>NC_143476.1:37843959-38146989 GCF_987193195.1 Phasianus colchicus | reverse complement strand
CTCTAACACTGTACACAGATATTAAATCCTTACTACAGCATCTTCTATAAAGATCTGACACACCAGAATATTTGTTGAAGGACATCTCCCTCCTCTCATAACTGAGTAACCAAAGCTTCTGCTACTGTCTACAGTACCAAGATAATAGTATAGCATAATTATGTCACTGGCCACCTTCAGCTGCTTTGCCACAAGGAGTAGAGGAGCCACAAAGTCACTTATCAGATTGTTGCATTTTCCACAAGTATTTATTTCTCTGATTAAGATTTTCAGTACTGGAAACTGTACATAAGATTTGCATTTCATGGTAACACATAGTTCAAATTGTTAGCACTAGCAATACTGCACAGAATGCAGGGTATGTGTTTGGGCTCTAAACCCACGACAGACCCTAGTGTGGGAATGGAATGTTGTTTCTGCATTTGATATTAAAACGTAGCAATTGGTTTGAAGAAGTAGAACATAATGCATTTGTATTTTGTAACTTATCCTTAGAAATAGTTGATCTAAGAAGTAAAATACTGTATATGTTAGCGGCATGTTTTAGAAACATTATTACTGAATTATGTGATTAATTCTTTCTTGCAAAACTGTAATAGTTGTTAAATGTTCCAAACAATGCGAGTATAGTGTGCTAGGGATTAGAAAACATATTGTAGAGCTGTTCTCTTAGGGTAAGAAACTCTCAGCAAAAGAAAGACAGATTTAGCAAACATCAAAGAAGTTAGGGCCTCTACACAAAGCTGAAATGTCTCAGTCCGTGAGAAGGTTGGGGTGTGAAGGCAGACACCAGGATACTCCCCTGCCTCTCTCCCAAGCTTATCTTTGTAGAAAGAAGGACAAGCAGATATCTGCAAAATAATGATCAGATGTGGAATAAGTTAATTAACTACAGATTTACACTTATGCAGCAAAAAGTTATGCTTGTCCAGTGTTTCCATGTTTAGTGAAGCGTTGAGAAGATTGTGAACCTGAAGTACTCAGCCAATGAGGAACCAGGGGAGTAAGAGATAAGCGTCAGGGAATAGGGAATAAAAGATGTAACTCTGTTTTCTGTGTGCTCTCCTGCTTGCAGGAGGCCCGCCATTGCAATTGCGAATAAAATCTGCTTTATCAGAGATACCATCCTAGAAAATTATTTGGATATTTCCTACACTAGTGTGCAGCAGTGAGCCCTGGGGAAGGGGATGGACTATGGGATGTAGTTGGGGAATGGAGAGTTCTGAGTTGGTTCAATGTGGGGAATGAGAGACTTCAGTGCAGTCTACCTTGCAGAATGAAACAGAGAAGATGAAAACAGACCCTTCCTGAAGACAGGGAGACAGGAGGCCATAAGCACAAGTCTGAACACAGGAAATTCTGCTTTGGCATTAGAAAAAGTTTTTCATCATGACAGTGGATAAAAATTGGTGTGGAGCTGTAAGAGATTATTATTTTGCATCATCATCTCAAAGCTTGCTGAGGACACAGACGAACAAGTTGAGGCAAGTCCTGGTCAGGGGTTGAGAGATTTTGTCTGGAGAAGTTTGATGGACAAGTCTTGGGCAAGGATTGTGAAATCTTTTGTCCGAGGGTGACAGATGGACTGGGCCCGGGGGCAACGAGAGAGAGATAAGCTGCAGCTTAATAGCTGTGAAGTGGTCTTTTGTGTGGGCTTATCTCAAGGAAGATGGCCATCTCAGGAAGTACTCGCAGGACTCCTGCTCAAGCGCCCAGGGATGTCACATAGGCAGGAGAAGAAGTAGGATAAAAAGAGGAATCGAAAACCATGAAGAGGGGTTTCTGCCATCAGATTCCTCGCCACGGAATTCCTGCATGCTGACGGACTCTCCTGGGCCTGCTACCTGAATCCTGTTGCTTCTCCTCCTGGATTGGCTCTGCGACTTCTTCCTGCTACCTGTTGCTGCCCCAGGCCTTCCACGCTGCTGCTCCCCCCCCCTGCTGCTTCTGCCTCGGACCTTCGAAGCGGCGTGCAATGGGACCACCGCTGGATCCTGGTGGTGACTAGCCCTGCTTCACGGCATTCTTGCTTTTTCCTAGCTTTTCTATCACCCTCCTTCCCTTCCCCATCTCCCTAATTAGGACTTATAATAAACTGGTTGGACTAACATATGAACCGTTGTTTCTTAATCTCACACCAGGTATACAGATATTAAAAGAACCTCAGCTCCCTCCTATAAATTGGAGCGAGACAGGAGCTCAGAAAGGGCATGGGATCTCCATCCAAAATCCATAATGTTCATGTGTAGTAGGCGTGGCGAGGAGACGGTGTGTGATGGGGTCAGGTTCCCTATGCTCAGGGCTTGCCAGGTGCTGTCCTGCATAATAGGACAGCGTGTATGCAAGGGGTGTAGACAAAGCAGGACAAGAATATTTAAGTGCCTGCTACATTTTAATAAACGCCATTTTGCTTCACCTATACTTGGGGTCTGTGTGAGCATTTGGCCCCGACCTGGTTAGGGGTCGGTTTCGCTGGCAATGCAGCATCTTATGGGGTAGAAAACGAATGATGCAGAGAGAGCGGCAACAAGTGGTGACCCCGACGTGATCTACCCTGTGAGTAGTAGCTGCCCAGCGTGCCCGTAAGGCGGTGGAACCTGTGGGGTAGCGGCAGGTCGCCTACGGAAGACACACTGCGGTGGAACCTGTGGGGTGTTGGCAGGTCGCGTGTGTAACTATGGATCAAGTAATTAAGGTATTTTTACATTTCTGTAAAAGTTATTGCGGTAGGACCGTTCCTTCTAAGAAGGAGATCGCGGCCGTGTTATCGCGGCTAGAAAAGGAGGGTGAGCTGGACTCCCCTCAACAGGTGCTCGATTCAAATAAGTGGGACTCACTTACTTCGGCGCTGTGCCAGCGCGCCATGTCCGAACCAAAAAGCCTCAGAGCTTAAAACGTGGGGCTTGATACTTGGGGCTCTTAAAGCGGCAAAGGCAGAAGGAGGGTTCGGGGAGGATCGCAGCGTGACGGGGGCTGCCGGGAGCGGGTCTTTGCTTTCTCATAGATCCGACGAGGCCAAGATGGCGGCGACGGCAGAGAGCGGAGGCGGAGAGACGGAGAAGAAGGAGTCGCCGAGTCAGTCATGTGAGCCGACAGCTCCGCCCCCGCCTTACCCTGCCCCGTCTTTATGCCCTTCTTTGGACAAAACGTCTCAGCCAGAACCGCCCCTTGAAGAACGCGATAGGGCGGTGGGCGGAGCGGGGCGGGGGAGCCCGCGGCCGGGAGGGAGCCCGCGGCCGGGAGGGAGCCCGCGGCCGGGAGGGAGCCCGCGGCCGGGAGGGAGCCCGCGGCCGGGAGGGAGCCCGCGGCCGGGAGGGAGCCCGCGGCCGGGAGGGAGCCCGCGGCCGGGAGGGAGCCCGGTTACTGACTGGGCTAAAGTTAAAGAGGAAGCGAAAGAAAAGGGCCTAGCGAATCCAGCTGCGTTTATAGTTAGCCCTACAAACACGGGCGCTTTCTCTATCGCATCGGGTTATTGCGGAATCCGATTGGCCCTCTACATGGCCTACAGGGGCGGCACAGATGATAGCGGGAGTGGGAGGAACAACGCCCACCCGGAGGTCCGCCCAGATGGTTGAGATTATCGTAATCAGCAGGGATGGTTCCCTGGAAAGGCCTGTTCTGCTTACCCCGTTAGTGGCGCAGGTGCCGGGAACCCTCTTGGGGAGGGACTTTCTGCGGGGTGTGGCAGCACGCATAACAAATTTATAGTGGGGGCCACGATCTGTCAATTGTCAGCGCAGTATGCGATCCCACTGCGCTGGGGACAGGAAGTGCGACCTGTCTGGGTGGATCAGTGGTCCTTACCGACGGAAAAGCTTGTAGCGCTTCACGCATTAGTACAGCAAGAGCTTCGCTTAGGTCATATAGAACCCTCTCTTAGTCAATGGAACACTCCTGTATTTGTGATAAAGAAGCGGTCAGGATCCTATCGCTTGCTGCACGACTTGCGCACAGTTAACGCTCAGTTAGTGCCTTTTGGTGTAGTTCAGCAGGGTGCGCCCGTACTATCCGCCGTGCCTGCAGGCTGGGGGGTTGTTGTTATCGATTTGAAGGATTGCTTTTTCTCCATACCCCTGGCTGAGCAAGACAGGGAGGCTTTTGCCTTTACGGTTCCTGTCCGTAATAACCAAGGCCCGGCTCGTCGGTATCACTGGCGAGTGCTCCCACAAGGGATGGCGTGCTCTCCCACGATCTGTCAGATAGTGATTGACAGAGTTCTGAGTCCGGTCCGGCAGTCCCCTAGGCAGTTCCTCCTGCTGCACTATATGGATGATCTACTGCTATCATCCCCGACCCCATCGGGGCTCCAGTCATTAGAAGCCCAAGTGGTGACGCTCCTGACATCAGCCGGCTTCACTATTTCTGCTGAAAAGATCCAGAGAGGATCGGGGGTCCAGTTTTTAGGATATCGGCTGGGAGACAAAACTGTCCACCCAGTCGGGGTTGACATCAAACCCCGGATACGCACGCTATGGGATGTGCAGAAGCTAGTAGGAGCCCTACAATGGGTTCGAGGGGCACTGGGGATCCCTCCTCGCCTCATGCAGCCATTTTATGAGCAGCTTAAGGGCTCGGATCCGAACGAGGCGCGTTCCATCACGCCCGAAATGGCAGAGGCATGGAAGGAAATAACAGAATTCTGTTGTCATTCGGCTCTGTCTCGATATGATCCTGGAAGGGAGCTGGAAGTGGCTGCCTGTAAATGCGAGAGTGGGGCGGCTGCTGTTATAGGCCATGACTTGGGAGCCAAACCGCAACCATTGTGGTGGCATTTTTCCGTTCAGCCCACGCGTGCGTACTCCTCCTGGCTGGAAATATTGGCTAGGCTTCTTCGTAAGTGCCGTCATACGGCTGTCAGAGCCTTTGGACAAGAACCTTCCATTATCTATCTCCCTACATCATTTCGTGATTCTTTACTGCTCCCAGAGCCCATCTTGCTTGCTTTGGAAGGGACGTCAGCTTCCCTCACATTTGCGGACTCGCCCCCTATTTTCGAACTGGCGAGACCATTGCAGCTGTCGTTACGGTGCAGGGTGCAAGACTCGCCCGTGGAAGGGCCTACCCTGTTTACTGATGCATCATCATCAACGGGGCAAGGGGCAGTAGTGTGGGAAACAAATGGTCGCTGGGATTCCATAATCTTCACAGATCCGGGCGCCAGCGTTCAGATGCTCGAGTTCAGGGCTGTTGCGATGGCGATTGTTTATTGGCCCTCCCTTCCCTGCAACATAGTCACAGATTCTGCTTTTGCAGCTAAGCTCGCTTTGAAAATGGGCCAAGAAGGCATCCCTAGTACGGAAGCAGCGCTTATCTTAGAAGATGCTCTGTGCACCCGAATAGAGCCTATAGCAATTTTACATGTAAGAAGTCGTTCGGATGTACCAGGATTCTTTTCAGAGGGCAACGCAGCCGCAGATGCGGCTGCAGGGTCCCGTGTCCTGACGATCCGAAAGGCCAGAGACCTCCACTCCACGCTTCACATAGGCGCCCGGGCACTCGCTCGAGCCTGTGGTATTTCCATTACAGCTGCAAGGGATGTGGTGCAGGCCTGCCCTCACTGTAATTCAGCTCCTGCTATTGGGGCGGGGGTCAACCCCCGCGGCTTAGGGCCGCTGCAGATATGGCAGACGGACTTTACGTGGGAGCCGCGAATGCGAGGAGACGGTGTGTGATGGGGTCAGGTTCCCTATGCTCAGGGCTTGCCAGGTGCTGTCCCATAATAGGACAGCGTGTATGCAAGGGGTGTAGACAAAGCAGGACAAGAATATTTAAGTGCCTGCTACATTTTAATAAACGCCATTTTGCTTCACCTATACTTGGGGTCTGTGTGAGCATTTGGCCCCGACCTGGTTAGGGGTCGGTTTCGCTGGCAAAGCAGCATCTTATGGGGTAGAAAACGAATGATGCAGTAACTCTTCTGGACTAGATTTGTATTTTGGTACTTAGAAAATAAAAGAAAGCAGAATCCAATGAGCAGCACACTCGGTATGCGTGAGAAGATGGGTTTGATGCCTTGATTAATTTTTGGTCATCTGGCCTTTAAATTCTCAGCTGTGAATTTAAAACAACAGAATGCTTTTAGGAATGATGATATCCATCTTAGGTTTCTGCGAGAGATGGCTGATGTAGTTGCTGAGCCACTCTCCATCATATTTGAAAAATAGTGGATGTCCAGTGAAGTCCCTGGTGACTGGGAAAATGGAAACATTACTCCCATTTTTAAGAAAGGAGAAAGGATGACCCAGAGGACTACAGGCTGGTGAGCCTCACCTCTGTGCCTGGGAAGATCATGGAGCAAATCATACTAGAAGCTATGTTAAGGCACATAAAAGATAAAGAGGTGATTTGAGATAGCCAGCATGGCTTCACCAAGGGCAGATCTTGCCTGACCAATCTGGTGGCCTTCTATGAGAGAGTGATGGCATTGGTGGACAGGGGAAGGACGACGGATGTCATCTACCTGGACTTTTGCAAAGCCTTTGACATGGTCCCTCACCACATCCTTCTCTCTAAATTGGAGAGGTGTGGATTTGAAGGATTTGAAGGATGGACTGTTGGGTGGATTAGGAATTGGCTGGCTGGATGCAGTCAAAGGGTTGTGATCAATGGTTCTGTGTCAGGGTGAAGGCTGGTCACAAGCGGTGTCCCTCAGGGGTCAGTCTTGGGATTAGTGCTCTTCAACATCTTCATCAATGCCATAGATAATGACACTGAGTGCACCCTCAGAAAGTTTGCAGATGACACCACACTGAGCAGTATAGTCGATACTAGAAGGAAGGAAGGGAAGCCATCCAGATTGACTTGGACAGGCTGGAGAAGTGGTCCCATGGGAACCTAATGAGGTTCAATAAGGTCAAGTGCAGGGTGCTTAACTTAGGTTGGAGCTCTTCCAGGTATTTATAGAAACTAGTGGAAGATCTTGAGAGCAGCCCTATGGAGAAGGAACTGGGGGTCCTGGTGAATGAGAAGCTGGATATGAGCCAGCAGTGTGCGACTGCAGCCCAGAAGGCCAACTGTGTTCTGGGCTGCATTAAAAAAGGGGTGGCCAGCAGGGAGAAGGAGGTGATTGTCCCCCTCTACTCGACTCCTGTGGGGCCTCATCTGCAGTACTGTGTCCAGACCTGGGGCCCCCAGTACAGGAAGGACATGGAGATCTTGGAGTGAATCCAGAGTAGGGCACTAAGATGATCAGAGGGCTGGAGCATCTCTTCTGTGAGGAAAGGTTGAGGGAACTGGGCTTGTTTAGATTGGAGAAGGAAGGCTCTGGGCAGACCTCAGTGTAGCCTTTCAGCACTTTAAGGGTGCATATGAACAGGAGGGGGAACAGCTGTTTACATGGGCTGATAGTGATAGGACAAAGGGCAATGGTGTTAAACAGACCCGCAGGGGAGGTATAGATTAGATATTAGGAGGAGGTTTTTCACCCAGAGGGTGGTGACACACTGGAACAGGTTGCCCAAGGAGGTTATGGATGCCCCATCCCTGGAGGCATTCAAGGCCAGGCTGGATGTGGCTCTGGACTGCCTGGTCTGCTGGTTGCCGACTCTGCCCATTGCAGGGGATTTGAAACTAGGGAGGGATCTTTAAGATCCCTTTCAACACAGGCCATTCTGTGATTCTATCATACTGTGTCAATGGCCTTACTGAAGTTGAAATAGATGACATCAGTAGCTCTTCTCTTGTCCATTGATGCACTGACATCATCACAATAAGCAAACTAGCTTGCACAAGCAGGATTTGCCCATGGTGAAGCTACATCTCCTGTACCAGCTCCCTGCCTTCCATGTGCCTTTAGCATAACTTCCAGGAGAATGTTTCATGATGTTTGTCGGCATAGAGGTCAGACTGACAGGTTGATAATTCCCAGGATTATCTTTTTACCCTTCTTAAAAATGGGTCTGATGTTGTCATTTTCCCAGTCACCTTGAGCTTCACCCGATTGTCACTTTTCCAATCTCATAGAGAGAGGCTTGGCAACTACATCAGCCAGTTCCCTCAGGACTCATCGGAACCCATGGAGTTCAGGATGTTCAGGTTCTTCAGGTGGTCATGAATCTGATTGCTGCTTACAGTGGAAGGGATATTCCTTTCTCAAACCCCTCCTATCAAAACATACATTTGAAGGCTCTGTGATGAGCAGTAATCAGAGAAGACTGAGGTAAAAATGATGTTATGTACCCCAGCCTTCTCCTTGTCAGTTCTTAGCAGCTTCCCTGTGTCACACACTAGGGAGTCACAACCTCCTGGGCTTTCCTTTTCTGGTTCTCTCAGCCCAAGTTTCCCCATTCCTGCCTTGGAGCTCACAAGCCTGTGAGCAAAACAGCTGCTGAGGTGACAGCGAAACTTTGTCTTCCTCCTCTGCTCTGCTGCGGCCACCTCTGGCCTCACAGCAGAAACAGGAAAGCCTGGGCAGTCCAGCTGCTCTCAGGCCCACTTCCAAAGCTTTCTGGATAAGCAGGCGCACACATCCCCTCCCCCTGGGGAGTCTGGTCTACGCCATTGCAACCGGGGGCCCGGAACCAGCCCCGCCCGGGCGGGGCAGCGGGTCACAGTGGGGCCCTTTGTGACCCGTCCCTGTGACACCCAGGCATAGCCGGCACCGACACGGCGGCCCCGCAGTGTCCGGCAGGACAGCGAGGCGACAGGGCAGGAGTGTGCGGGTCTGGCGAGGAGCCCCCGAGCGCAGCCCACGTCGTTTCACTCTACCCTTGGCAGTCCCACGGCTGCCCCCTCCCCACCCTCAGCCCTCATCCCACAGGATGGTGTGGAGACTTCCTAGACGCCCCAGGGTGGCCTGGGCCAAGAGTGGAGCTCCCAAGGAGAGCAGACCTCCATCGGAGCCCTACGAATTGACTGAGGTGCAGTCATTCCATGGTGGTGAGTGAGGGTCCCCAGCGGGGTGGGCACGGCTGGGGCAACGAGTGCCCCCTTGTCCTGACAGGCACGGGCAGGCTGCGCCAGGGGAGCGGGCCCAGGGCTGGAGAGGGCAGAGCTCCTTCCTCTGCTCGCGCCTGCCTTTGGCCCCTCTACAGCACTGCTCACTCTCTTCCTTGGTTAGATGCTGACAGCCTGTCTCTCTCTGAAGAGCAGAATGAGGAGATAGGGGAGAATGAGAAGGAGGCCATGGAGAAAATAGAGTACTACCTCCAGAATACAAAAAAGGTAAACTCTCAGCTGTGCCTGCATCCCCTGATGGTCCCTCTGGCTGTGCCTTCAGGCTGCAGGAGGGATGCTGGCTGGACAGAACTGCTGCCCTCCAGGCGTCCCTCACTGCTCCAAACCCAGCGATGCTCTGGGCCTCCTGGACACGGCTCTCCCAGCTCACACTCCCTCCTTGTCTCTGTGGTCCCCAGAACAACGTGCTAAAGATGGTGTTCCTGGAGAGCATCTGCGCCATTTGCAAAGTCGACAATAACAAGGCTTTGTGTAAGAAACTGGCTGTTTTCTGCCGTGAAAATAAGTTGGCAAAGAAAGTCAAGGTGAGGGGATGATACAAGGGAGGTGTCAAAGCCACCCAGGGACTGGCACCCTGAGAGGCAGGGCTGGGCAGGGGGACTGTGGGTATCACTGAGATCTCAACAGCGGGACGCAGGGTGCCTCTGCGTTCTGGTGCTTGGTGGGGGGCACTGGGGCTCCTGTGGCCCTGCTGGCCAGCGTGAGGTCCTATCCCATTTCTGCTCTGCAGGAGCTGCTGGAGAATGAGTCAACGTACCAGCTGCGCACAGCAGTGCGGTACCAAGCCATGCTTGCGATTGCCGCCATGAGGTACCAGCCCCGCCCCTGGTTTTGCCACCACATCCCCAGGGCACGATCCTGGCAGCCCTGACCCGAGCCAGGAGGCATCCCCCATGTGGGCAGGGAGGCCCTCAGCTCTCCCCTGCCCTGCGCTTCCCCAGACGTTGGAGGAAGCCCTGAAGCTCCCTGCACAGTCTCAGCTCTTGCCCCAAAGCAGGAGGCGTCAGGACTGTCCTCCGGCCAGGGCCAGCCCCGTGGAGGAGGTGCCTCCCAGCAGGGCTCCACATTCCTCCCAGGAAGCCCTGCCCAGGGGAGGACCTGTTCCACCCCTGTCTCGGCATCCAGGCACTGCTCCCAACACACAGTCTCTCTGTTTGCAGCAGAGTGAAGGCGATTGCACAGGATGAAATAAGATCTCTTTTAAATGCGTGCTTCAAAGCCATCTTCTACCTTCCACCGAAACAGGCCTTGAACATTCACCTCTACAATCATGTATGTATACCCGGTGAACTACTGGAGATCCCACGCCTCTGGGATTATTCATATACAGAGATTACTAATGAACCTTGCAGCCAGCCTCTTGGCTCTACTCCCCCAGAACCTCCCACCCTCTCCCCCTTCCCTCTCACTCTTGCCATGGGCCTGGCAACACCCAATGCTCACAGCCCGGTCTGCTCACAGCAGCTTTGCGGCCACGGGGCCTCTCTCTCCCAGGCCTTTCTGTGTAGACAGAGAGGTTCACAGCACTTTCCTTGAGGTGACAGGGAGGTCTGAAAGACTTTCACAATCTGTTGTTCTCCTTGCAGACCATACATGCTATGGACAACATGCTGCAGATCTTGCTGGTCACCAATCGTACCTCCAGCAGTGAGGAGCTGCGGAATACCTTGGAGGTCTGTCTCTTGCACATCTCTGCCCCCAGAGTCCTCTTTGATAGAGTAACCGCCCCCTGCATAGGAACAACATGGGCAGTAGCAGAAGCCTGCAAGGGACCTCAGCGGCAGTAGTCCCAGGAATGGCTTGGCTTCAGCCCATGGGAAGCCTGGATGGATGCTATGATTCCAGGCAGGAGTTCAGCAATACTGCTTCTGCTGGAGTGGGCATCAGTAGTTTCTCTCTTCACAGCTGCTGCTACACTTTGCCAGTAGCCAAAACAAAACTATGCAGGCAAGGGCCATGGAACGACTCTGGAAGCTCAGCAGTTTCATCGCCAGCAATTCCTGGCAGGAGGTAAGGAGCCAGGAACTTTCCAGCCAGGCTGTCTCCCCTTCCCTCCGTCCCAGTGCAGCCTACGGCTCAGGAGTACCTGTAACACAAGCTTGGGCACAGCTGGGAGACGAGTCTTTGGCATGCATTTACCCTGAAGCAAGGGTCTTCATCTTTCCTTTTCCTCTGGTCCTCCCACTCCACACCCTGTTCTCTCACTCAGTTTGACACGTCTCCTCCTCCCCATTCCTTCCTTCTCGCCATAGCCATTCGCAAAATCCCTAGAGCCTTCTCAGAGGACAGACATCGTCTGCATGACCCTTGAGAGCATTGGAGAGTGCTGCACTGAGGACACAGAGTGGGCCAACTTGATGCTGAATGTGATTCTACAAGACCCTGCCACCTGGATGATGGATGTAAGGAGCCTCAGGCTGCATTGCTGTGCCCTGCCCTGCCCTCCACAGCTCTTGGGCATCCAAAGCCATTTTAAAGCAGCAAAGAGCTGTGGGAATGGCGGTAATAGTGGCAGGGGGACAAATGGCTGCAGTACAGCAGCAGCAGCAGCAGCATTCTCCTTATGCCCTCCCACCAGGTGCCAAAGATTCTGGAATTCATCCAGAGAAGCCTGGGAAGGAAGAGCGCATCCCTTCAGCAGACCCTCTTCTCAGTGCTGGATGTGCTGACCATCCAATTTCCCAGGGATGTGCTGAGGAGCATACTGACCGACCTTCCCCAGTGTGACAGGTACCAGCCCTGACAGCCCCGCATGTTTGTTCCCTGAGAAGAGCAGGGCTCAGAGACGCTCCTGCTGCCAGAGCCAAGGAGGGCTGCAGGACACCCCTGAGGAGCAGGCGCTCCATCCCACTGTGCTTTCCAGTGCTGGTGGGCCGCTCAGGGTGCAGCAGCCAACGCTGACCATGGCAGCCCAGAGCCCCCATCAAGCTCCTGCCCTGCCCCTCGGGGAAGGCCACCTCAACCCCTCCTGCTTGCCCAGGCTGGGTCCCCCGGCCTCCTCAAGCAAACGGAGCGGCAGACCAGGGCTGCAGCACAGCCTGGGGCCTGCCGGGCCTGCCTGAGCCATGGCGCTGTGGCTGAGTGTAATGTTCTAATGGGATGGAAAACACAGCAATGACAGTGGGTTACCAGAGTCCCAGATTGCAGCAAGTGAGCATAAGCTCATGTGCAGTAGCCATGGTTGCAGACACAAAGGAAAAAGGCTGCTTAGCTTTGGAAAACCTGAGCTTTACAGGGAGATACCCTTGCTTCCACTGCTAACCATTCACGGAGGTCTGGGAGAAGATGGATCCTGGCTCCACCCCCTCAGGTGACTCAGGTGCATTTCTTGCACCTGAGCTGCCCTGGGTTGGCCCTGCCTTCCACCAAATGCTCAGTCACCATTTCAGGCAATGACTTAGCATTTCTGCTACACTGAGGCAGCCCTGCTGACATAGCATTGCTCTTTCTTTGTAGCACCACCCTGGACATCTGGAAAAGAATGCTTTCCTTGACAGCAACTTCAGAGGGGATCTTGGAAGAACTGTGCAGCATTCTCCAAGACAGCGAGCTGTGTGGGACCTTTAACGTCGCCACATGGGTGTTGGGCCTCCTTCGCTTCACTGTGAGTTACCAGAGGTGGCACCGTGCTCTTCTTCAGGGCTCTCTTTGCCCAGATCCCTGCCTCGCCCTGCCTTGCTCCCAGACTGGAAAACTGGGGCAGGGCAGTAGCAAAGTTGGGGCCATGCCTGGGGTCAGCGACAGGCAGGGACTCCGCACAGGCTGAGCAGGCTGCAGGCCAGGGAGAGGAAGAGCTCATGGCCACCCACGTCTGGTGCCATTTTTGTGCCAGCTCCTGCTGGTCAGTCGCTCCTCAAAGGTGTGAGAGCAAGAAGGGGGTCAGAGGGCAGGAGGAGAAGGCCCAAAAGCCATCCTGTGTTGTGCTGGGTCTGTGGCAAAGAGGGACCGTGGGGCCCTCCAAAACCACTGCTGTCCCCAGACCAGCCAGCGCAGCCCCAGTGCCTTGCCCTGAGCTGCCAGAGGAGCCAGGGGCTGCAGGGTGCAGGGAGTCCTGCTGCCTTTGCCTGGCTCTCACTGCTGCCTTTGTTTCAGGTCATGCATCCCACTGAAGAGAACCTGCGAGAGCTGTGTAACCCAGTGCTGCTCCAGTGGCTTCTCAAGATTCAAAGCCTGCCGCTACTCTGGCTGGTGCTCAGAGGCCTTGTCCTGCTGTCCGAGAGACCTGAGACGGTGAGCAGGACCTAGTCAAATGAAGCCCTCCTGCTGGCAGCCTGGCGCTGGGGTGGTGGGCAACATTGTGCCTTGGCCTTGCCTGAGACTCAGGAGTTGGGGTGATGGCCGTGGTGGGGCCTGGTGCTGCCTGGGGAGCTTTCCAGGAGCTTTCCAGATGGGTTACCTGGGGGCCTGTTGGAAAAGGGGGTGGCTGAGCAGAGGAAACGGATTCCTTGCTCTCCTGCCCTCCGTTCAGTGGCAGCTGCCAGCAAGCAAGGCATGTGTGTGGTGCCCTGTTATCAGAGCCATTGCCCTCTTGATTCAAAAGAAACTATGTGTTTTGTACAGGCAAGAAGAATAAGGGACCTGCTGCCAGGTGTCATGAAGACCCTGCAGTTTGGCAACACGCCCATTGCTCTGAAGGTGCTGACTATCTTCAGAAATGTGATGACTCATCTGGGCAAGAGTGAGGCCACTGCCATTGCTGTAAATCTGGCTGAGAAGCTCCTGCCTCTTTTCAATCATGTAAGTCAGCTGCGAGAGGCTGAGCTCTGCGCATGCATGCTCAGCCTTCTGTCTTTGTTCCTCTGGACCCTTGTGGGATATCTGCCGGGGTCTGCAGCCCAGCCAGCCTTCTCCCTGTCAACTTGGTTGTTGGAAGTGGTTTGAGGCCCCTGTGCTGGGGCCCAGCCTAGCTCCTGTGCAAAGCATCTTCTGCCAAGGGTGACTTGGAGACTGCTGAGTGCTTCCTTTGCTACCAGTGCCATCCCCAGGTCCTGTAGCAGGGAGACGGAAACCAAACAGGCAGCGTGTGCCCCGGGGGCATTGCCGAGGGCCAGCCCTGAGTCCCCCTTGTCCTGGTGCCCAGGGAGCTCTGCTTTGAGCTGGTGGGGTGGCTGGGGGAGCGCTCTCAGGCACAGGCACCCTGTGCTGGAAACTTGTTGCACTGCTTTGTACAGCCACGAGGTGCCTTTGTGTAGTATGTGATTCCAAAGCTGCTCCCTACAGATCAGCCACACCTATGCTCATGGTCACCACAGGCAGTGAGAGTGTTGCTGAGGTCCTCCTTCTCCCTCAGGTGGCAAGTGAAGTGCGAGAAGGCTCCATCTGGTGCCCAGGGAGCTCTGCTTTGAGCTGGTGGGGTGGCTGGGGGAGCGCTCTCAGGCACAGGCACCCTGTGCTGGAAACTTGTTGCACTGCTTTGTACAGCCACGAGGTGCCTTTGTGTAGTATGTGATTCCAAAGCTGCTCCCTACAGATCAGCCACGCCTATGCTCATGGTCACCACAGGCAGTGAGAGTGTTGCTGAGGTCCTCCTTCTCCCTCAGGTGGCAAGTGAAGTGCGAGAAGGCTCCATCTGCCTCTTCAAAGATTTGATGGACACTGTAGAGTCGTGTCAAAAGAGAAAAATGAAGGAGACTGTGCGCAGCGCCCTGCTCCCTCTGGTCTTTCGGATGAGTGATGAGACCCCGAGCATTGCCAAGGTATGAATTTCAGACCTGACCAATATGCAGGCAAGGGTGTGCTGACAGTCCACGAGTGGCCTAGGAATTGAGGGCAAGTTTGGCAAGCATTCGAGCTCTTGGGATTTGTGTCTGTGGTACCATTTCCCAATGCCAATTGCTTTGTAGGCCTCTGGGGAAACCCTCGTAGCGTGTGCAAAGTTCCTGAAGTGGAAGAACCTCAAGCGCCTGGCCAAAAGAAAGAATAAAATGGAGATCAAGAAGTGTTTGGTAAGGACAGCCACATAGCCCCCATACCAGTGCTGCGGAAGGAGATGCTGGCAGAAGGAGCTGCACCAGCAGCTGCAGAGAGTCTGCAAGCCCTATGTTTGTTTGTGTTCTTCTCCAGCTGCAGCAGAACAGGCAGATGGCGGATAAATATCTTTGGCAGAATCTGTCATACCTGAAGGATTATTCTCAGGTGTCTTTGCGATATGAGGCTGTGGAATTCATTGGTGAGCCCAACCCTGGGTCCCTCTTTGGGCCCTGCCCTGACAGCCAGGTGCAGCCCTGCAGCCCCCAGATACACCTTGCCCACGCTAGTAGCCCCGATGGGGGCCTTGCTCAGGTCCGCTCTTGGGCACCGTCCCTGCCTGCGGGAAGGGAGGGGAAGAAGCAGGGCTGGCGGGGCTGCAGTCTGTGCTCCTGGCGGCGTGTTGGGGAGTGGGGGTCTGATGAGAGCTCTTTCCCTAGGGTTGGCTATGCAGCACTCCGGGGAACAAAGTCAGGAGAAACTGAATGCAATCTGCCGTGGTGAGTGAGGGCAGTGCTGCGTGTGCTGGGGCTGGGTGCAGGGGGCAGAGCCTGGGCAGCGTGCAGCTGTGCTTTGGCCAACTGCAAAGAAATGCTGCAGAGGCAGAGGAACATTCCTGGCGCAGGTGGGGCGCTCCTGAGCAGTGGCTTCCAGCTCAGTCTCAGGTGTTCCTCCTGGCCAGGAAAAACAGTGGTTGGGGCTGGCATGGTCTGGAGGGGATGCTGGTGGCCCTCTGCAGCTTGCGGGGTTTCATATCTGCTCTCTTCCGTTGCAGCCCTCTGGCCTGTTCTACATGACGCCCACCCGCCAGTCCGTTCTGTGGCAACTGAAATAATCCAGAGATGTCAAAGGCAGCAGGCAAAACCACGACGGAGCTGGCTCGCAGCACTGTGCTGCTGGCCCTGCTGAGCCATCTGTCCTTGTCAACATGACTCTGATTAAGACTCGGATTACAAAGCCATTCCCTTGCATGGGGATACAGATCCATTGGTTGACTGGACAGTCAGCAACAGCATGTAGTTCCACTGACGGCCATACCAGATCGTTAAGCATCGCTCCTAAGGACCATGGCTTTTCTTCAAGGTCTTTCCAGGCCACCACTCCATCTGTGTGCAAAACAAGACTGTACTTCATGGCGGACATGGAAGAGCAACAGGTAGGGCTGGCATGGTCTGGAGGGGATGCTGGCGGGTCTCTGCAGGTCGGTCGATTCCATCTCAGCTCTGTTTCCTTCTGCCGCAACCCTCTAGCCTTTGGAAGATGATGCCCACCTGGCAGTCCACTCTCTGGCAGCTGGGACAGTTCTGGTGCCGAGAATTCAAAGGCAGCAGTCAACATCACCATTGGACTAGCTTGCAGCCCTTTCTCTCTGCCCCTGCAAAGCCATCCATCGTCAGCAAGATGACTCGCATTAAAACTTGGATCCTTGCAAAACTTGGAGGCTTGCAAGCTGTCCTACAGACCAAGTCTTCACTTTCCTGCTCAAGCAGGAAGTAAGGAGAAGTACTTACAACCAGAGGATGAAGAGAAGAGAGTGTAGCAGAAAGCAATCCAGATGGCCAGGGGGCTGAGAAGGGATCCTTGTAATCATGGCAGCTACCAAATAAGAATCAATCAATCTATCAATAAATTTTAAAAAATTTCCTCCCCACAGCGAAGTCTTTGGATTTCATTTGCCCAGCAGTCCCAAACTGTCCTCGTCTTTCACACAGAAAGCAGCTACCGAGGTGAGAGGAGGATTTGTTGGCTCCTGGTAGCAAGTATGAGCGTACCTTGAGGCTGCGCTGTTCATGCTGATGTGTCAGCTGGTTTCACTGCCACGTCTTACAGGTGCCAGGTAATCACACTCCACTGCTCCAAAAGTGACGCCGCCTATGTATTTCCATGGAAACGACAGCCAATATCAGGAGCACAGTAACACTGTTTCACTGAGCAGTTCTCAGCTACAAAATGCTACTTTTCAACACAGCCACCACCATTAGCTCAGTATTTTTGCCTGCGATGAACAAGAGCCTGCATGCCGCTCCTGTAAATCTCTTCACCAGTGGAGTTGCCTCGCTGTCTCTCTTGCCACTGCTAAAACGCACCACCCACCACCTCACTGTGCTCTCACATATGGGCTGGTCTCCATAAGCGTTCCGCAAGCATCGATGACCGTCAGTGGGTGCCATTTTTCTGCACGGAGGAGTTCAGTTCCATACTTTTGCTTCATCCGCACTTCCATGTCAGATACCGTGCCGTCCGATTGCCCCTCTGCTGCCACGCGTCACACAGCAACAAAACATAATGGGGTATTGGTGGCAAGGTTCAACCTCTACTGCCACACCACCAACATCCGCCTCTGGTGTTGTGGGCCAACAGCATAAAATAGGAGGCATTACTTTCAGAGCAGCCCTCATTAAATACACAATAACATAAGGCATTTGAAGTAACAAATCTCACTTCAATTTTTAATGTGGTGTATTAAAACATATAAAAAAGAGAGAAACAAAACCACAAAACCAGTGGGATACGTGACCTTGTTTTTGGGAAACTAGCAGATCAGTCTGGTCTGATGGCAGTGGTTGCCATTCTCAGTGAGCTCTCAAGGTGTTTGTCACAGATTTGTGATGGAATTTTTCTCTTCCGGTGCTTCATCCTTGAAAACAGTAGTTCACAAACGTACTGCCAAAAAGAGGTGACACGAGCAAGGAGTGTCTGCGAAGTGAGGGATGTTTCTCTGGTAAGAGAGGACTTGTAAGAGTCTGGTAAAGAAGCACGGTCAGTCTTTTAATTACAACTCTAGATATTCCAGTTCCAAATTTGCAAGTAATGTATTTACATCAGTGGAATCATAGCACTGCAGAATGTCAGAATCACAACATCATAGAATGATCTGGGTTGAAAAGGACCACAGTGATCATCTAGTTTCAACCCCGCTGCTATATGCAGGGTCGCCAACCACCAGATCAGGCTGCCCAGAACCACATCCCGCCCTGAATGCCTCCAGGACTGGGGCATCCAAGCTCCTCTGGGCAATCTCTTCCAGTGCAGCACCACCCTCTGGGTGAAAAGCTTCCTCCTAGTATTTAGCCTAAATCTCCCCTTTAAAAAGTCTCAGTTTAAAACCACCCCTCTTTGTCCTATCACCATCCACCCATGTAAACAGTCCTTCCCCTTCCTGTTTATGCACACCCTTCAAATAGTGGAAGGCCACAGTGAAGTCTCTCCAGTGCTAAACAAGCCCAGTTCACTCCTTAAAGAGCTGCCAGCTCTATTCTGTCCCTAAGCCCTTATGGACAGTTACCCAGGAGATCCAATCCAGCAATTCCTTGACCTTGAGCTGGACTTTTGCTCTCCTGAAGTTCAGGGTCCTGGCTCTACTTTTTGCCTGCATTCTTCAAAATCACAAACTCCACCAGGGCTCGACCATTACAGCCCTGGCTGCCTCCAATCTTAACCTCTCTAATGCTCTCCTCTACGTTGGTGAGCACCAGGTCCAGTAAGGCTTCACTTTAGGTTGGTGTGTCTAGTGCCTGGACCAGGAAGTTATCCTCAGTCGCAGTATGGTTTGCGTGGTAAGGAACCTTTAAGATCACTTAGTTCCAACCCTTTGCAACAGGCAGGGACACCTCCCTCCAGACCAGGTTGCTCACAGCCCCATCCAGCCCGGCCTTGAATGCTTCCAGTGAGGGGGCATCCACAGCATTGCTGGGCAACCTGTTCCGGTGTCTCACCTCCCTCACAGTAAAGAATTGATTCCTAATATCTATTCTAAATCGCCTCTCTTTAACTTTAAGGCCATTTTTCCTCATCCCATCACTACCTGCTCTTCTAAACAGTCCCTCCCCGGCTTTCCTGTAGGTCTCCTTCTGGCACTGGGAGGAAAACGGGGGCACAAAGAAACCCAAATGTGGGATTTTTTCCACAATCCTGAAACCTATTCTCAGATTCCTTTGTCAAAACAGAAAGCACAGCTGTGTATTTTCTGCACTTTGCAGGACTGTGTTCAGCAGACCTTTCCAGATCCATAAGCAGATTTGCCATAAATCGAGCTGGCCCTACGCCGCACCCGCACAGAATCACAGAATCACAGAATCACTAAGGTTGGAAAAGACCTATAAGATCATCCAGTCCAACCATCCACCTATCACCAATGGTTCTCGCTAAACCATATCCCTCAACACAACATCCAAACGTTCCTTGAACACCTCCAGGGAAGGGGATTCCACCACCTCCCTGGGCAGCCCATTCCAGCGCCTGACCACCCTTTCAGAGAAGTAGTATTTCCTAATATCCAGCCTGAATCTTCCCTGGCGCAGCTTGAAACCATTCCCTCTAGTCCTATCACCGGTTATACGGGAGAAGAGGCCGACCCCCAGCTCGCTACAACCTCCCTTCAGGTAGTTATAGAGAGCAACAAGGTCTCCCCTGAGCCTCCTCTTCTCCAGACTGAACAATCCCAGCTCCCTCAGCCGCTCCTCATAAGGCCTGTGCTCCAGACCCCTCACCAGCTTTGTTGCCCTTCTTTGGACACGCTCCAGGGCCTCAACGTCTTTCTTGCAGCGAGGGGCCCAGAACTGGACACTGTACTCAAGGTGCGGCCTCACCAGAGCTGAGTACAGGGGAACAATTACTTCCCTACTCCTGCTGGTCACACTACTTCTGATACAAGCCAGGATGCCATTGGCCTTCTTGGCCACCCAGGCACACTGCTGGCTCATGCACGCCTTGCTTTCAGCCCACACTGCGTTAACAGCGGACCGACGTCGGGTCGGTACTGAGGGGCCAGGCCGGGCTGCCCCGCGCCGCTCAGCGGACAGGAGCCGCCGCCACGATGGCTTGGCGGCAGGGGGCGGGCTGTGCGCTGACGGCTGAGCGGCGAAGCGCGACGGAGGCCGCGGCACGCAGTGCTTTCTACAAGCGAGTTGTGTCACTACCACTGAAAAAAGAAACTGCAGCAGGAGAATTGTTACCTTCAGGAAACTTATCTTAAAGTGTCCCTGGGTTACTTGTGGGCTCGTTCAGCTTTTGCTCGTGCCTTTTTCTGATGTGCCTGAAGCCACAAGCTGGTCCTGCAGAAATTCCCAAAACACTGTAATGGTGTATAATTATTCTGAAATCTCAGCAAAACTCGGATAGCTCTGGGAGTGCTGATCGTTTGCCTCCAGGAACTACGAGCTTCTTTCAATGAAAGCCTTGCAAGCTGTCCTACAGACCAAGTCTTCGCTTTCCTGCTCAAGCGTAAGGAGAAGTACTTACAACCAGAGGATGAAAATGGTGTAGCAGAAAGCCATCCAGATGCCCGGGGGGCTGAGAAGGGATCCTTGTAGTCATGGCAGCTACCAAATAAGAATCAGTCAGTCCATCAGTAAGATTTGTGGGTTCCCAGTGGCAAATATGAGCGTACCTTGAGGCTGCATTAAGCATGAAAATAAAATTCATTTGCTGCTACTTTAAAAACATTTTCAACATAAAACTAACTTTATTTTCAAAATCACATGTCAATAGTCAGAGCATTAACACATGTCTGCATAGAAACTGAATTCTCATTCACATATTTTCAACTTAATATTCTATATTAAGACATATTTGTCACAAAGATGATTTTATGTAGAAGAAGACATTGGAACCCTAGGGTATTTATTAGGCATGCTATAGCCTTGTCCACTATATACTTTACCCAAATTTTCTCGACCAGTGTAAGCAATTTTATACTTTCTCCTTGATAAATAAAAGTATCGTTTTTCAATAATTTCAAGATAATTAACGCAGTTGTTTTGATTGCATGTGACTATCTGAAAGAAAACTGTATCCATTTTCACACACAACAAGCTATTACAGCACCCAGGTAAGTAAATATTTACTTTAATGTATTTGCTGTGTACCTGTCTTGCCAGTAATTTGAAACAAACTGATAAGGCTTTTTTTATCACTAAAGCATACAATTTTGTATCAGTGGGCTTCCTTCAAACGTCTGTAATATATTGGTAACTCTTCTGGATTAGATCTGTACTCCGGTACTTAGAAACTAAAACAAGACAGGATCCAATGAGCAGCACACTCAGTGTGCGTGAGAAGATGGGTTCGATGCCTTGACTACTTTTTGGTCATCTGGTCTTAGAATTCTCAACTTTGAGTTAGCACCAACAGAATGGTTTTAGGAAATGTAGATGGCTCTTTTTCTCCTCCTCGTCATCAATAGAGAGCAAACCTTGAGAATAGTCAGTTCTTGGGTATCACTTGAAACAATGACAATGGCCTTCTTCTCATGAAGCCTACCAGCACCTCAATGATATGTCAAACGCAGAAACCAGTTGATAAAAACTTGGTTATTATCCTAGTAAATTGAAAGGCTAGCAAAGCTTTCAGGAGATGGTAAGAGCAGACCACATAATTATCACAGTAGGAAAATGTTTGTGCCCGTGATTTCATAGAATCATTAAGATTGGAAAAGACCTCTGAGATGCCCCATCTCTCCACACACAGCACAGATATCTCCCTACACTTTGATCCAGACATTGAATCTTGGAGGCTCGTGCTGCCTCCTTGTTGGTGAAATATTGCTCAGATTGTGAGCACGTGACATAAAAGATCCCATAATAACTGCGGAGAAGCTGAATGCATCCTTCTGCCCATTAGTGCTGTACAGAAGCTTCTGTTTCCATTAGTGACAGCCCTGCACCTTGAATCAGCCTCCTGAAAGGTGTAGAATGCCCTTTATGATGAATCGGGCGTGATGGTCGGCATCCAGTTCACTGGAAAATTAATTAAAAAGGCAAGAGGGTTAAAATGAAGGTTGCGGATAAGTCTCAGTTTTTCTAAGTTTCTTTTGATGTAATGGGGCTAAGCAGTAGCTGTCACTGCAAGGGGAATTTTGTGCAACTGCAAAGGCAGTTGTGTAACTTCAGAGGAGGTATGGTATCTGCCTGGCATGTGATAAACCAGCAAGATGAGGCCTACAAAACAAAATAAATGTAGAGTTTGAGGCTTGTTGTGCTAAACAAGCAACCAGCACAGAGTCACTGCCTGTGTCAATACATAGCACCCTCAGGTGCTGAGGGAGCTGGTGGGGGTGACTGCTGAGCCGCTCTCGGCCATCTATCAGTGCTCTTGGTTAACTGGAAAGGTCCCAGACGATTGGAGGCTTGCTGATGTGACTCCCGTCTTCAAGAAGGGCAGTAAGGAGGATCCAGGGAACTATAGGCCTGTTGGCCTGACCTCGGTACCGGGGAAAGTAATGGAGCAAATCATCTTGGGTGAGATCACACGGCATGAGTGTGGTGTCCGCGGGATCAGGCACAGCCAGCACGGGTTCATGAAAGGCAGGTCGTGCTCGACCAACCTCATCTCCTTCTATGACTGGGTGACCAGACTGGTAGATGAAGGAAAGGCTGTTGATGTAGTCTAGCTAGACTTCAGCAAAGCCTTTGACACTGTCTCTCGCAGGCTTCTTCTGGGGAAACTAGCTGCCTGTGGCCTGGACAGGTACACTCTTCTTTGGGTAATAAACTGGCTAGGGGGCCATGCCCTTATGGGTAGTGGTGAATGGAGTTAAGTCAGCTGGCGACCTGTTTCAAGCGGTGTCCCCACTGGGGCCTATCTTGTTTAATATCTTTATTGATGACCTAGACGAGGGGATTGAGTGTACCCTCAGTAAGTTTGCAGATGACACCAAGCTGGGAGGTGGTGTGGATCTGCCTGAGGGTAGGGAGGCCCTTCAGAGGGACTTAGATAAGCTGGATTGCTGGGCTGAGGTGAACGGGATGAGGTTCAACAAGGCCAAGTGCCGGGTCCTGCGCTCTGGCCACAACAACCCCATGCAGAGCGTTACAGGCTTGGGGACGAGTGGCTGGACGGTTGTGAAGAGGAAAGGGACCTGGGAGTGTTGGTTGATGCTCGGCTGAACGTGAGCTGACTGTGTGCCCAGGTGGCCAAGAGGGCCAACGGCATCCTGGCCTGCATTAGAAGTAGTGTGGCCAGCAGGAGCAGGGAGGTGATCATCCCCCTGTACTCAGCACTGGTGAGGCCATACCTCGAGTACTGTGTTCAGTTTTGGGCCCCTCACTACAGGAAAGACATTGAGGCCCTGGAACGTGTCCAGAGAAGGGCAAGAAAACTGGTGAGGGGTCTGGAGCACAAATCTTATGAGGAGCTTTTTCTCTCAGAGAGTGGTCAGGCACTGGGATGGCCTGCCAAGGGAGGTGGTGGAGTCGCCATCCCTGGCAGTGTTCAAGAGGCGTCTGGATGAGGAGCTGCGAGATACGGGTTAGTGCTTGTGGTAGCAGTGGTAATGTGAAGACGTTGAACTAGGTGATCTTATAGGTCGTTTCCAACCTTGTGATTCTATGATTCTATGATAAATAGAGCATTTCAAAATAACATTTCAACATCGTCTTCTCTTAATAATGAGTCTACACATACAACACTGAGCTGAAAAGGTTCAGAGCCCCAGTTCCTCTCCAGTTCTTCCTATTAGCCAATGCATAAAACTACCATAAGCGTCAGTACCAGTAGCACTTTTTTTCAGTTCAGCAGCTTCTTTAATCAGGCTTTTTCCTAAGTCTCAGAGTGATTAGAAGCCACTCACTAGAACCTAAGGCTTTGCCAGCCTTGTGTTTTTGAGGATAAAGTTTTGTGGAGATATGACCCTGGTACCAGGAAGCTTTGCTAGTTGAGGCTGTGACTTGGTCTAGCTTAGGCCAGTGTAAGATAGGGAGAGTTGTAGATGGCAGTTACTGTTCAACAGAACAACCAGTTTTTGTTTAGAAGAACTGAAATGAATGGCATTCAGTCCACACAGACCACCAGGAGAAAGCAGCACGTGCTTTGCTCGAGCATCCTGGTTACTTATGGGAACACGGCACGTCGTCATGGGCTGAACCTCAGGGTAGGATGGCCTGCACTCCTGCCCCTGCTTCTGGTGTTGATTTACTGGGGGATCTTCATCAGTTAATTTTGCTCCGGATGATGAGCACTGTCAAGAGCTAGGGATCCGAGGGTATCAAACAGAATTGGATGGCTAGAACGTCACTGAGGATTTGGGGTCCATCTCTGCCTTTGTGGTGTTCCACCTGTAAAACAGAGATCACGTTTTTTGACGAGCGAAGACAGCGAGTCTTCATCTTCCTTCTCTGTCCTGCTGCAGCCATCTCTGGCCTCAGTAGAAACAGGAAAGCCTGGGCAGTCCAGCTGCTCTCAGGCCCACTTCCAAAGCTTTCTGGATAAGCAGGCGCACACATCCCCTCCCCCTGGGGAGTCTGGTCTACGCCATTGCAACCGGGGGCCCGGAACCAGCCCCGCCCGGGCGGGGCAGCGGGTCACAGTGGGGCCCTTTGTGACCCGTCCCTGTGACACCCAGGCATAGCCGGCACCGACACGGCGGCCCCGCAGTGTCCGGCAGGACAGCGAGGCGACAGGGCAGGAGTGTGCGGGTCTGGCGAGGAGCCCCCGAGCGCAGCCCACGTCGTTTCACTCTACCCTTGGCAGTCCCACGGCTGCCCCCTCCCCACCCTCAGCCCTCATCCCACAGGATGGTGCGGAGACTTCCTAGACGCCCCAGGGTGGCCTGGGCCAAGAGTGGAGCTCCCAAGGAGAGCAGACCTCCATCGGAGCCCTACGAATTGACTGAGGTGCAGTCATTCCATGGTGGTGAGTGAGGGTCCCCAGCGGGGTGGGCACGGCTGGGGCAACGAGTGCCCCCTTGTCCTGACAGGCACGGGCAGGCTGCGCCAGGGGAGCGGGCCCAGGGCTGGAGAGGGCAGAGCTCCTTCCCCTGCTCGCGCCTGCCTTTGGCCCCTCTACAGCACTGCTCACTCTCTTCCTTGGTTAGATGCTGACAGCCTGTCTCTCTCTGAAGAGCAGAATGAGGAGATAGGGGAGAATGAGAAGGAGGCCATGGAGAAAATAGAGTACTACCTCCAGAATACAAAAAAGGTAAACTCTCAGCTGTGCCTGCATCCCCTGATGGTCCCTCTGGCTGTGCCTTCAGGCTGCAGGAGGGATGCTGGCTGGACAGAACTGCTGCCCTCCAGGCGTCCCTCACTGCTCCAAACCCAGCGATGCTCTGGGCCTCCTGGACACGGCTCTCCCAGCTCACACTCCCTCCTTGTCTCTGTGGTCCCCAGAACAACGTGCTAAAGATGGTGTTCCTGGAGAGCATCTGCGCCATTTGCAAAGTCGACAATAACAAGGCTTTGTGTAAGAAACTGGCTGTTTTCTGCCGTGAAAATAAGTTGGCAAAGAAAGTCAAGGTGAGGGGATGATACAAGGGAGGTGTCAAAGCCACCCAGGGACTGGCACCCTGAGAGGCAGGGCTGGGCAGGGGGACTGTGGGTATCACTGAGATCTCAACAGCGGGACGCAGGGTGCCTCTGCGTTCTGGTGCTTGGTGGGGGGCACTGGGGCTCCTGTGGCCCTGCTGGCCAGCGTGAGGTCCTATCCCATTTCTGCTCTGCAGGAGCTGCTGGAGAATGAGTCAACGTACCAGCTGCGCACAGCAGTGCGGTACCAAGCCATGCTTGCGATTGCCGCCATGAGGTACCAGCCCCGCCCCTGGTTTTGCCACCACATCCCCAGGGCACGATCCTGGCAGCCCTGACCCGAGCCAGGAGGCATCCCCCATGTGGGCAGGGAGGCCCTCAGCTCTCCCCTGCCCTGCGCTTCCCCAGACGTTGGAGGAAGCCCTGAAGCTCCCTGCACAGTCTCAGCTCTTGCCCCAAAGCAGGAGGCGTCAGGACTGTCCTCCGGCCAGGGCCAGCCCCGTGGAGGAGGTGCCTCCCAGCAGGGCTCCACATTCCTCCCAGGAAGCCCTGCCCAGGGGAGGACCTGTTCCACCCCTGTCTCGGCATCCAGGCACTGCTCCCAACACACAGTCTCTCTGTTTGCAGCAGAGTGAAGGCGATTGCACAGGATGAAATAAGATCTCTTTTAAATGCGTGCTTCAAAGCCATCTTCTACCTTCCACCGAAACAGGCCTTGAACATTCACCTCTACAATCATGTATGTATACCCGGTGAACTACTGGAGATCCCACGCCTCTGGGATTATTCATATACAGAGATTACTAATGAACCTTGCAGCCAGCCTCTTGGCTCTACTCCCCCAGAACCTCCCACCCTCTCCCCCTTCCCTCTCACTCTTGCCATGGGCCTGGCAACACCCAATGCTCACAGCCCGGTCTGCTCACAGCAGCTTTGCGGCCACGGGGCCTCTCTCTCCCAGGCCTTTCTGTGTAGACAGAGAGGTTCACAGCACTTTCCTTGAGGTGACAGGGAGGTCTGAAAGACTTTCACAATCTGTTGTTCTCCTTGCAGACCATACATGCTATGGACAACATGCTGCAGATCTTGCTGGTCACCAATCGTACCTCCAGCAGTGAGGAGCTGCGGAATACCTTGGAGGTCTGTCTCTTGCACATCTCTGCCCCCAGAGTCCTCTTTGATAGAGTAACCGCCCCCTGCATAGGAACAACATGGGCAGTAGCAGAAGCCTGCAAGGGACCTCAGCGGCAGTAGTCCCAGGAATGGCTTGGCTTCAGCCCATGGGAAGCCTGGATGGATGCTATGATTCCAGGCAGGAGTTCAGCAATACTGCTTCTGCTGGAGTGGGCATCAGTAGTTTCTCTCTTCACAGCTGCTGCTACACTTTGCCAGTAGCCAAAACAAAACTATGCAGGCAAGGGCCATGGAACGACTCTGGAAGCTCAGCAGTTTCATCGCCAGCAATTCCTGGCAGGAGGTAAGGAGCCAGGAACTTTCCAGCCAGGCTGTCTCCCCTTCCCTCCGTCCCAGTGCAGCCTACGGCTCAGGAGTACCTGTAACACAAGCTTGGGCACAGCTGGGAGACGAGTCTTTGGCATGCATTTACCCTGAAGCAAGGGTCTTCATCTTTCCTTTTCCTCTGGTCCTCCCACTCCACACCCTGTTCTCTCACTCAGTTTGACACGTCTCCTCCTCCCCATTCCTTCCTTCTCGCCATAGCCATTCGCAAAATCCCTAGAGCCTTCTCAGAGGACAGACATCGTCTGCATGACCCTTGAGAGCATTGGAGAGTGCTGCACTGAGGACACAGAGTGGGCCAACTTGATGCTGAATGTGATTCTACAAGACCCTGCCACCTGGATGATGGATGTAAGGAGCCTCAGGCTGCATTGCTGTGCCCTGCCCTGCCCTCCACAGCTCTTGGGCATCCAAAGCCATTTTAAAGCAGCAAAGAGCTGTGGGAATGGCGGTAATAGTGGCAGGGGGACAAATGGCTGCAGTACAGCAGCAGCAGCAGCAGCATTCTCCTTATGCCCTCCCACCAGGTGCCAAAGATTCTGGAATTCATCCAGAGAAGCCTGGGAAGGAAGAGCGCATCCCTTCAGCAGACCCTCTTCTCAGTGCTGGATGTGCTGACCATCCAATTTCCCAGGGATGTGCTGAGGAGCATACTGACCGACCTTCCCCAGTGTGACAGGTACCAGCCCTGACAGCCCCGCATGTTTGTTCCCTGAGAAGAGCAGGGCTCAGAGACGCTCCTGCTGCCAGAGCCAAGGAGGGCTGCAGGACACCCCTGAGGAGCAGGCGCTCCATCCCACTGTGCTTTCCAGTGCTGGTGGGCCGCTCAGGGTGCAGCAGCCAACGCTGACCATGGCAGCCCAGAGCCCCCATCAAGCTCCTGCCCTGCCCCTCGGGGAAGGCCACCTCAACCCCTCCTGCTTGCCCAGGCTGGGTCCCCCGGCCTCCTCAAGCAAACGGAGCGGCAGACCAGGGCTGCAGCACAGCCTGGGGCCTGCCGGGCCTGCCTGAGCCATGGCGCTGTGGCTGAGTGTAATGTTCTAATGGGATGGAAAACACAGCAATGACAGTGGGTTACCAGAGTCCCAGATTGCAGCAAGTGAGCATAAGCTCATGTGCAGTAGCCATGGTTGCAGACACAAAGGAAAAAGGCTGCTTAGCTTTGGAAAACCTGAGCTTTACAGGGAGATACCCTTGCTTCCACTGCTAACCATTCACGGAGGTCTGGGAGAAGATGGATCCTGGCTCCACCCCCTCAGGTGACTCAGGTGCATTTCTTGCACCTGAGCTGCCCTGGGTTGGCCCTGCCTTCCACCAAATGCTCAGTCACCATTTCAGGCAATGACTTAGCATTTCTGCTACACTGAGGCAGCCCTGCTGACATAGCATTGCTCTTTCTTTGTAGCACCACCCTGGACATCTGGAAAAGAATGCTTTCCCTGACAGCAACTTCAGAGGGGATCTTGGAAGAACTGTGCAGCATTCTCCAAGACAGCGAGCTGTGTGGGACCTTTAACGTCGCCACATGGGTGTTGGGCCTCCTTCGCTTCACTGTGAGTTACCAGAGGTGGCACCGTGCTCTTCTTCAGGGCTCTCTTTGCCCAGATCCCTGCCTCGCCCTGCCTTGCTCCCAGACTGGAAAACTGGGGCAGGGCAGTAGCAAAGTTGGGGCCATGCCTGGGGTCAGCGACAGGCAGGGACTCCGCACAGGCTGAGCAGGCTGCAGGCCAGGGAGAGGAAGAGCTCATGGCCACCCACGTCTGGTGCCATTTTTGTGCCAGCTCCTGCTGGTCAGTCGCTCCTCAAAGGTGTGAGAGCAAGAAGGGGGTCAGAGGGCAGGAGGAGAAGGCCCAAAAGCCATCCTGTGTTGTGCTGGGTCTGTGGCAAAGAGGGACCGTGGGGCCCTCCAAAACCACTGCTGTCCCCAGACCAGCCAGCGCAGCCCCAGTGCCTTGCCCTGAGCTGCCAGAGGAGCCAGGGGCTGCAGGGTGCAGGGAGTCCTGCTGCCTTTGCCTGGCTCTCACTGCTGCCTTTGTTTCAGGTCATGCATCCCACTGAAGAGAACCTGCGAGAGCTGTGTAACCCAGTGCTGCTCCAGTGGCTTCTCAAGATTCAAAGCCTGCCGCTACTCTGGCTGGTGCTCAGAGGCCTTGTCCTGCTGTCCGAGAGACCTGAGACGGTGAGCAGGACCTAGTCAAATGAAGCCCTCCTGCTGGCAGCCTGGCGCTGGGGTGGTGGGCAACATTGTGCCTTGGCCTTGCCTGAGACTCAGGAGTTGGGGTGATGGCCGTGGTGGGGCCTGGTGCTGCCTGGGGAGCTTTCCAGGAGCTTTCCAGATGGGTTACCTGGGGGCCTGTTGGAAAAGGGGGTGGCTGAGCAGAGGAAACGGATTCCTTGCTCTCCTGCCCTCCGTTCAGTGGCAGCTGCCAGCAAGCAAGGCATGTGTGTGGTGCCCTGTTATCAGAGCCATTGCCCTCTTGATTCAAAAGAAACTATGTGTTTTGTACAGGCAAGAAGAATAAGGGACCTGCTGCCAGGTGTCATGAAGACCCTGCAGTTTGGCAACACGCCCATTGCTCTGAAGGTGCTGACTATCTTCAGAAATGTGATGACTCATCTGGGCAAGAGTGAGGCCACTGCCATTGCTGTAAATCTGGCTGAGAAGCTCCTGCCTCTTTTCAATCATGTAAGTCAGCTGCGAGAGGCTGAGCTCTGCGCATGCATGCTCAGCCTTCTGTCTTTGTTCCTCTGGACCCTTGTGGGATATCTGCCGGGGTCTGCAGCCCAGCCAGCCTTCTCCCTGTCAACTTGGTTGTTGGAAGTGGTTTGAGGCCCCTGTGCTGGGGCCCAGCCTAGCTCCTGTGCAAAGCATCTTCTGCCAAGGGTGACTTGGAGACTGCTGAGTGCTTCCTTTGCTACCAGTGCCATCCCCAGGTCCTGTAGCAGGGAGACGGAAACCAAACAGGCAGCGTGTGCCCCGGGGGCATTGCCGAGGGCCAGCCCTGAGTCCCCCTTGTCCTGGTGCCCAGGGAGCTCTGCTTTGAGCTGGTGGGGTGGCTGGGGGAGCGCTCTCAGGCACAGGCACCCTGTGCTGGAAACTTGTTGCACTGCTTTGTACAGCCACGAGGTGCCTTTGTGTAGTATGTGATTCCAAAGCTGCTCCCTACAGATCAGCCACACCTATGCTCATGGTCACCACAGGCAGTGAGAGTGTTGCTGAGGTCCTCCTTCTCCCTCAGGTGGCAAGTGAAGTGCGAGAAGGCTCCATCTGGTGCCCAGGGAGCTCTGCTTTGAGCTGGTGGGGTGGCTGGGGGAGCGCTCTCAGGCACAGGCACCCTGTGCTGGAAACTTGTTGCACTGCTTTGTACAGCCACGAGGTGCCTTTGTGTAGTATGTGATTCCAAAGCTGCTCCCTACAGATCAGCCACGCCTATGCTCATGGTCACCACAGGCAGTGAGAGTGTTGCTGAGGTCCTCCTTCTCCCTCAGGTGGCAAGTGAAGTGCGAGAAGGCTCCATCTGCCTCTTCAAAGATTTGATGGACACTGTAGAGTCGTGTCAAAAGAGAAAAATGAAGGAGACTGTGCGCAGCGCCCTGCTCCCTCTGGTCTTTCGGATGAGTGATGAGACCCCGAGCATTGCCAAGGTATGAATTTCAGACCTGACCAATATGCAGGCAAGGGTGTGCTGACAGTCCACGAGTGGCCTAGGAATTGAGGGCAAGTTTGGCAAGCATTCGAGCTCTTGGGATTTGTGTCTGTGGTACCATTTCCCAATGCCAATTGCTTTGTAGGCCTCTGGGGAAACCCTCGTAGCGTGTGCAAAGTTCCTGAAGTGGAAGAACCTCAAGCGCCTGGCCAAAAGAAAGAATAAAATGGAGATCAAGAAGTGTTTGGTAAGGACAGCCACATAGCCCCCATACCAGTGCTGCGGAAGGAGATGCTGGCAGAAGGAGCTGCACCAGCAGCTGCAGAGAGTCTGCAAGCCCTATGTTTGTTTGTGTTCTTCTCCAGCTGCAGCAGAACAGGCAGATGGCGGATAAATATCTTTGGCAGAATCTGTCATACCTGAAGGATTATTCTCAGGTGTCTTTGCGATATGAGGCTGTGGAATTCATTGGTGAGCCCAACCCTGGGTCCCTCTTTGGGCCCTGCCCTGACAGCCAGGTGCAGCCCTGCAGCCCCCAGATACACCTTGCCCACGCTAGTAGCCCCGATGGGGGCCTTGCTCAGGTCCGCTCTTGGGCACCGTCCCTGCCTGCGGGAAGGGAGGGGAAGAAGCAGGGCTGGCGGGGCTGCAGTCTGTGCTCCTGGCGGCGTGTTGGGGAGTGGGGGTCTGATGAGAGCTCTTTCCCTAGGGTTGGCTATGCAGCACTCCGGGGAACAAAGTCAGGAGAAACTGAATGCAATCTGCCGTGGTGAGTGAGGGCAGTGCTGCGTGTGCTGGGGCTGGGTGCAGGGGGCAGAGCCTGGGCAGCGTGCAGCTGTGCTTTGGCCAACTGCAAAGAAATGCTGCAGAGGCAGAGGAACATTCCTGGCGCAGGTGGGGCGCTCCTGAGCAGTGGCTTCCAGCTCAGTCTCAGGTGTTCCTCCTGGCCAGGAAAAACAGTGGTTGGGGCTGGCATGGTCTGGAGGGGATGCTGGTGGCCCTCTGCAGCTTGCGGGGTTTCATATCTGCTCTCTTCCGTTGCAGCCCTCTGGCCTGTTCTACATGACGCCCACCCGCCAGTCCGTTCTGTGGCAACTGAAATAATCCAGAGATGTCAAAGGCAGCAGGCAAAACCACGACGGAGCTGGCTCGCAGCACTGTGCTGCTGGCCCTGCTGAGCCATCTGTCCTTGTCAACATGACTCTGATTAAGACTCGGATTACAAAGCCATTCCCTTGCATGGGGATACAGATCCATTGGTTGACTGGACAGTCAGCAACAGCATGCAGTTCCACTGACGGCCATACCAGATCGTTAAGCATCGCTCCTAAGGACCATGGCTTTTCTTCAAGGTCTTTCCAGGCCACCACTCCATCTGTGTGCAAAACAAGACTGTACTTCATGGCGGACATGGAAGAGCAACAGGTAGGGCTGGCATGGTCTGGAGGGGATGCTGGCGGGTCTCTGCAGGTCGGTCGATTCCATCTCAGCTCTGTTTCCTTCTGCCGCAACCCTCTAGCCTTTGGAAGATGATGCCCACCTGGCAGTCCACTCTCTGGCAGCTGGGACAGTTCTGGTGCCGAGAATTCAAAGGCAGCAGTCAACATCACCATTGGACTAGCTTGCAGCCCTTTCTCTCTGCCCCTGCAAAGCCATCCATCGTCAGCAAGATGACTCGCATTAAAACTTGGATCCTTGCAAAACTTGGAGGCTTGCAAGCTGTCCTACAGACCAAGTCTTCACTTTCCTGCTCAAGCAGGAAGTAAGGAGAAGTACTTACAACCAGAGGATGAAGAGAAGAGAGTGTAGCAGAAAGCAATCCAGATGGCCAGGGGGCTGAGAAGGGATCCTTGTAATCATGGCAGCTACCAAATAAGAATCAATCAATCTATCAATAAATTTTAAAAAATTTCCTCCCCACAGCGAAGTCTTTGGATTTCATTTGCCCAGCAGTCCCAAACTGTCCTCGTCTTTCACACAGAAAGCAGCTACCGAGGTGAGAGGAGGATTTGTTGGCTCCTGGTAGCAAGTATGAGCGTACCTTGAGGCTGCGCTGTTCATGCTGATGTGTCAGCTGGTTTCACTGCCACGTCTTACAGGTGCCAGGTAATCACACTCCACTGCTCCAAAAGTGACGCCGCCTATGTATTTCCATGGAAACGACAGCCAATATCAGGAGCACAGTAACACTGTTTCACTGAGCAGTTCTCAGCTACAAAATGCTACTTTTCAACACAGCCACCACCATTAGCTCAGTATTTTTGCCTGCGATGAACAAGAGCCTGCATGCCGCTCCTGTAAATCTCTTCACCAGTGGAGTTGCCTCGCTGTCTCTCTTGCCACTGCTAAAACGCACCACCCACCACCTCACTGTGCTCTCACATATGGGCTGGTCTCCATAAGCGTTCCGCAAGCATCGATGACCGTCAGTGGGTGCCATTTTTCTGCACGGAGGAGTTCAGTTCCATACTTTTGCTTCATCCGCACTTCCATGTCAGATACCGTGCCGTCCGATTGCCCCTCTGCTGCCACGCGTCACACAGCAACAAAACATAATGGGGTATTGGTGGCAAGGTTCAACCTCTACTGCCACACCACCAACATCCGCCTCTGGTGTTGTGGGCCAACAGCATAAAATAGGAGGCATTACTTTCAGAGCAGCCCTCATTAAATACACAATAACATAAGGCATTTGAAGTAACAAATCTCACTTCAATTTTTAATGTGGTGTATTAAAACATATAAAAAAGAGAGAAACAAAACCACAAAACCAGTGGGATACGTGACCTTGTTTTTGGGAAACTAGCAGATCAGTCTGGTCTGATGGCAGTGGTTGCCATTCTCAGTGAGCTCTCAAGGTGTTTGTCACAGATTTGTGATGGAATTTTTCTCTTCCGGTGCTTCATCCTTGAAAACAGTAGTTCACAAACGTACTGCCAAAAAGAGGTGACACGAGCAAGGAGTGTCTGCGAAGTGAGGGATGTTTCTCTGGTAAGAGAGGACTTGTAAGAGTCTGGTAAAGAAGCACGGTCAGTCTTTTAATTACAACTCTAGATATTCCAGTTCCAAATTTGCAAGTAATGTATTTACATCAGTGGAATCATAGCACTGCAGAATGTCAGAATCACAACATCATAGAATGATCTGGGTTGAAAAGGACCACAGTGATCATCTAGTTTCAACCCCGCTGCTATATGCAGGGTCGCCAACCACCAGATCAGGCTGCCCAGAACCACATCCCGCCCTGAATGCCTCCAGGACTGGGGCATCCAAGCTCCTCTGGGCAATCTCTTCCAGTGCAGCACCACCCTCTGGGTGAAAAGCTTCCTCCTAGTATTTAGCCTAAATCTCCCCTTTAAAAAGTCTCAGTTTAAAACCACTCCTCTTTGTCCTATCACCATCCACCCATGTAAACAGTCCTTCCCCTTCCTGTTTATGCACACCCTTCAAATAGTGGAAGGCCACAGTGAAGTCTCTCCAGTGCTAAACAAGCCCAGTTCACTCCTTAAAGAGCTGCCAGCTCTATTCTGTCCCTAAGCCCTTATGGACAGTTACCCAGGAGATCCAATCCAGCAATTCCTTGACCTTGAGCTGGACTTTTGCTCTCCTGAAGTTCAGGGTCCTGGCTCTACTTTTTGCCTGCATTCTTCAAAATCACAAACTCCACCAGGGCTCGACCATTACAGCCCTGGCTGCCTCCAATCTTAACCTCTCTAATGCTCTCCTCTACGTTGGTGAGCACCAGGTCCAGTAAGGCTTCACTTTAGGTTGGTGTGTCTAGTGCCTGGACCAGGAAGTTATCCTCAGTCGCAGTATGGTTTGCGTGGTAAGGAACCTTTAAGATCACTTAGTTCCAACCCTTTGCAACAGGCAGGGACACCTCCCTCCAGACCAGGTTGCTCACAGCCCCATCCAGCCCGGCCTTGAATGCTTCCAGTGAGGGGGCATCCACAGCATTGCTGGGCAACCTGTTCCGGTGTCTCACCTCCCTCACAGTAAAGAATTGATTCCTAATATCTATTCTAAATCGCCTCTCTTTAACTTTAAGGCCATTTTTCCTCATCCCATCACTACCTGCTCTTCTAAACAGTCCCTCCCCGGCTTTCCTGTAGGTCTCCTTCTGGCACTGGGAGGAAAACGGGGGCACAAAGAAACCCAAATGTGGGATTTTTTCCACAATCCTGAAACCTATTCTCAGATTCCTTTGTCAAAACAGAAAGCACAGCTGTGTATTTTCTGCACTTTGCAGGACTGTGTTCAGCAGACCTTTCCAGATCCATAAGCAGATTTGCCATAAATCGAGCTGGCCCTACGCCGCACCCGCACAGAATCACAGAATCACAGAATCACTAAGGTTGGAAAAGACCTATAAGATCATCCAGTCCAACCATCCACCTATCACCAATGGTTCTCGCTAAACCATATCCCTCAACACAACATCCAAACGTTCCTTGAACACCTCCAGGGAAGGGGATTCCACCACCTCCCTGGGCAGCCCATTCCAGCGCCTGACCACCCTTTCAGAGAAGTAGTATTTCCTAATATCCAGCCTGAATCTTCCCTGGCGCAGCTTGAAACCATTCCCTCTAGTCCTATCACCGGTTATACGGGAGAAGAGGCCGACCCCCAGCTCGCTACAACCTCCCTTCAGGTAGTTATAGAGAGCAACAAGGTCTCCCCTGAGCCTCCTCTTCTCCAGACTGAACAATCCCAGCTCCCTCAGCCGCTCCTCATAAGGCCTGTGCTCCAGACCCCTCACCAGCTTTGTTGCCCTTCTTTGGACACGCTCCAGGGCCTCAACGTCTTTCTTGCAGCGAGGGGCCCAGAACTGGACACTGTACTCAAGGTGCGGCCTCACCAGAGCTGAGTACAGGGGAACAATTACTTCCCTACTCCTGCTGGTCACACTACTTCTGATACAAGCCAGGATGCCATTGGCCTTCTTGGCCACCCAGGCACACTGCTGGCTCATGCACGCCTTGCTTTCAGCCCACACTGCGTTAACAGCGGACCGACGTCGGGTCGGTACTGAGGGGCCAGGCCGGGCTGCCCCGCGCCGCTCAGCGGACAGGAGCCGCCGCCACGATGGCTTGGCGGCAGGGGGCGGGCTGTGCGCTGACGGCTGAGCGGCGAAGCGCGACGGAGGCCGCGGCACGCAGTGCTTTCTACAAGCGAGTTGTGTCACTACCACTGAAAAAAGAAACTGCAGCAGGAGAATTGTTACCTTCAGGAAACTTATCTTAAAGTGTCCCTGGGTTACTTGTGGGCTCGTTCAGCTTTTGCTCGTGCCTTTTTCTGATGTGCCTGAAGCCACAAGCTGGTCCTGCAGAAATTCCCAAAACACTGTAATGGTGTATAATTATTCTGAAATCTCAGCAAAACTCGGATAGCTCTGGGAGTGCTGATCGTTTGCCTCCAGGAACTACGAGCTTCTTTCAATGAAAGCCTTGCAAGCTGTCCTACAGACCAAGTCTTCGCTTTCCTGCTCAAGCGTAAGGAGAAGTACTTACAACCAGAGGATGAAAATGGTGTAGCAGAAAGCCATCCAGATGCCCGGGGGGCTGAGAAGGGATCCTTGTAGTCATGGCAGCTACCAAATAAGAATCAGTCAGTCCATCAGTAAGATTTGTGGGTTCCCAGTGGCAAATATGAGCGTACCTTGAGGCTGCATTAAGCATGAAAATAAAATTCATTTGCTGCTACTTTAAAAACATTTTCAACATAAAACTAACTTTATTTTCAAAATCGCATGTCAATAGTCAGAGTATTAACACATGTCTGCATAGAAACTGAATTCTCATTCACATATTTTCAACTTAATATTCTATATTAAGACATATTTGTCACAAAGATGATTTTATGTAGAAGAAGACATTGGAACCCTGGGGTATTTATTAGGCATGCTATAGCCTTGTCCACTATATACTTTACCCAAATTTTCTCGACCAGTGTAAGCAATTTTATACTTTCTCCTTGATAAATAAAAGTATCGTTTTTCATAATTTCAAGATAATTAACGCAGTTGTTTTGATTGCATGTGACTATCTGAAAGAAAACTGTATCCATTTTCACACACAACAAGCTATTACAGCACCCAGGTAAGTAAATATTTACTTTAATGTATTTGCTGTGTACCTGTCTTGCCAGTAATTTGAAACAAACTGATAAGGCTTTTTTTATCACTAAAGCATACAATTTTGTATCAGTGGGCTTCCTTCAAACGTCTGTAATATATTGGTAACTCTTCTGGATTAGATCTGTACTCCGGTACTTAGAAACTAAAACAAGACAGGATCCAATGAGCAGCACACTCAGTGTGCGTGAGAAGATGGGTTCGATGCCTTGACTACTTTTTGGTCATCTGGTCTTAGAATTCTCAACTTTGAGTTAGCACCAACAGAATGGTTTTAGGAAATGTAGATGGCTCTTTTTCTCCTCCTCGTCATCAATAGAGAGCAAACCTTGAGAATAGTCAGTTCTTGGGTATCACTTGAAACAATGACAATGGCCTTCTTCTCATGAAGCCTACCAGCACCTCAATGATATGTCAAACGCAGAAACCAGTTGATAAAAACTTGGTTATTATCCTAGTAAATTGAAAGGCTAGCAAAGCTTTCAGGAGATGGTAAGAGCAGACCACATAATTATCACAGTAGGAAAATGTTTGTGCCCGTGATTTCATAGAATCATTAAGATTGGAAAAGACCTCTGAGATGCCCCATCTCTCCACACACAGCACAGATATCTCCCTACACTTTGATCCAGACATTGAATCTTGGAGGCTCGTGCTGCCTCCTTGTTGGTGAAATATTGCTCAGATTGTGAGCACGTGACATAAAAGATCCCATAATAACTGCGGAGAAGCTGAATGCATCCTTCTGCCCATTAGTGCTGTACAGAAGCTTCTGTTTCCATTAGTGACAGCCCTGCACCTTGAATCAGCCTCCTGAAAGGTGTAGAATGCCCTTTATGATGAATCGGGCGTGATGGTCGGCATCCAGTTCACTGGAAAATTAATTAAAAAGGCAAGAGGGTTAAAATGAAGGTTGCGGATAAGTCTCAGTTTTTCTAAGTTTCTTTTGATGTAATGGGGCTAAGCAGTAGCTGTCACTGCAAGGGGAAGTTTGTGCAACTGCAAAGGCAGTTGTGTAACTTCAGAGGAGGTATGGTATCTGCCTGGCATGTGCGTTGCCGCTCTCTCTGCATCATTCGTTTTCCACCCCATAAGATGCTGCTTTGCCAGCGAAACCGACCCCTAACCAGGTCGGGGCCAAATGCTCACACAGACCCCAAGTATAGGTGAAGCAAAATGGTGTTTATTAAAATGTAGCAGGCACTTAAATATTCTCGTCCCGCTTTGTCTACACCCCTTGCATACACGCTGTCCTATTATGGGACAGCACCTGGCAAGCCCTGAGCATAGGGAACCTGACCCCGTCACACACCGTCTCCTCGCCACGCCTACTACATCTCCCCCTCCCTATGCTCAGTAATATCCCGTAACAGCGCGAACGCAAACGCTACAATTGCTCCCGATACCTGTGATACTCTATACTCTATGCATTGGTCCATAAGCTACTACATGATCCTTAGCAAGCAATTCTGAAAGCACATAATCACACACAGCAGAATAGCGGCAATACACACAATTACTAAGAGTGCTAATACTATGTCCTTAACGATCTTCGCGATCCAACTCCCGAAGTTGCCAAACGTCTTCTTGAACCAGTCTCCGATGGGGTCGTCGTCCACCTGGATCCTCTCCGTATGGTCTCGCAGGGCTTTCAGCGCTTTATGGATGGATACGCTGTGGTCGCTAAGATTGAAGCAACACATTCCTTCTAGGTCTTCACATTCATGCCCCTGTGCCAGGAGCAAGAAGCCAATGGCTGTTCTGTTTTGCAGCACCGCATGCCGAATGCTGTTTGTGTCTTCTAGCATCGCATTCAATACTAATGTTATTAAATTCGCCTGCTTAACTGACCAACATGCTAGGCGTTCTATCTGAGCCAAACTCTGTGCCGCAGCAACCCCAGAGTCGTTCAGAGATTTTATCAAACATGCCGTTTGGCTAGCTAGATCGGTGTTGTTACGGCAGCTGGAATGGTTTGTAGTGTACCTCGCAAAGGCTTCTAACGTGTATTGAGGGATGCCCATTAGGCAAGTGCAAAAGAGTGAGGTTGCCGATTGCAAGCTAAAGCAAAAGTCGTTTTGGCTCGTCTTATTTACCTAAGTAACCCATAAATTCCCTGACAGTGACAAAAGGTGAATTCCCTCGCTCCCTGTGATAAAGCAATAACCACCACACACACTAAACATAGCATTTGCCTGATAGAAACGCGTTTTCTCGTTGGCAGCAACGGTTGAGTTTCCTCCACACTTCTCCCGGCCTTCTTTCGGGGTTCCTGGGCTGTCTCCTTCTTCGGCGTTCACAGGAGCCATACCTGCAAAACTCAGAGTCCCTCGTTACTGTTCTCTTTCATCAGATCTGGTTTGACCTTTCTCGCCGGGATCCACATGACACTTCCCGTATTGACATGTTTTACAGCAGCATACCCTCTACCCCACACTAGAATCCTCCATCCTGGCTCCCATATTCCTGCCTCCGTTCTTATTTGACTAGAGGGCCTTCCTCTAGAATTCTGGGTCGCCAATGCTTTTCTACTGGTGCCCTGCTGGCATCCCCTCTTTCATAGTGATTTAAGGCAAACTGAGCTTTGGCCAGTATCTCTCCTTGTCTTGCTATTGGGATTCTGTCATTATATCCCTCCCCCTCCCCAAGAACATAGATCTTTTCTTTGAGGAGGCGGTTAGCCCTTTCAACAATGGCCTGTCCTTGTGAGTTTCCCGGAATACCCGTAGTATGCTGAATTCCCCAGGCCTCTAACCAATCCTTGGTGGACCGTGATGTAAAACACGAGCCGTTGTCCGTATTAATTTGCACTGGCAAGCCGAGGACCGCAATAGCCACAGCCCAGTGGGCCTGGGCCGAGGTAGAATTAGCTTTTCCGTGTTGGGTAGCCACGATCATCGTGGAGGCTGTGTCAACAGTAACTGCCAACCACGACCGAGGTGACATTCGCGGCTCCCACGTAAAGTCCGTCTGCCATATCTGCAGCGGCCCTAAGCCGCGGGGGTTGACCCCCGCCCCAATAGCAGGAGCTGAATTACAGTGAGGGCAGGCCTGCACCACATCCCTTGCAGCTGTAATGGAAATACCACAGGCTCGAGCGAGTGCCCGGGCGCCTATGTGAAGCGTGGAGTGGAGGTCTCTGGCCTTTCGGATCGTCAGGACACGGGACCCTGCAGCCGCATCTGCGGCTGCGTTGCCCTCTGAAAAGAATCCTGGTACATCCGAACGACTTCTTACATGTAAAATTGCTATAGGCTCTATTCGGGTGCACAGAGCATCTTCTAAGATAAGCGCTGCTTCCGTACTAGGGATGCCTTCTTGGCCCATTTTCAAAGCGAGCTTAGCTGCAAAAGCAGAATCTGTGACTATGTTGCAGGGAAGGGAGGGCCAATAAACAATCGCCATCGCAACAGCCCTGAACTCGAGCATCTGAACGCTGGCGCCCGGATCTGTGAAGATTATGGAATCCCAGCGACCATTTGTTTCCCACACTACTGCCCCTTGCCCCGTTGATGATGATGCATCAGTAAACAGGGTAGGCCCTTCCACGGGCGAGTCTTGCACCCTGCACCGTAACGACAGCTGCAATGGTCTCGCCAGTTCGAAAATAGGGGGCGAGTCCGCAAATGTGAGGGAAGCTGACGTCCCTTCCAAAGCAAGCAAGATGGGCTCTGGGAGCAGTAAAGAATCACGAAATGATGTAGGGAGATAGATAATGGAAGGTTCTTGTCCAAAGGCTCTGGCAGCCGTATGATGGCACTTACGAAGAAGCCTAGCCAATATTTCCAGCCAGGAGGAGTACGCACGCGTGGGCTGAACGGAAAAATGCCACCACAATGGTTGCGGTTTGGCTCCCAAGTCATGGCCTATAACAGCAGCCGCCCCACTCTCGCATTTACAGGCAGCCACTTCCAGCTCCCTTCCAGGATCATATCGAGACAGAGCCGAATGACAACAGAATTCTGTTATTTCCTTCCATGCCTCTGCCATTTCGGGCGTGATGGAACGCGCCTCGTTCGGATCCGAGCCCTTAAGCTGCTCATAAAATGGCTGCATGAGGCGAGGAGGGATCCCCAGTGCCCCTCGAACCCATTGTAGGGCTCCTACTAGCTTCTGCACATCCCATAGCGTGCGTATCCGGGGTTTGATGTCAACCCCGACTGGGTGGACAGTTTTGTCTCCCAGCCGATATCCTAAAAACTGGACCCCCGATCCTCTCTGGATCTTTTCAGCAGAAATAGTGAAGCCGGCTGATGTCAGGAGCGTCACCACTTGGGCTTCTAATGACTGGAGCCCCGATGGGGTCGGGGATGATAGCAGTAGATCATCCATATAGTGCAGCAGGAGGAACTGCCTAGGGGACTGCCGGACCGGACTCAGAACTCTGTCAATCACTATCTGACAGATCGTGGGAGAGCACGCCATCCCTTGTGGGAGCACTCGCCAGTGATACCGACGAGCCGGGCCTTGGTTATTACGGACAGGAACCGTAAAGGCAAAAGCCTCCCTGTCTTGCTCAGCCAGGGGTATGGAGAAAAAGCAATCCTTCAAATCGATAACAACAACCCCCCAGCCTGCAGGCACGGCGGATAGTACGGGCGCACCCTGCTGAACTACACCAAAAGGCACTAACTGAGCGTTAACTGTGCGCAAGTCGTGCAGCAAGCGATAGGATCCTGACCGCTTCTTTATCACAAATACAGGAGTGTTCCATTGACTAAGAGAGGGTTCTATATGACCTAAGCGAAGCTCTTGCTGTACTAATGCGTGAAGCGCTACAAGCTTTTCCGTCGGTAAGGACCACTGATCCACCCAGACAGGTCGCACTTCCTGTCCCCAGCGCAGTGGGATCGCATACTGCGCTGACAATTGACAGATCGTGGCCCCCACTATAAATTTGTTATGCGTGCTGCCACACCCCGCAGAAAGTCCCTCCCCAAGAGGGTTCCCGGCACCTGCGCCACTAACGGGGTAAGCAGAACAGGCCTTTCCAGGGAACCATCCCTGCTGATTACGATAATCTCAACCATCTGGGCGGACCTCCGGGTGGGCGTTGTTCCTCCCACTCCCGCTATCATCTGTGCCGCCCCTGTAGGCCATGTAGAGGGCCAATCGGATTCCGCAATAACCCGATGCGATAGAGAAAGCGCCCGTGTTTGTAGGGCTAACTATAAACGCAGCTGGATTCGCTAGGCCCTTTTCTTTCGCTTCCTCTTTAACTTTAGCCCAGTCAGTAACCGGGCTCCCTCCCGGCCGCGGGCTCCCTCCCGGCCGCGGGCTCCCTCCCGGCCGCGGGCTCCCTCCCGGCCGCGGGCTCCCTCCCGGCCGCGGGCTCCCTCCCGGCCGCGGGCTCCCTCCCGGCCGCGGGCTCCCTCCCGGCCGCGGGCTCCCTCCCGGCCGCGGGCTCCCCCGCCCCGCTCCGCCCACCGCCCTATCGCGTTCTTCAAGGGGCGGTTCTGGCTGAGACGTTTTGTCCAAAGAAGGGCATAAAGACGGGGCAGGGTAAGGCGGGGGCGGGGCTGTCGGCTCACATGACTGACTCGGCGACTCCTTCTTCTCCGTCTCTCCGCCTCCGCTCTCTGCCGTCGCCGCCATCTTGGCCTCGTCGGATCTATGAGAAAGCAAAGACCCGCTCCCGGCAGCCCCCGTCACGCTGCGATCCTCCCCGAACCCTCCTTCTGCCTTTGCCGCTTTAAGAGCCCCAAGTATCAAGCCCCACGTTTTAAGCTCTGAGGCTTTTTGGTTCGGACATGGCGCGCTGGCACAGCGCCGAAGTAAGTGAGTCCCACTTATTTGAATCGAGCACCTGTTGAGGGGAGTCCAGCTCACCCTCCTTTTCTAGCCGCGATAACACGGCCGCGATCTCCTTCTTAGAAGGAACGGTCCTACCGCAATAACTTTTACAGAAATGTAAAAATACCTTAATTACTTGATCCATAGTTACACACGCGACCTGCCAACACCCCACAGGTTCCACCGCAGTGTGTCTTCCGTAGGCGACCTGCCGCTACCCCACAGGTTCCACCGCCTTACGGGCACGCTGGGCAGCTACTACTCACAGGGTAGATCACGTCGGGGTCACCACTTGTTGCCGCTCTCTCTGCATCATTCGTTTTCTACCCCATAAGATGCTGCATTGCCAGCGAAACCGACCCCTAACCAGGTCGGGGCCAAATGCTCACACAGACCCCAAGTATAGGTGAAGCAAAATGGCGTTTATTAAAATGTAGCAGGCACTTAAATATTCTTGTCCTGCTTTGTCTACACCCCTTGCATACACGCTGTCCTATTATGGGACAGCACCTGGCAAGCCCTGAGCATAGGGAACCTGACCCCATCACACACCGTCTCCTCGCCACGCCTACTACACATGAACATTATGGATTTTGGATGGAGATCCCATGCCCTTTCTGAGCTCCTGTCTCACTCCAATTTATAGGAGGGAGCTGAGGTTCTTTTAATATCTGTATACCTGGTGTGAGATTAAGAAACAACGGTTCATATGTTAGTCCAACCAGTTTATTATAAGTCCTAATTAGGGAGATGGGGAAGGGAAGGAGGGTGATAGAAAAGCTAGGAAAAAGCAAGAATGCCGTGAAGCAGGGCTAGTCACCACCAGGATCCAGCGGTGGTCCCATTGCACGCCGCTTCGAAGGTCCGAGGCAGAAGCAGCAGGGGGGGGGAGAGCAGCAGCGTGGAAGGCCTGGGGCAGCAACAGGTAGCAGGAAGAAGTCGCAGAGCCAATCCAGGAGGAGAAGCAACAGGATTCAGGTAGCAGGCCCAGGAGAGTCCGTCAGCATGCAGGAATTCCGTGGCGAGGAATCTGATGGCAGAAACCCCTCTTCATGGTTTTCGATTCCTCTTTTTATCCTACTTCTTCTCCTGCCTATGTGACATCCCTGGGCGCTTGAGCAGGAGTCCTGCGAGTACTTCCTGAGATGGCCATCTTCCTTGAGATAAGCCCACACAAAAGACCACTTCACAGCTATTAAGCTGCAGCTTATCTCTCTCTCGTTGCCCCCGGGCCCAGTCCATCTGTCACCCTCGGACAAAAGATTTCACAATCCTTGCCCAAGACTTGTCCATCAAACTTCTCCAGACAAAATCTCTCAACCCCTGACCAGGACTTGCCTCAACTTGTTCGTCTGTGTCCTCAGCAAGCTTTGAGATGATGATGCAAAATAATAATCTCTTACAGCTCCACACCAATTTTTATCCACTGTCATGATGAAAAACTTTTTCTAATGCCAAAGCAGAATTTCCTGTGTTCAGACTTGTGCTTATGGCCTCCTGTCTCCCTGTCTTCAGGAAGGGTCTGTTTTCATCTTCTCTGTTTCATTCTGCAAGGTAGACTGCACTGAAGTCTCTCATTCCCCACATTGAACCAACTCAGAACTCTCCATTCCCCAACTACATCCCATAGTCCATCCCCTTCCCCAGGGCTCACTGCTGCACACTAGTGTAGGAAATATCCAAATAATTTTCTAGGATGGTATCTCTGATAAAGCAGATTTTATTCGCAATTGCAATGGCGGGCCTCCTGCAAGCAGGAGAGCACACAGAAAACAGAGTTACATCTTTTATTCCCTATTCCCTGACGCTTATCTCTTACTCCCCTGGTTCCTCATTGGCTGAGTACTTCAGGCCTTGCCTGAGACTCAGGAGTTGGGGTGATGGCCGTGGTGGGGCCTGGTGCTGCCTGGGGAGCTTTCCAGGAGCTTTCCAGATGGGTTACCTGGGGGCCTGTTGGAAAAGGGGGTGGCTGAGCAGAGGAAACGGATTCCTTGCTCTCCTGCCCTCCGTTCAGTGGCAGCTGCCAGCAAGCAAGGCATGTGTGTGGTGCCCTGTTATCAGAGCCATTGCCCTCTTGATTCAAAAGAAACTATGTGTTTTGTACAGGCAAGAAGAATAAGGGACCTGCTGCCAGGTGTCATGAAGACCCTGCAGTTTGGCAACACGCCCATTGCTCTGAAGGTGCTGACTATCTTCAGAAATGTGATGACTCATCTGGGCAAGAGTGAGGCCACTGCCATTGCTGTAAATCTGGCTGAGAAGCTCCTGCCTCTTTTCAATCATGTAAGTCAGCTGCGAGAGGCTGAGCTCTGCGCATGCATGCTCAGCCTTCTGTCTTTGTTCCTCTGGACCCTTGTGGGATATCTGCCGGGGTCTGCAGCCCAGCCAGCCTTCTCCCTGTCAACTTGGTTGTTGGAAGTGGTTTGAGGCCCCTGTGCTGGGGCCCAGCCTAGCTCCTGTGCAAAGCATCTTCTGCCAAGGGTGACTTGGAGACTGCTGAGTGCTTCCTTTGCTACCAGTGCCATCCCCAGGTCCTGTAGCAGGGAGATGGAAACCAAACAGGCAGCGTGTGCCCCGGGGGCATTGCCAAGGGCCAGCCCTGAGTCCCCCTTGTCCTGGTGCCCAGGGAGCTCTGCTTTGAGCTGGTGGGGTGGCTGGGGGAGCGCTCTCAGGCACAGGCACCCTGTGCTGGAAACTTGTTGCACTGCTTTGTACAGCCACGAGGTGCCTTTGTGTAGTATGTGATTCCAAAGCTGCTCCCTACAGATCAGCCACGCCTATGCTCATGGTCACCACAGGCAGTGAGAGTGTTGCTGAGGTCCTCCTTCTCCCTCAGGTGGCAAGTGAAGTGCGAGAAGGCTCCATCTGCCTCTTCAAAGATTTGATGGACACTGTAGAGTCGTGTCAAAAGAGAAAAATGAAGGAGACTGTGCGCAGCGCCCTGCTCCCTCTGGTCTTTCGGATGAGTGATGAGACCCCGAGCATTGCCAAGGTATGAATTTCAGACCTGACCAATATGCAGGCAAGGGTGTGCTGACAGTCCACGAGTGGCCTAGGAATTGAGGGCAAGTTTGGCAAGCATTCGAGCTCTTGGGATTTGTGTCTGTGGTACCATTTCCCAATGCCAATTGCTTTGTAGGCCTCTGGGGAAACCCTCGTAGCGTGTGCAAAGTTCCTGAAGTGGAAGAACCTCAAGCGCCTGGCCAAAAGAAAGAATAAAATGGAGATCAAGAAGTGTTTGGTAAGGACAGCCACATAGCCCCCATACCAGTGCTGCGGAAGGAGATGCTGGCAGAAGGAGCTGCACCAGCAGCTGCAGAGAGTCTGCAAGCCCTATGTTTGTTTGTGTTCTTCTCCAGCTGCAGCAGAACAGGCAGATGGCGGATAAATATCTTTGGCAGAATCTGTCATACCTGAAGGATTATTCTCAGGTGTCTTTGCGATATGAGGCTGTGGAATTCATTGGTGAGCCCAACCCTGGGTCCCTCTTTGGGCCCTGCCCTGACAGCCAGGTGCAGCCCTGCAGCCCCCAGATACACCTTGCCCACGCTAGTAGCCCCGATGGGGGCCTTGCTCAGGTCCGCTCTTGGGCACCGTCCCTGCCTGCGGGAAGGGAGGGGAAGAAGCAGGGCTGGCGGGGCTGCAGTCTGTGCTCCTGGCGGCGTGTTGGGGAGTGGGGGTCTGATTAGAGCTCTTTTCCTAGGGTTGGCTATGCAGCACTCCGGGGAACAAAGTCAGGAGAAACTGAATGCAATCTGCCGTGGTGAGTGAGGGCAGTGCTGCGTGTGCTGGGGCTGGGTGCAGGGGGCAGAGCCTGGGCAGCGTGCAGCTGTGCTTTGGCCAACTGCAAAGAAATGCTGCAGAGGCAGAGGAACATTCCTGGCGCAGGTGGGGCGCTCCTGAGCAGTGGCTTCCAGCTCAGTCTCAGGTGTTCCTCCTGGCCAGGAAAAACAGTGGTTGGGGCTGGCATGGTCTGGAGGGGATGCTGGTGGCCCTCTGCAGCTTGCGGGGTTTCATATCTGCTCTCTTCCGTTGCAGCCCTCTGGCCTGTTCTACATGACACCCACCCGCCAGTCCGTTCTGTGGCAACTGAAATAATCCAGAGATGTCAAAGGCAGCAGGCAAAACCACGACGGAGCTGGCTCGCAGCACTGTGCTGCTGGCCCTGCTGAGCCATCTGTCCTTGTCAACATGACTCTGATTAAGACTCGGATTACAAAGCCATTCCCTTGCATGGGGATACAGATCCATTGGTTGACTGGACAGTCAGCAACAGCATGCAGTTCCACTGACGGCCATACCAGATCGTTAAGCATCGCTCCTAAGGACCATGGCTTTTCTTCAAGGTCTTTCCAGGCCACCACTCCATCTGTGTGCAAAACAAGACTGTACTTCATGGCGGACATGGAAGAGCAACAGGTAGGGCTGGCATGGTCTGGAGGGGATGCTGGCGGGTCTCTGCAGGTCGGTCGATTCCATCTCAGCTCTGTTTCCTTCTGCCGCAACCCTCTAGCCTTTGGAAGATGATGCCCACCTGGCAGTCCACTCTCTGGCAGCTGGGACAGTTCTGGTGCCGAGAATTCAAAGGCAGCAGTCAACATCACCATTGGACTAGCTTGCAGCCCTTTCTCTCTGCCCCTGCAAAGCCATCCATCGTCAGCAAGATGACTCGCATTAAAACTTGGATCCTTGCAAAACTTGGAGGCTTGCAAGCTGTCCTACAGACCAAGTCTTCACTTTCCTGCTCAAGCAGGAAGTAAGGAGAAGTACTTACAACCAGAGGATGAAGAGAAGAGAGTGTAGCAGAAAGCAATCCAGATGGCCAGGGGGCTGAGAAGGGATCCTTGTAATCATGGCAGCTACCAAATAAGAATCAATCAATCTATCAATAAATTTTAAAAAATTTCCTCCCCACAGCGAAGTCTTTGGATTTCATTTGCCCAGCAGTCCCAAACTGTCCTCGTCTTTCACACAGAAAGCAGCTACCGAGGTGAGAGGAGGATTTGTTGGCTCCTGGTAGCAAGTATGAGCGTACCTTGAGGCTGCGCTGTTCATGCTGATGTGTCAGCTGGTTTCACTGCCACGTCTTACAGGTGCCAGGTAATCACACTCCACTGCTCCAAAAGTGACGCCGCCTATGTATTTCCATGGAAACGACAGCCAATATCAGGAGCACAGTAACACTGTTTCACTGAGCAGTTCTCAGCTACAAAATGCTACTTTTCAACACAGCCACCACCATTAGCTCAGTATTTTTGCCTGCGATGAACAAGAGCCTGCATGCCGCTCCTGTAAATCTCTTCACCAGTGGAGTTGCCTCGCTGTCTCTCTTGCCACTGCTAAAACGCACCACCCACCACCTCACTGTGCTCTCACATATGGGCTGGTCTCCATAAGCGTTCCGCAAGCATCGATGACCGTCAGTGGGTGCCATTTTTCTGCACGGAGGAGTTCAGTTCCATACTTTTGCTTCATCCGCACTTCCATGTCAGATACCGTGCCGTCCGATTGCCCCTCTGCTGCCACGCGTCACACAGCAACAAAACATAATGGGGTATTGGTGGCAAGGTTCAACCTCTACTGCCACACCACCAACATCCGCCTCTGGTGTTGTGGGCCAACAGCATAAAATAGGAGGCATTACTTTCAGAGCAGCCCTCATTAAATACACAATAACATAAGGCATTTGAAGTAACAAATCTCACTTCAATTTTTAATGTGGTGTATTAAAACATATAAAAAAGAGAGAAACAAAACCACAAAACCAGTGGGATACGTGACCTTGTTTTTGGGAAACTAGCAGATCAGTCTGGTCTGATGGCAGTGGTTGCCATTCTCAGTGAGCTCTCAAGGTGTTTGTCACAGATTTGTGATGGAATTTTTCTCTTCCGGTGCTTCATCCTTGAAAACAGTAGTTCACAAACGTACTGCCAAAAAGAGGTGACACGAGCAAGGAGTGTCTGCGAAGTGAGGGATGTTTCTCTGGTAAGAGAGGACTTGTAAGAGTCTGGTAAAGAAGCACGGTCAGTCTTTTAATTACAACTCTAGATATTCCAGTTCCAAATTTGCAAGTAATGTATTTACATCAGTGGAATCATAGCACTGCAGAATGTCAGAATCACAACATCATAGAATGATCTGGGTTGAAAAGGACCACAGTGATCATCTAGTTTCAACCCCGCTGCTATATGCAGGGTCGCCAACCACCAGATCAGGCTGCCCAGAACCACATCCCGCCCTGAATGCCTCCAGGACTGGGGCATCCAAGCTCCTCTGGGCAATCTCTTCCAGTGCAGCACCACCCTCTGGGTGAAAAGCTTCCTCCTAGTATTTAGCCTAAATCTCCCCTTTAAAAAGTCTCAGTTTAAAACCACCCCTCTTTGTCCTATCACCATCCACCCATGTAAACAGTCCTTCCCCTTCCTGTTTATGCACACCCTTCAAATAGTGGAAGGCCACAGTGAAGTCTCTCCAGTGCTAAACAAGCCCAGTTCACTCCTTAAAGAGCTGCCAGCTCTATTCTGTCCCTAAGCCCTTATGGACAGTTACCCAGGAGATCCAATCCAGCAATTCCTTGACCTTGAGCTGGACTTTTGCTCTCCTGAAGTTCAGGGTCCTGGCTCTACTTTTTGCCTGCATTCTTCAAAATCACAAACTCCACCAGGGCTCGACCATTACAGCCCTGGCTGCCTCCAATCTTAACCTCTCTAATGCTCTCCTCTACGTTGGTGAGCACCAGGTCCAGTAAGGCTTCACTTTAGGTTGGTGTGTCTAGTGCCTGGACCAGGAAGTTATCCTCAGTCGCAGTATGGTTTGCGTGGTAAGGAACCTTTAAGATCACTTAGTTCCAACCCTTTGCAACAGGCAGGGACACCTCCCTCCAGACCAGGTTGCTCACAGCCCCATCCAGCCCGGCCTTGAATGCTTCCAGTGAGGGGGCATCCACAGCATTGCTGGGCAACCTGTTCCGGTGTCTCACCTCCCTCACAGTAAAGAATTGATTCCTAATATCTATTCTAAATCGCCTCTCTTTAACTTTAAGGCCATTTTTCCTCATCCCATCACTACCTGCTCTTCTAAACAGTCCCTCCCCGGCTTTCCTGTAGGTCTCCTTCTGGCACTGGGAGGAAAACGGGGGCACAAAGAAACCCAAATGTGGGATTTTTTCCACAATCCTGAAACCTATTCTCAGATTCCTTTGTCAAAACAGAAAGCACAGCTGTGTATTTTCTGCACTTTGCAGGACTGTGTTCAGCAGACCTTTCCAGATCCATAAGCAGATTTGCCATAAATCGAGCTGGCCCTACGCCGCACCCGCACAGAATCACAGAATCACAGAATCACTAAGGTTGGAAAAGACCTATAAGATCATCCAGTCCAACCATCCACCTATCACCAATGGTTCTCGCTAAACCATATCCCTCAACACAACATCCAAACGTTCCTTGAACACCTCCAGGGAAGGGGATTCCACCACCTCCCTGGGCAGCCCATTCCAGCGCCTGACCACCCTTTCAGAGAAGTAGTATTTCCTAATATCCAGCCTGAATCTTCCCTGGCGCAGCTTGAAACCATTCCCTCTAGTCCTATCACCGGTTATACGGGAGAAGAGGCCGACCCCCAGCTCGCTACAACCTCCCTTCAGGTAGTTATAGAGAGCAACAAGGTCTCCCCTGAGCCTCCTCTTCTCCAGACTGAACAATCCCAGCTCCCTCAGCCGCTCCTCATAAGGCCTGTGCTCCAGACCCCTCACCAGCTTTGTTGCCCTTCTTTGGACACGCTCCAGGGCCTCAACGTCTTTCTTGCAGCGAGGGGCCCAGAACTGGACACTGTACTCAAGGTGCGGCCTCACCAGAGCTGAGTACAGGGGAACAATTACTTCCCTACTCCTGCTGGTCACACTACTTCTGATACAAGCCAGGATGCCATTGGCCTTCTTGGCCACCCAGGCACACTGCTGGCTCATGCACGCCTTGCTTTCAGCCCACACTGCGTTAACAGCGGACCGACGTCGGGTCGGTACTGAGGGGCCAGGCCGGGCTGCCCCGCGCCGCTCAGCGGACAGGAGCCGCCGCCACGATGGCTTGGCGGCAGGGGGCGGGCTGTGCGCTGACGGCTGAGCGGCGAAGCGCGACGGAGGCCGCGGCACGCAGTGCTTTCTACAAGCGAGTTGTGTCACTACCACTGAAAAAAGAAACTGCAGCAGGAGAATTGTTACCTTCAGGAAACTTATCTTAAAGTGTCCCTGGGTTACTTGTGGGCTCGTTCAGCTTTTGCTCGTGCCTTTTTCTGATGTGCCTGAAGCCACAAGCTGGTCCTGCAGAAATTCCCAAAACACTGTAATGGTGTATAATTATTCTGAAATCTCAGCAAAACTCGGATAGCTCTGGGAGTGCTGATCGTTTGCCTCCAGGAACTACGAGCTTCTTTCAATGAAAGCCTTGCAAGCTGTCCTACAGACCAAGTCTTCGCTTTCCTGCTCAAGCGTAAGGAGAAGTACTTACAACCAGAGGATGAAAATGGTGTAGCAGAAAGCCATCCAGATGCCCGGGGGGCTGAGAAGGGATCCTTGTAGTCATGGCAGCTACCAAATAAGAATCAGTCAGTCCATCAGTAAGATTTGTGGGTTCCCAGTGGCAAATATGAGCGTACCTTGAGGCTGCATTAAGCATGAAAATAAAATTCATTTGCTGCTACTTTAAAAACATTTTCAACATAAAACTAACTTTATTTTCAAAATCACATGTCAATAGTCAGAGCATTAACACATGTCTGCATAGAAACTGAATTCTCATTCACATATTTTCAACTTAATATTCTATATTAAGACATATTTGTCACAAAGATGATTTTATGTAGAAGAAGACATTGGAACCCTAGGGTATTTATTAGGCATGCTATAGCCTTGTCCACTATATACTTTACCCAAATTTTCTCGACCAGTGTAAGCAATTTTATACTTTCTCCTTGATAAATAAAAGTATCGTTTTTCAATAATTTCAAGATAATTAACGCAGTTGTTTTGATTGCATGTGACTATCTGAAAGAAAACTGTATCCATTTTCACACACAACAAGCTATTACAGCACCCAGGTAAGTAAATATTTACTTTAATGTATTTGCTGTGTACCTGTCTTGCCAGTAATTTGAAACAAACTGATAAGGCTTTTTTTATCACTAAAGCATACAATTTTGTATCAGTGGGCTTCCTTCAAACGTCTGTAATATATTGGTAACTCTTCTGGATTAGATCTGTACTCCGGTACTTAGAAACTAAAACAAGACAGGATCCAATGAGCAGCACACTCAGTGTGCGTGAGAAGATGGGTTCGATGCCTTGACTACTTTTTGGTCATCTGGTCTTAGAATTCTCAACTTTGAGTTAGCACCAACAGAATGGTTTTAGGAAATGTAGATGGCTCTTTTTCTCCTCCTCGTCATCAATAGAGAGCAAACCTTGAGAATAGTCAGTTCTTGGGTATCACTTGAAACAATGACAATGGCCTTCTTCTCATGAAGCCTACCAGCACCTCAATGATATGTCAAACGCAGAAACCAGTTGATAAAAACTTGGTTATTATCCTAGTAAATTGAAAGGCTAGCAAAGCTTTCAGGAGATGGTAAGAGCAGACCACATAATTATCACAGTAGGAAAATGTTTGTGCCCGTGATTTCATAGAATCATTAAGATTGGAAAAGACCTCTGAGATGCCCCATCTCTCCACACACAGCACAGATATCTCCCTACACTTTGATCCAGACATTGAATCTTGGAGGCTCGTGCTGCCTCCTTGTTGGTGAAATATTGCTCAGATTGTGAGCACGTGACATAAAAGATCCCATAATAACTGCGGAGAAGCTGAATGCATCCTTCTGCCCATTAGTGCTGTACAGAAGCTTCTGTTTCCATTAGTGACAGCCCTGCACCTTGAATCAGCCTCCTGAAAGGTGTAGAATGCCCTTTATGATGAATCGGGCGTGATGGTCGGCATCCAGTTCACTGGAAAATTAATTAAAAAGGCAAGAGGGTTAAAATGAAGGTTGCGGATAAGTCTCAGTTTTTCTAAGTTTCTTTTGATGTAATGGGGCTAAGCAGTAGCTGTCACTGCAAGGGGAATTTTGTGCAACTGCAAAGGCAGTTGTGTAACTTCAGAGGAGGTATGGTATCTGCCTGGCATGTGATAAACCAGCAAGATGAGGCCTACAAAACAAAATAAATGTAGAGTTTGAGGCTTGTTGTGCTAAACAAGCAACCAGCACAGAGTCACTGCCTGTGTCAATACATAGCACCCTCAGGTGCTGAGGGAGCTGGTGGGGGTGACTGCTGAGCCGCTCTCGGCCATCTATCAGTGCTCTTGGTTAACTGGAAAGGTCCCAGACGATTGGAGGCTTGCTGATGTGACTCCCGTCTTCAAGAAGGGCAGTAAGGAGGATCCAGGGAACTATAGGCCTGTTGGCCTGACCTCGGTACCGGGGAAAGTAATGGAGCAAATCATCTTGGGTGAGATCACACGGCATGAGTGTGGTGTCCGCGGGATCAGGCACAGCCAGCACGGGTTCATGAAAGGCAGGTCGTGCTCGACCAACCTCATCTCCTTCTATGACTGGGTGACCAGACTGGTAGATGAAGGAAAGGCTGTTGATGTAGTCTAGCTAGACTTCAGCAAAGCCTTTGACACTGTCTCTCGCAGGCTTCTTCTGGGGAAACTAGCTGCCTGTGGCCTGGACAGGTACACTCTTCTTTGGGTAATAAACTGGCTAGGGGGCCATGCCCTTATGGGTAGTGGTGAATGGAGTTAAGTCAGCTGGCGACCTGTTTCAAGCGGTGTCCCCACTGGGGCCTATCTTGTTTAATATCTTTATTGATGACCTAGACGAGGGGATTGAGTGTACCCTCAGTAAGTTTGCAGATGACACCAAGCTGGGAGGTGGTGTGGATCTGCCTGAGGGTAGGGAGGCCCTTCAGAGGGACTTAGATAAGCTGGATTGCTGGGCTGAGGTGAACGGGATGAGGTTCAACAAGGCCAAGTGCCGGGTCCTGCGCTCTGGCCACAACAACCCCATGCAGAGCGTTACAGGCTTGGGGACGAGTGGCTGGACGGTTGTGAAGAGGAAAGGGACCTGGGAGTGTTGGTTGATGCTCGGCTGAACGTGAGCTGACTGTGTGCCCAGGTGGCCAAGAGGGCCAACGGCATCCTGGCCTGCATTAGAAGTAGTGTGGCCAGCAGGAGCAGGGAGGTGATCATCCCCCTGTACTCAGCACTGGTGAGGCCATACCTCGAGTACTGTGTTCAGTTTTGGGCCCCTCACTACAGGAAAGACATTGAGGCCCTGGAACGTGTCCAGAGAAGGGCAAGAAAACTGGTGAGGGGTCTGGAGCACAAATCTTATGAGGAGCTTTTTCTCTCAGAGAGTGGTCAGGCACTGGGATGGCCTGCCAAGGGAGGTGGTGGAGTCGCCATCCCTGGCAGTGTTCAAGAGGCGTCTGGATGAGGAGCTGCGAGATACGGGTTAGTGCTTGTGGTAGCAGTGGTAATGTGAAGACGTTGAACTAGGTGATCTTATAGGTCGTTTCCAACCTTGTGATTCTATGATTCTATGATAAATAGAGCATTTCAAAATAACATTTCAACATCGTCTTCTCTTAATAATGAGTCTACACATACAACACTGAGCTGAAAAGGTTCAGAGCCCCAGTTCCTCTCCAGTTCTTCCTATTAGCCAATGCATAAAACTACCATAAGCGTCAGTACCAGTAGCACTTTTTTTCAGTTCAGCAGCTTCTTTAATCAGGCTTTTTCCTAAGTCTCAGAGTGATTAGAAGCCACTCACTAGAACCTAAGGCTTTGCCAGCCTTGTGTTTTTGAGGATAAAGTTTTGTGGAGATATGACCCTGGTACCAGGAAGCTTTGCTAGTTGAGGCTGTGACTTGGTCTAGCTTAGGCCAGTGTAAGATAGGGAGAGCTGTAGCTGGCAGTTACTGTTCAACAGAACATCCAAAGAACAACCAATTTTTGTTTAGAAGAACTGAAATTGTGCTGGCAGACAACCTAAAGTGTTGGTTTTTGTTGTTTGGGGTTTTTTTTTGTCCCAGAAACAGCTCTTCTGTTTTTGAAAAGTGGGCAGCAATTTTGAATGTGCAGAAAGAACTGTTACAAAAGGAAATGCCTGGATGTTAATTACTGAGAAGACAAAAAATGTGAAGAACATGTTCTGAGAAATAGAGGAAATCTCTGTTAGACTGTAAGATATCACAGTAAATCACCTGTGAGTCATGTTTGATGGATAACCTACTGCATTTATGCATCTGAGGGTATGCAGTGTATCTTCCCTGTACAATGAAGTTTCTGTTCCTTGCTTATTGGATAGCTCTTCTTGTTCTGTGCAGACCTGTGAAATTAGTTGGCAAACATAACTGTTAGGTGCTATCTGTGCTGCATCATGGATAACTTGGCAACCTGCTATGAAGGTCTTTTACTTTTACCATTATTGCATTACAAGATACTGCATTCCAGATTTTAGAAAATTCACCACGAGATCAGTTACTTCTGTGGAATTATGCAGAAATAGCTGTTTTTTCTTTAACTTTGCAGTTAGAGAATAACCACATTTTTGTAAGGCAGATGTAAAGTTTCATCTTATCTATCGTGTTTTCTGCATGAGGCTAAGTGGTCTAAAACTAATGTTCTATGAGAACAAATACAGCTTGAGGAGAAGAGTTAGTCCGTCGCAATATTTTGAGTATATTTTGAAAAGGTAAAAATTGTACAGGAATTCGCATTTTGTTAAGATTAGACTATCAAATTCAAGCAGCAAGAACACAGACATATTTTCATTTGTGTGAACAGAGGCTGTGTGGGCCCTCTGGTCTAAAATAGCAATTGAATGCTCAAAAGAAAAGAGATAAGAAACAGTCCTGTAATTACAAAAGCTTGAATCCTGCTCAACAGGTATCTGCTGATATTCAATGAGCTGCATATCTGATATTTAAAGGAGAATTACATTAACTTTTCTGACACGACATTATGTTTTCTTCGGTGAGATATTTACATCCTAAAGTAGAGTCTATTTAAAATAAATAAATAAATAAATGAATGAATAAACAAACAAACAAACAAACAAACAAATAAATAAATAAATATCATTTCCAGTAATGAATAGACCTTTTTAAAGTAACTGGAACTGGAAAGTCTCTGTTGCCAAATACTGACTCCACAATAGTAACTTACCATGTTTGAACAAGAGACACAGCACTTCTCTAACAATGCAGCTGCATGCTGTAGGAAAACCAAGGTGCTTGTTTTTGTTTGTCAACCAGTGAAATTACAGAACAGTTGCAAAATTTTGAATTTTGAAGCACAGCTTCAAATACAATTACATGCTACAATTGCTTCCACTATGCACTTTCAACTAACTTTTTGTATTTGATGACCCTTTTACTCACTTTTATCTACATTTTTTATCTCTCTTTTTGTGAAAAGTCCTTGTGAAAATCAGTCTTCTGTAGTGAGTATGAAGTAATTGGTTCCTTTTATGTCAACCTTTTAACAACAACAAAAAAAAAAGTATAAGGCACAGTAAAATTATCAATGTAACTGAACCTGCATATTCCACACAAAGAATTAGTATTGTTAGGTGAAGCTGTGAAGATAAAATCTCTAGCCTTGAAATTTTTTATTGTGAAATGGCTTTCTTATCAGTGAGGTTAGGACATAAACTGTTTGACCAAATCTGGGACTAGGAGTGAATTCACATGTATTGCTGTTTCTCTCTTACAAATGAAGTGCATTGTTCCATTTGTGACAATGGTAGATAAAGTGTATCGGTACAGAAGTTTGCCATAGCTATCCCCAAAACTTTCAGTTTAAGTGGTTGTAACAACTTACAGTGTAGAAGGAAATGCTGAGAATGCTATGCATGCACTCCCAAAGGTTTTACAAATTAATCTGACAGGCCACCAGGCAGTTTTCTACATAATCTCTATTATGAAAAATCTCCTTTATGTCCTTAGCTTTTATTTCCTTATGTTGTGCAGTTCAGTTATGATTTCACTGTGAGCTCATTGTATTTCTCACTAGAAATACAAAAGAGCACACTAATAGCAACCAGCAGTTTAACATAATATTGTCAGTCTGGTCTTGCTGAGTCTTATGCCAGTGAGTAGCTCATGGCAAACATTGTATGTCACTAAGGTTATCCTTTAGCCTGAATGTTATTATGCTGTATTATTACTCTGAATGTACGTTTCCATTTCTGTATTTCCAGCTGTACAAATAATAAGAACATTCCCCAGTTGCTGTGTTTCTACTTCTGATCTTCTTCATTCTCCATCACTCTCTTTTCTCTTTTCTCTTTGGAACAGACAGATAGCTAATGCTTCCTGTTTGCTTTTTTGTGGTAAATATGACTTTAAAAACCTTTACACTCTCTTTCCTGCACACAGAGAGGCACACAAAAACCCAACTGTGAATATGAGGTTTCGTTATTCCACCTTTGGAATTTGTTTCACATAACTAATTGTTTTTTGACTTTCTTTTCGTCTTTTCACAATCACTACACAATTTGAAATCCACACCAGAACTAACCTGATCTTAGAACTGAAAGCACTGCATATGATCATATGATGGTATTAGCATTCTGTTTTAATTAAATGCTACTAAAGATTTTCATATTATAGCCAATTTTGAATTGATGGTCACCTAAAAAAAATTACAGCTGTGTTTTGCTTGGATGTAAATTGTGTAACTTTTATCTGTATGGAATACTATTATTTTGCTGCCCCATCATTCAATAACAACTTTCCTCTGCAGCTCTTCGCAGTAAATTTCTTACCTGTCCAAACAGGACACCAAACAATATCAAAGCTAATCGGTAACTAAGTCGTGAACAAGGTGTACTCCTCCTGAAGTCAGAAAATTTGCATCACTTTGGAGTTGCCAGTCTTCCACTCAGCCAGTCTTCCACTCAGCAGGGAAAAAATTTCTTTAATAAATGAAATCCTTCCATCAGGTAGAAAAATTACTCCTCCAAGCAGGACAAAGTATGACAACCCTGCCTCACAAAAACTTCACAAGTATCTTCAACCTATGCAAGTCCATAGCATAGAAAAGATTCAGTATTTAAATGCCTGAATGACACAAGATTGATAAATGATATATGTTCTCTTTGGGACCAGAGTCCTTTCCAGGCCTGAAGAGCAGAAAAGAAGGCAACCCCCATAGACTATGAATGCCTGAGGTCCTAACTGTAATTCTAGTCATATGCAATGAAAGAAAAAAATCATCTTGCAAGAAATGCAAGAAAAATTCTGCCCTTGCAGCTGCATTAAGTACTGGAAACTAAAACAAAATGTACTGAAAAATAATGAAATTAAAACATTTTTACAGAAATTAAAGGCAGCTATTCTTTCATTGCTATCATTCTAAGTTGAGTGCCGCAATAAAAATGGACGGCAGTAGAAACTATCAGAATTATATAAAAGATACTTTGCAGAAAAATTAGAGTTGGGAATGTCCTAGAATGCAGTTGTTTTATTCTTTAACATTGTTTGAGTGCTTTATAAAAAATCTTGGAAGTTTTTTGTTCTGTTGGCATCATATATGCACTGTTGGTGTAATCTGTGGTAGAATTAGAATTCTGTGCCTTACAGTTTTATTTACATTACAGCAATACTTTGGCCTTCCATATTTTTCTTGGTTGAAAAGTAACAGTTAAAAGAGTAATAGCTTTTTTTTCATTTTAAATAAGTCTCCTTTATGATATGTACAGCCCAGGCTGTTTGTGGAGGTACTCCTTCTTGGTATCAACATGGACCTCAAAACTTGTGGACATGAGACAACATTCACAGAAATAGTTTAGTAGTAGTAACAAAATACAAGATAGTGACACCATCACTTTTATTCCACTCTTCTTCGCTATTTCAGTGAACTATTTAGACTAACGTGATGAAGAGAAACTATTGCCTTCACAAACTTTTCTTCTTAAACTTATGAACTGTGTTCAATGCTAAAGGACTTTGTCATGTTCATTTCAACTAGATGAATGGCTTTCTTGGAGATTTCCTTTTATCATGGTGAAGCAGAAACTTTCTCAAGTATTTGATAGCAGATTGAAAGAGGATAGGAAAAAAATTATTTGAAGTTTAAGTGGGATGATAGTTGTCAGAACCTTGGGAGGAATTTTGATTCATGTGCACAATATTAATAACAATAAATAAACATTTCTAGTTACAGCATTATGTGCTTAAGACTTTTTTTCCACAATAATTACAAAAATTGCATCTGAAGAAAAAATATAATGAATGATTAATCTGTAATGTTGGCATTATAAGCTAGTTGTTTCTTTCATTTGTTTTTTTCTTAGAGTAACCAAGTCATTTCATTTAATAATAATTTTTCAGAATGCTCAATATTTTTTATTTTTTTGCACCGGACAAGCTATTCAGGTAATGATCCTCCATCTGAAAAACTCCATAGCTCTATCCTGATATAACGTCAGTGGCACCTGATGTTCTCTGGCAGTTTCTGATATTTCAGAATAAACTGACGAAGTTGAGTGACTGTGTATTTTTAAAGGAAGAAAGACAATATATTAAGTATTCACATGATAGTCAAAAGAGTTACCTACTCACCAACGTGTCTTATAAATTCCTAGTCGTATGGATAACATATATACGGACATCCATAAATAGAAGGAATTCTTTGAGATAGCAACCATACTTTTATATTTCTTCCAATTTGAAAGATGGCAGGGTCCATTAAAGCCTGATATTCATCCACAGGGAGTTAATAATATCAATACTTTCTTGGAAATGTATAGCTAGAAATCATAGCGTTCAAATCACAGAACTGTTCAGAATGGAAGGGATGTCCACAGAATTCCTGTGAAACATCTTGGTCAATGAAGGAACAGCACTGCATTCAGATTAGGGAGCTTAGGACCTCTTCTAGCCAGGTCTCAAGGACAACCAGAGATAGATTCTGAGCAACTTGTTCTGTTGCTTAATTATTCTTCATTTTTTTGCTTTCTATTCATTAGAAACACCTTTCACTTCAGCATTTTAACTATCTTTGCTGTGGTCCCACGATGTGCGCCAATAAAAATGCATCCTTTTGGAACTGTCTTCACATGTATGGGAAGATTACTAGTAAGTTTTTCCATTACCACCTCCACGCTCCAAAGCCTTCTCTGCTCCTGGCTGATTAAATCCCAGCCCTTCATTCTTCCTTTACAGGGTTTGTGCTCCAGCTCTCAGCAATCTTAATGACTGCCACTGAGTGTGATCTGGCTGATCAGTGCTTCCATTAGACTCAGTACATTATTCTCAATGTGTTCTTCTTGAGTAATTGGGAATAATCCTCTCCCTTGGTTGCTGGCCATACTGTGCTGGGTACTGTTGTTCATCACTGCTCCCTGTCTGTATGCATAGCTCATGCACAGCTCACCACTTGACAGAGCCCAGCATCTTCTCTCCAGACCTCCTCCCAGCCCTGTTTACATCTCTGCTGGAGCTCTGCTTGCCAAGGAAAGAGCTGCTGTGTGCTTCTGCCTCAGCTGCAGAAGGAATTTTGTCAGTTTCTTCCTCTTATCTGTCGTACTCTCTCCATATAGCTGCCCTGTCCTCACAAGCATTGACTAGTCTCTTCTCACACGCTTTGTATCATTTGTTAGGTTGGTGGAAGTACCTCTTCCTTCAAGTTAATTGTATTAAACAGAGAGCATCCTGTGATCAGATGTGACTGAGAACTTCATCAAGCAAAATATGAATAGTTAACTACCATCCTTGAGCCTGACAAATCAGAAAGTTTTACACCCATCCAGTAATGATTTTAGAAATACTGTGGGAGATCATGTCAAGAATCTTGCCAAAGTCAAGGTAAGTGACATTCATTGTTCTGTGCATATCCATAGGTCTAATCATTTCATCACAACAGAAGTGAAGTAAATCAGGATGGTTCTATTGCCATTTCCAAACACACTCTTCTTCAAGTGCCTAGAAATGCTTCAAAGAGGCTTCAGTGCACCCTGATTTTCCTAGGAACTGAAACAAAGATAACTACTGTTAAGTTTTTCAATTATTTACCTTAACATTCTTGAAGATGATGTGGTACTTCAGTCATTTCTCCAGAAGTGCCTTTCAACAAGCTCTTTCAGCAACCAGATTGCAACTTGTCAGGTCTCATGAACTCTAAGGGTCAAGATTTCTCAAGATACCCTTGATTCAGTCCTTTTCTACTCTCAGTAATTCCTTTCCTTCTAAAAAACCTTTTAGGCACAGAGATCTGCGAGACTCTCAAGAAGACTCAGAGAATGAAAACATAGACAATCTCACCATTACTTATATTCACTGTAACTACATCACCTGCCTATTTAGCAAGGGACTCACACTGTTCTTTCTTCTTTCACTGCTAACTTATGGACAGAAGCTCTTCTAGCTACCTTTGATGACTGCTGCCAGTCGTGGTTCTAGCTGAGCTTTACCTCCTGTAACATCACTGCCACATACCCAGGTTCTAAATTCCATGCTGGCAGCTTGTCCTTTGTAGTTTTTTCCTCTTGGTTTTCTTTTCTTTTTTTTTTGTCTTTTTTTTGTCTTTTTTTTTTTTTTTTTCCTTCTTCTGTGCTACTTTAAGTATCATGTATCATACTCATTGGTAAGAAGTCATCCCCAATATCCTCTTCAAATTCCTAGAGTGTTGTGACACACTCTTCTAGGGGGTTATATGAGGCTCTAACCTTCACAGAAGATCCAGTCTTTAGCAAATAATGTACAGGAGTGTCATGGTTTTATAAATTTTTTATATTCCATGTCATAACATCATCTAAGGAACAGGTAATTAAAGAGTTCATATTCCAGTCCCATGGACTGACAAGTTTCCAGGCACCTGGTTCTCAGAAGAGAAGAACTACATATCCCAAGAGACTTCACCTTCAGAGAGGAAGATAAGTCACAGGAGGAAGTCACAGGACCTCGCTCGCTGCTTGGCAGTGTGTGTGGGTGCTCCCCAGCTGTGCACCTTCAATTCAAAGCAGGCCTTTCAGTTTTGGACACCCTCTTTCTCATTTATTTGATTTATTAACCTCAATTTCAATTATATTGTAATAAATTGTGTTATCTTGCATTCCAGTATCGTGTTTAGTAAAATTAAGACTTCCTCCTCAAATTGTTGCCACTGCTCTGTTTTTGGGGCAGCTCCCATCTCCCTACCCCTCCCTTTTTCCCTTCCCATTTTTGGGTTAGGGGGCCTATGGGCCTGCTGCCCCCGTCACAGGCACAAATTGATCAGATTGATCTAGATAACTCCATGACAAGGAAATTTAATCAATTTTCTCACCATAATTGCATTGTCACCCTTACCAATCTCTCATCTGGGCAACTGCTCTCATTGGCAAAGCCCTACATGCCTGAGTTTCAACTCAACATGAAGGACAGATATCTCTTTCCCTCTCTATATTCAGTCTGTATTCCTCCATCACAAGACAGCAGTCACATGAACAGTAGCATCATGTCTGTTACTCCAGCAGTGCCACAGAACTCTAAACCAATTCACACAACTCTGTCTCCAACTACTTGTCATCTGGGCAATGCAAATTTTTCAGCACTCAAAGTGGAATTTCTTTTCACCTGTCTTATCATTTCTGAGGGCTTTCTCATTTATCTTCCCATGTACTTAACACCCTGACCTCCACTTTCTCACCATGTTTGTTTAAAGCTCAATTCATCAGGCTGGCAAAACCCTGAGGTTTACCCCAAGCCTTGGGGTGATCAAAAGGGACTTCAGGGCTCTGGGAAGAGTACTGAAGGGATAAGGGGCGCAAGTAGTGTTCTCCTAGTTGGAGACTGGGATCCAGATAAAAGAAGGAGGATAGATAGGTTTAGTGAATGGACTCGAGGATGGTGTCACACTCGCATTTGGATGAAATGACCTGGGGCCTAGATTTGAGAAATGGGGAATGCTGACATCAGATGGGATGCAATTGACTAGAAAGGCCAAAGATATTCAAGGGAGCAAGAAGAGAAGGCGCCGGGGGAGCTCACTGTGGCCTTCCAATGCTTGGAGGGAGCATATAAACAGGAAATGGAACGGCTGTTTACGTGGACTGATCGGGATAGAAAAAGGGGCAATGGTATTAAACTGAAACAGGGGAGGTTCAGGTTATATATTAGGAGGAATTTTTTCATCCAGAGGGTGGTGAAGCACTGGAACAGGTTACCCTTTTTCCTATCTGTTTGAATTTATTTTATTCTTTCCCTTATTCTAGGAAGAAAAAGAAAAGGCAAACTATCATTGTTTATTGGACTAAGCAACAATGCAAAATAAGAGCAACGTTTTCTGTTCTCAGCACTGAATTCTTTCCATTTACGATCCATAACCAATGTCTTTTGCTAATGCCTTCTTTTGGTATTGCAAGTATTTTTCTACTTAAACATCTTGCATGCCTACCCCCGAAAGTCCTTATGGATCTCTTTATTCAATTGTCAAGTGATAAGTCAAAGTAACTTACTAAAAGATGTGAAGTAATCTTGCTGAAGGCAGGGCTTTTCTGAATATAGTACATTAAATCTGAACAATAGATTTAAGAATTAGTTTCATATCTTGGAAGAATAAACTGCCACAGAAGCTTTTGCAATCAGTACTCTTATCTTTCATGCGGTTTCCTCTGAATATTTGTTGTGCACCATTGCAGATACCTCAGATGATCTTCTCCGAAATGAAAGATAATGTGCAGCATCCCCATTTGGAAGATTGTGATCAAATAGTGAAGTCATTATTTGGTTTGGATTTTAGCTGTTTTGGGAGCCTATAATATTTAAGCACATAAGCACCATAGACGTCCAGTGTTTACTGTTTTGAAAATCTCATCCTTAAAATTGTCTTTAGCACTAGGTCTGAATCTGAGCTGGTTACTATTTCTAAATAACATTTGACTGGTATATTTCTGGGTATGCACTTCAATTACTGTACACAGATATGTTCTTTACTACCTCAAACTCTGTAATTTGCAAATCTTGATCAATAAAAATTTGGCTGCAGTGCAGTGTGGTCTAGGATACTACACAAACAGATTTTACAAAACTGTCACGCTGTGGCTCATGTATGTATTCTGCATTATATAGATGCCTTTTAGATACCTGTTTTTTTGTGGGGGGGGAGAGGGGGGAGGTTGTGTGGCAGGGGAAGAACATGGTAATCTTTGAGGCTTTGATCTTTGTCCATCCTTTGAGGACAAAAAGTCAAGGCAACTTCTTAACGCAACTTGTGCAGTGTCCAAGACAAATAGCAAATTAATCAGTCTCTGCATCCTTGTTTTTTGAAAACTTGTGCATTTTTAAAGAAGATGGAGTCACTGCTTAGTGACTTGGTGTGATTGATTTTCATTATGGATGGTGTTGACTGGGTCTGTGTCAGGTCACCTGGGAGAGAGAGCCTATGCATAGCTAAATAAAATGAGGAATGTACAACTTCTTTTTCCATAGCCACAAGGAAATCTCTGCTCCTTGAAGTAAATTTTGCACGACCTCCTTGTTAAAACAGTTCTTTCTTCTTAGCCAGTTGAATAAATGAGACAAATGCAGTGTTGCATAGGTACTAAAAACAGGTCTGGATTTAACAAGCCGGTGTTTTCTGGTCAAGAAAAGCTGATCAGAAGAAAAAGCTTAAGACAAAAAATAGTCTTATTTGCTAAATGTATGGAGCAATACTTGGAGTCTTCACTAAAATAAACCAGAATAGAAATACAAGTCTCAACCAAGAAGAAATGTACCTAGTTTAAACTGTGGAGAAATTTACAAGTTCTTATGGAGTTTTAGTAGTTATAAAATCATGTAGTATGCATATAATAACAAAATGTCCCAAGGTGGAAGGGACTCACGAAGGTCATCAAATACAACTCTGGGCTCCTCACATGAGCACTCAAAACCAAATTCCATGTCTGAGGGTATTGTCCAAATACTCCTGGAACTCCTGGAGCAGTTTGAAGTTATGACCACTGTCCTGAGGAGACTCCAGTGCCCAACCACTTTCCAGTGAAAAACCTTTTCCTGATCCTGGCACAGCTCTGTGACATACCTTCTGAGTGTAAGTTATAATAGAAATGTCATAGTATACTCATCATATTTAACCAAAATACAGATTTTAACCTGCCAACATCTTTTTGTTCTAAAATATCGACTGTTATTTAGAAGGTGTAGGAAATGACACAGAATTATTTCTAAATTATGATAAAATGCATGCTCATTCCACTCCAAAGAAATTATATTTGTTCACTTTCATTTCAAATTTTGCTTTCAAATGTTGTTTTTGTGTTTGTTTTTTTTAAAAAATTATTTTCATTTCCTTTTATTTATTTTTTCCTCTACTTTTTACTTTCTAATTCTAGCTTCTCCTTCTATCTCAGCTTTTGTTTATCTTCTCTGAGACAAAAAAAAAAGAAAAAAAAAAACCATTTTTATGCAGTTTTATTTTCCAACAGACTGTAAATTCCCAGAAAGGAAATATGAAATATCCCTATTCTAGAGAAAAGAAAAAAGAAAACAAGAACAATAACAACAAAATCAGTCCTTTATATAGAAAGAAGAAAAGTTGGAATTTTCAAAAACAAAAAATAAACACAAACCGATTTTTCTAAATTAAATCTTTCCCACCATAAGACTGCTTCTGTCCACATACACTTGACAATAACACGTTTTAAAACAGCAAGGTGAATCACTTCAGAGCAATAATGGCCAGATGTGATAAACTTAACTCAACCTGGGGACTCACACTGACATATGAGGAATAAAATAAACCTGGAAAAAAGATTTCAGATGTGCAATGAAATGCCTGTGAAACTTGCAGCCTGAGACATGTTCTTTCACATCCTGAGCTGGTTGAGCGAAGGGTGGAAGAGTAAAATTGACTTACACTGTGAAAGTACTTTTAGTTATCAACATGAAAAACAAACAGATGCAATAAATGCAATGGTAACACTGCTCAGATTATTTTTTTGTTACCATGTGAGATAACAGAACTTAAGTGAAAACATTACAAAATGTGATCAACAAATAAGATGGAAAGCTTATTGTGATACAAACTGTTAAGCAACAAAAAAGTTTTGCATAAAAATAACAATGAAAATTTATGTATACATGATTTGCTTTTCCTAACTACTGTTATGAAGCCAATAAAGTACACATTGTAATTGAGAAGGCAAGCAGGAAGTTCTTTAATTACTTTAAGCAAAGAATGCAAAATATTTTAAAGTGAAACTGATCAAGTGAAAAGTTATCTACTGAAACAGTGTCTTCAAATCTTATTTTTGAACTAAGATTAAATGATAATTTACAGTCAACTTTTCTTAAGTATGCCCCAAATGGATCCTACTCAAGCAAGACTATGTGTAAAATGTGTAACAGGATGTATGACATTTCTGAGAAAGCTGCTTTTTCATAAACTGCTAGCAGATTGACAACTTACAGAAATCATATTTTGATTTGATAGGAACAGTTTTGAAAAAATAATCCTCACCACTTCAACCTCATGTATTATGCTTAATTGTTATCTGCATTATTAGTTCACACCAGCTAACAGAAAGTGAACAATATTACTGAAAAAAAAAAATTAAAAATAATTAAAAAAAAAATCCTAGCAGGAGTTTTCTTTTATATCACATTCTTTAGGAAAGGAGCATCAGTGAGTATATTTGCAGTAGCTGATCATCAGTGAAGAAGTGGTAAAACCACTAATAAGCATTCACTAACAATAGAAGGTTCACAGTGAAGGAGAAACTACAGAAATGCAGAGATTAAGAATGAGACTAGGTAAGTTGTTCTGCCATATTTATTATTATTATTATTATTATTAGTAGTAGTAGTAGTAGTAGTAATTATTCATATTATTTATTGATTTTTTTAAAGGGTGTGATGTGTATGGAAAAACTATAGCTTTACTGCTTTGAAAGATGAAAAAAAAGCTTTTTCTGCTCTCCCTCTTCCTGTATGATAGTGATAGTCAGGAAACAGAGAAAATGCCACCTGATTCATTTAATGTGGCTGTGTCCAAAAAAATCAATACAAAGCTCTATCAGAAAATCAGCTTGGATTTTTTCTATATATCTGTATTTTGTCTAAAAAAAAAAAAAAAAACAAACAGAAAATTTGGTATCATGATCTGGACCACGTTTTGCTAATACAATGCAGTATGATGAAGAATTGCATAGCTACAGATGCTGTTCCATCAAAAGGGAAAAAAGTTCCCACTTTGGAATTTTGTTTTTGATATCTCTTGTCAACATCAAAGTTCTTCCTTTGTGTGATTATTAGGGAATTAATAACTCACTAATTCACATAATAAAAATGCCAAGAAACCATGGGCTATTCATGCATAGCTGGTGGATGCTTTCAGACCCAGAAGGAATATGGATTGCAGAAGAAGAATTGTGTTTGCAAGCATCTATTGCCTTGAGTATAATTGTGATTTAATACATAAACTGGTGTTTCTTTGGCAAAATGTACATATATATATATTATTGTTTTTTATGCTGAAGGAAAACATGACAGTTGTCAAAGGAGAACATAAAACAAGGAAAAAAGCCCACTTTCAAATCTTTGCTTTTATTCACATAATATTTCATTAATTGCCAGTTGGATTTTAACTTTGAAAACATTAAATAGACCTAAGGGTCTTATGTGACATCTCCTTATGTATTACTGGCATTTCACTATCTCGGTATGAACAAGTGGAAGCACAAATTGAAGCAGTAATTTCTGAAAACAGAAGTATCCCAGTGCATTCTATCTACAAAAAAAAAAAAAAAAAAACATGCTAAATAAGGGTGCACAGCAGCTGTTGTTTCATCAACTTGTCTCCTTTAAGTCATGCTTTATTGTGAGCATCAAATAGGGATTTTATGCACATTTTAAGTGATAACTCATTATTTATCCTACTGTCACAATGTTTATAAAGAATTTGCTTGATGAGATTCCAAAAACATTAGCATTAGCAGAAGTTTTACCTTGAGCAAAAAATTGGACTGGTTGTCATTCCTTTCACCAGTTTCTTTCCACAATTAAATAGTATCAGAAACATAATATAATTAAATGCCTGTGAAAGGGAAAAATGCTGCAAATGTTTAGAATAAATAATTCCCAGTAATACAATCCTTGAAATTAAATTCTTTCATTTTCATAAAGTCTATAGAGACTGAGATTTCCAAACATTTTCATTCTGTAGATTTATATAACTTTATAATGACAATTCTAATGACAAACTGTGCTTTTAACATTTCAACATCTATTTAATATTGCTTAAATATTAATTAATTAATATTGCTTCGTGAACATGATATTTTCCTGCACTGATATAACACATTTTTTTGTCTTTTGAAAAGTTAGGAAAAAATCTTAGGAACAATCTCTGGAGGTAAAAAAAAAAAAAGGAGGGCATCATAGAAAAAAAGGAAACAGTTGAGCAGAATTAGAGCATACCAAGGAGTTTTTAATACTTTTCCTTCAAGCCTACAAAGATCTTTTCTTAGGTGAAGTGTTGTAAATATGAAGATACTTATTTCTTCTTCTCACATTCTCACAGTAACTGTGTGTAAACATGACCTTGTTAAGCTACAAGGTACGTAACCATATTCTAGGTGAAACTCGTCCTGGCAAATACAGAATCTGAATTATCAAGAAATACACTGAGGGCATCAGACATGCTATACTAAAATACTTTTTGAGGGAGTACTCTTTAAGTAATCTTTAATGATCAGTTGTGCAAGGGAAACACAAATGCAGAAATAGTGCAGGTGAAATAAATTTAGTTCTTGCTTTGCAAGCATTGAGAAATATGTTCTGATGTACTTGTGTGTATACACGTCTGACTCCTGTTTTATTTTTTTAAGTATAGCATTGCCCTGGAGCCTGAACGTTTTTCTGGTGATTCAGAAGCTGTCCATCAGCTGTAGATAAAGAGACTTAATAAGTGCTGTGTACTAGAGTTATAGTTATCCAATACTGAAATAATTCTGATTGCTTAAAAGACATGTAGGCTCTTCAGTTCCACTGTGGAAATTAAATCGTATAATATCAGCTTGTTGATGGCACTCAGTTTTTTGAGAAAAAGGACAGGTGAGGCCATTTGCAAAGTAAGAGAATCTTTAACTTGTTTTAAGATTTCTCTTGATTGAATAGTGTTTGCACTAAAACAACAAGAATTAACTAAATTGTAGTCTGGGGATCGAGGCAAATATATGTTGGTAAAACTATGATTTGATCTATAATAGTAAACGTATATTCTAAGTACACCAGTAAGTTGTCAACACAGCAGGCAAGGACATTTGTACTAGTAAATGTCAGCCATCTGGCAGTCAGGTTTGCTGTTGCTGGTGCAAATTACAGGTGCAGAGTTCCAGTTCACTACAGCCCACAGTAACCTCTGTAATATTTGCCTTAATGTTATAATAGCTTTCAAGATATGCAGTGACTGATAAACCAACTGAAAACAGTGATATGTTACTAATTTAATACAACATTTTTGCTTCATTTGTTTCAGTGTGACTGTAACTCACATTCTGTAGTTACAGTCTTTGAGAGAGGAAAAAAAAGGAGCCTTGACAGAACCTTGAACTGTCTGCTAATTATCTTCCAAATGAACAGAATTTCATTTGGAGTTCCGCATCAGTAAGTAAGATTTATGTTAGAGATTAACTGTGTACACATTGCTACATCTGCAGTATTTTCTTTTTTTCTTTCTTCTTCTTTTTTTTCTTTTTTTTTTTTTAATAGGTTATGGTGCCTTTCTTTGACTGCCAAAGTGTGCATACATATCTAGTGCAGGACTAATAGTGCAAAACATGAACTGAAGAAGTTCTACCAAAAACTGAGACAGGTTTAAATTCATTTGGACAGAAATTGTAAATAAACAATTCTAGAATGTGTTTCTGTGCTTTACTCTAGGCATAATGATGAAATCTTTGCATGTTTCTCTTTACAATTCACAGAAATTAGAGCTGACAAAAGTTTCACTGTATCAAACTGCCTTTTTAAGGATGGTACTACTTCTTCAGGGATAATTCCACACTATCACTGACTAATGGAACTGCTCATGGCACAAGCAACTCATTTTCTTTTCATGACTCAATAGACAAATCTTATAGATATGCTGACACATACAGAGAATTGCCTGTATAAACAGATTTCAGAATTCTGGGCACATTGCTTTTAAAAATATATATATAATTATTGCATGACTCGAGGAACTTCCTTCATCTTTCCCCCTCCTTTCTTGTTCCTGTTCATGTATTGCTTTCCCTGTGATTGGAAGCAAAAGTAGACTTTCTGAGTGCTTAAACGTCTTTCTTGATCTTTGACTTCTGAATTAATACTGAGTGTTTGTTTCCACCAAGAAGATACAAATACTAGAACTAGGCTAATTCCATATATTTGTTATACACATGGGAAATTGGAAGTATATTCCCTTTACCTTATAGCATTCCTCTCTAATTTCAACACTGTGCTTTTATTTCTAATAGCAGCAGAAATAGCATCTGCTGCTGTAGTTCAATCTAGCCTTAAATATGAGGTAAAGGAAGGATACTAAATGACAACAGTTAGTTTTATTTTACTGTCATGCCCACCTGAGGGATGTTATAGTACTAACATTGAGCATGAGGATGGGTGACTGAAACTGATGTTTTTTTTCTCTTAATTTTTCCCTTCATTAAAAAGGAAAAAAAAAAAACCATACTGTTGCACAAGCTACCAAAGAATCTCAAGTATCTTTTTTTCATCCTGTCATTAATTTCAAAAAGCCCCAGTTGTAGCTTGTTTTCCACTGACTGGATCACATCTATTTTCAACATGTGAATGGTTCTCTTTATGCTTAAAGTTTTCTGGAGACTATGACAATTGAGAAGCTTTAGAAGTTATGGAATTTAAAATCTGGTTCTAAGCAATAATGAGCATGAAACATCTGAAGATCAGCAAATAGATTCCTCAAGGACTACAGTTTCAAATATGCACTAAAGAGGAGTAAACTTTGGTTATAACCATAAGTATACTTCATTTTCGTCTGCTTATAAATAGGATTTATAAGATTTAACATAACTGCTGTTATGAGTCATACTATGACACAGGAAATTTAAGAAGATGTGAGCAATTCAAACAAAAAATGACAACAGTTGTCATGGTTTTATGTTTTTTTGATTTTCAGTATCCCACATCAAAACATCATGTACTGGAATTAGTGTTAATTCTCTAATTCTACGTACCTATCCCTATACATTACGGAAGTCATGGGATCTGACCCTTCCGGGGGGGACGGTCTCTTACTGCCTGGCAGTGGGTGCTGGAGGGTGCTTTCCTAGTCGTTCCAAGCTTTTCAGGTTTGACTCGGTCTCAGGAAATCTCTCTCCTATCTTATTTGATTTATTAATCTCAATTTCAATTAGATTGTATTATATTGTGTTATTTTGCATTCCGATATCATAGTAAAATAAGTTTACCTCCATAGATTGTTGCCGCTGTTTTTTTTTTTCCTCCCTTCTTTCCTTCCCATTTTGTGGGGCCAGGCGGGGGGTGGGGAGGGCAGGGGCCTACTGCCCCCTGTCACGGGCATAAATTGATCTATTTAACTCTGTGATTGAAAAAAACTGTACTGTATCTAAGAGATCAACAGAGCAGATGACTGCAGTTTGAAATCCTGGTTGTATTAAGACAGGAATCACCAAGATGGATGAGGTATGCATAGTCAAATGATCTTCCTCTAGCAATGACATCTGTTCCTCACGTCAGCCAGCTATGAGGATCCTGACAAGGCCAGCTCTCAGAGACAGAAACCTCATTCAGCCTAATCTTTAACTTTGACTCCTACCAGGTCTACTGTTGCAAATGTACCCCAATATCAAAATACCCCAAAATGTACCCCAGTCATATTTGCTTTCTGGTGATTCTGACACTGTTGTCTGGCTGTTGGTCCATTTTCATAAATAAAACTGATGTGTATAAGCATTCATTTTGCATCTCTCTCACCTAGGAATGCTTGTGCATGCACATAATTAGCATTTGAAGACTAAATCCCAGCTTCATTTTATGGCTATAGGCAATCTCCAGAAATGCTTGTGTTTTTCCAAGGTGAAATATATATATAAAATACATATTTGTCTGCTCCAAAAGTAGTGTCTCCTATTTTATGTTGTTGGCCCATAGCATCTGAGGTGGATGTTGGTTGTATGGCAATAAAAGTTGAATCTTCGTTCCAGTATCCTATTACATTTTGTTATCAGACAGATGACAGCAGAGGGGCAGTCTGACAGAAGGGCATCTGATGTGGATGTGCAGGTGAAGCAAAGGTGTGGAACTGAATTCCTCCATGTGGAAAAAATGGCACCCATTGACATTCACTGACATTTGATGAACATTTATGGAGGCAGCACGATGAGGTGGTGGGTGGTGCATTTCAGCAGTGGCAGTGGCCATGTAAAAATAAAAGCCACTTTCTGAAGAGCCATGCAGATTTATGTGAGTGTGGCATGGAGGCTCTTATTCATTGCTGGCAAAAATGCAGAACTAATGGTGATGACTAGGTTGAAAAATAGTATTTTGTATGTTGAGGTTGAAGAGATTAAAATCCATTTGCTGTAGTATAATACAAATTCTAAGTAGAACTATAGTTTCTACTTTTGGTACACCTTGAAGAAGAACTATACAGTGAGTTGTGGAAAGTGTTTCACAGATTTTTTTTCTGAACAAAAAAAAAAAAAACAAAAAAAAACAAAAAAACTAAAACTTGTCCAGATCTCCCTTCTCTTACTGCAAAACCAAATTTTTTCACTCTTCAACTTAACCGTACTTTCTCAAGACATGGGCAAACAGAGAAAAGGACTGCAAATGTTTGGCAGTTCAAATTAATCTATTCCTGATGTTAGATTTTGAAATAATAGCAGTTACAGACCAGTATAGCCATTAATGATTGCATAAACATATGAGGGAATTGGCCGCTAAAAATAATAAAAAATAATGCATAAATCTCACTCCATCTTCCCAAAGACTGGACTTTCTCAGGTAGTTTTATGTCCTATAAATTGAGCCTGTGTATGCAGGTGTTCTTTCTGGCTGAAAACATTCCTTGAAAAGAAGAATTTGCTGAGTGAGTTTATCACATTGAAAGTTAACAGTATTACAGTGAACTGATGTGTGTTCAAATAGTTTAACTTGATAATCGACCAGGAAAATGTAAACTGTCAGCAATCAAAGTGACATTGCCAAGGTTACCTGGCTCTTTATATGTAAATTGGATACTGCAGTATACTAATAAGTAGAAACTCTTAGTGTTGAGATTATGCTTTATTATTAAAAAAAAAAAAAAAAAAAAAAAGTTTCACATTGTGTACATTCAATGATTTAACTGGGAAGTCTATTTCTGTAACTTTCATTTGTTTGTTAATAAGGAATTAACCTAAGATAAACTATGTTTCTCCTAACTATTTTGCATTCTTCCAAGTAGTTTGTACTTTAAAATGTCACTCTCCCATATGGAATGTGAATTTTATTACTTCATCAACAGGCAATGCCAAATGGCTGTACTCTTGAGGTTCAAAGAACAGCCAACATTATAAAAAGAAGGTACAAAATGCTCCATAAAGTCCCTTCTCCATTTTCAGTGTGCTTGTCATTATATTTTTGAAAATAGAAGATTAAATTCCAGATGAAATCTATACATACCACAAATTTCTGTGTCTGAACTGCAGTGAATTCCCAGCCTTCGTGTCATAAAGAAACTTTAAAAGAGGTAGTTAATTGACTCCTATTTGGGACTTCTATATCATAATCATAAAGAATTAATTTTTACCAGGAGAAATCTTTTCTCTACAGCACACTTCACATCACATTTCGGGAACACAAGACAAATTATGGTAAAATATATGACTGTGCCTTTGCCATTAACTTGAGTTGGAATAGGATTTTACTCTCTTTATGCACCACATTAAGCCTTGGTTGGTCTGAAGTCCTGTATTACAAGTTCAGTGAATATAGGAATCCTACTTATAAATTCTTGTCTTCCTTCACAGTCTTTTAAACCGTGCTTCTTGGTTCTCAAAAAGACTTGAGCCACCCAAGTCTAAGATTAATATATCTCATTAACAAAGAAAATATACCTTCACTCACATGAATACAGAAGTCCTACTGACTGATCTTACACCTACTCTCGTGGTATACCCCATGCCTGATTTGTTTTGAATGTGAACACCTGTAAGACATTTTAAGTTAATACTGTAGTTAACTATTATTAAAAGAATGTGCAATTGCACATTCACTGCATAAATTATTTATGCTCATCCACTTGTTTCATGTCATAATATGGAAATAAATAGCTACTTACTCAAATAGCTGTTACATGTAAAGTCTGTCACTTTGATTATCCTTCGCTTGTCTCAAAGTTCTTTTTAGAACAAACTAGGTTTCTGATTACAATTTCTGCTATCCTATAAGAAGGATAGCATAAATATCTTGCAAGAGAAGTGTTTAGGATCTCTGTCCTGAGCATGACATATCTCTAGGGTCCCTAATCCATTGTTAGGGCAAGTTAATCATCAATCAGAGGATCCCATCATGCTGAGTAACATTTTGTCATCCAAGAACTTCAGCCACAGCACAGTATCATTAGTTGATGCAGTGAAGAAAAAAAAAAAAGAAAAAAAAAAAAGAAAAAAAAAAAAAGAAGAAGGGGAGATATACAGAATTACAAACTTAAAAGAATTACAGACTTAAAGCCCATACTTTATGGTGCTTCTGGGGAAGGACATTGTATTGCTCATCAGACCCCAAAATGTGCTTTCAGGGAAATTCTTACAACACATTACTTACCATCTGATTTCTACAGGCAAGATTTTCTAACGTATGCTGGTCTTTCTGCACAAGACTAAAAACAAAGCAGTTAGCAAAGTACGGCTGAAAAACCCAACATGTGAAAATAACCGGACAGTTCATTTAGTCACAACCGTTTGGATTTGTATATTTGTTATTGTTCAATTTCATTTTCGGATTTGAAACAAAAAGAAAGGCAAATGAAAGCAAGCAGTTAACCCAACAGGACACTGCCATTTGTCCTTCCAGGATAGTAATATTTATGCATTTATAGAGAGTGAAAATCTCAGCAAGTTTTGATCATTGCGTTGTCAGCAAAAATCAAATGTATCAATAGAGAAGCCAGACTTTATGGGAAGACTGATGCAGTCAGCATTATGCAATGTAACCTAGGCATGAGTCAATACAGATTGCATATTGACAGAGGCACTGTAACTAAGCTAAGGCTGGAACAACTTACTGAAACCTTCAGGAAACATTGTAATTACAGTAATAAATGTCTTCTAATTCTGCCATCAGTCATGCTTTTCATTGTACAGTACTGGAATCTGAAGATGCATTTTCATGTGGAAAAGAAAAACAAAAGGAAAAAGGGAAAGGAAAAAGAAAGAGGGAAAGAGGAAAGAAAAAGGAAAAAGAAAAAGAAAACAAAAGGAAGAAAAGAAGAACAGGAAGGGAAAAAAAAAAAGAAAAAATAGTGATGGGGAGAGGAGAAGAAGAAAATTGATATTGGATTTAACAGTAGAACTAGGAGAGCTTTTTACTGAAATGATTCATACATCATGCATCACAAGGGAAGAGAGATCACGAGCAGAAAATTTCTTGAGATGGGAACACGCCTCTGTAGATCATGTGTGGAATGTCAGAGATGACCATTTAAGCAGTGATGAGCCTGGGAATGGGGATCACAAAGGAACAGTTATGTCATTGTCATTATCATATTTATATCATGACATTTATAAGCCATGATTTTAAATCTGAACTCCAACATGGTCCTTTCCAAACAATGCTTGAATATCACTGTCTTAAAGCTGTACTCCTGTAATTATTCCCAGTTAAATTTCCCTGGATTTGGTAAAAAAAAGAAAATTTTTACAAATGTCTAACAGCATTATAACTCTAACTATCTTCCTGTGCACAGGGAAACCTCCCACCAGCGTACCAATTCAGTCCATATGAGGAAATTCCTCAGGTGACTGTCTTCTTCACAAGAGTGAGCGTTGGGTCTTGCACCTGGGGAGGTGTCTCGCTCCGATTTATAGGAGGGAGAGGAGGTTCTTTTAATATCTATATCCCCGGCGTGAGATTAAGAAACAACGGTTCAAATGTTGGTCTGACCAGTTTGTTACAGATGTTAATTAGGGAGATGGTGAAGGGGAGGACGGACGCTATTATGAATTAGGATAATGGGGAAGGGAAGGAGGGCAATAGAAAAGGTAAGAAAGAAGAAGCAAGGAGTCTTTATAGGAAGCAAGAGGGACATAGTCACCACCATGGATCCAGCGAGGTTCGTAGTTCAGCCTTTGATCTTCAATAGTGGTGGGTCATCAGGTGTTGTTGTTCTGTTGACAACGACCATGGCTACGACCATGGTGATGATGGCCCCTTTTCAATGCTTTCAAAGTGGTCGAGTCAGCTGTCTTTGGAGTGACAGCTCAAATCCAAAGTGGTTGAGTCAGCTCTCGTTGGAGTGGCAGCTTCTGGCTCTGGGATCTTAGCGGAAACTCCTTTGTTCCTATCTTCCTGGCCTTGCCAGCAGATAAGAGGGAGCAGGGAGGTGCCAACTTGTATCTTGCCTTCACAGGATACAATGGCATCATCCCCCAGTTTCCCATAGCAAGCTGGAGTTATTTAGTCACAGGCCAGATCTTCTGCCAGTAAACACTCCTGAGCACTATCTTCTGGAGGCAAACAGCTAAAATTGTCCACACAGCAACACCCATCACTCATCTCCTAGACAAGTCAGTCTTATCACAATATCTCAGAAAGCAAGCTTTGAGCCAAAAAACAAGGAAGGATTCTCACAGGAGGGATTACCACATGCATCAGTACAGGTTAAGGGATGACCTGCTGGAGAGGAGCTCTATAGAGAAGGACCTGGGTGTTCTGGTGGACAACAGGTTGGCCATAGCCAGCAGTGAGCCCTGGTGGCCAAGAAGGCCAATGGTATCTTGGGGTGCATTAGAAAGAGTGTGGCCAGAAGCACATGGAGAGAGATCTTCGCCCTCTATTGTGCCACATTTAGATTAACAGTTCTGAGCTCCCCAGTTCAAAAAAGGCAAGCATCTCCTAGAATGGAGTCCAGCAGAGGGCCACAGAGATGTTAAAGGGCATGGAGCATTTCCTGTATGAGGAAAGACTGGTTCTGTTTAGCCTGGGGAAAATATGACGGGGGGAGCTGATAAATGTTTATAAATATCTAAGGGGAGGTAGGAGGCAAATGGAGGAGGCCAGGCTCCACCAGCACACCGCCAGGAGCACAGACTGCAGCCCCGCCAGCCCTGCTTCTTCCCCTCCCTTCCCGCAGGCAGGAACAGTGCCCAAGAGCAGACCTGAGCAAGGCCCCCATCGGGGCTACTAGCATGGGCAAGGTGTATCTGGGGGCTGCAGGGCTGCACCTGGCTGTCAGGGCAGGGCCCAAAGAGGGACCCAGGGTTGGGCTCACCAATGAATTCCACAGCCTCATATCGCAAAGAGGCCTGAGAATTTTCCAGGTATGGCAGATTCTGCCAAAGGTATTCATCCACTGTCTGCCTGTTCTGCTGCAGCTGGAGAAGAACACAAACAAACATAGGGCTTGCAGACTCTCTGCAGCTGCTGGTGCAGTTCCTTCTGCCAGCATCCCCTTTACCAGCAAAGGGGTGGGGGCTGTGTGGTTGTCCTTACCAAACACTCCTTGATCTCCATTTTTTTCTTCCACTTTGCCAGGCGCTTGAGCTCCTTCCACTTCAGGAACTTTGCACAAGCTATGAGGGTTTCTGCAGAGGCCTACCGAGAAACAGATGTTGGGAGATGGCACCACAGACACAAATCCCAAGAGCTAGTAATGCTTGCTGCCCTCGCACTCAATTCCCAGATCACTCTTGGACTATCAGTACGCCCTTGCCTGTATATTGGTCAGGTATGAAATTCATACCTCTGCAATGCTCGGGGTCTCATTACTCATCTGAAACAGAAGATGGAGCAGGCCCCTGTGAAGGGAGATGCATCAGAGTCACATTCTGCGCAAAAGTAGTTGCACAAAGCAATGCAACATGTTTCCAGCACGTGCCTCAGAGTGCTCCCCCAACCACCCCACCACATCACAGCAGAGCTCCCCTATCACCAGACCACAGATGAGACAGGGTTGGCCCTTGGCAATGCCCCTGGTTTCTCAGTGCAAGTGCTTTCATTCATGTTCCGTTCAATTTAATTTCCCAAATGTGAACAAGTGTTTTTGTTCTCAGTTCAGAGCACTTTGTTTCAGAGGCACAAACTGCATTTCTTTCAGGTTAAAAGTGAAGTAGGAGATACGATCTGTCATGTGTGTTTGCAGACTTCTGAAGAATCATATATTTGTGAAAGTGCAGTGTGTCTCAGGAGATTAAAAAATCTACTTGTTTGAAAAGAATCTTGGAACCTGTTGTATTTTCCCTTCAAATGAAGCATAGCCACCGCATTGGAAAATAGCCATTACTACTGAAAGTCTATGAATGTTAAAGAGTGAAAAATCCATGACGCAGGTTGAGCAATATCTAAAGACTTGGTTAATCTGGATAATTCATATTGTATGAGTACATAAGAGGGCTATACAAGGACAGCGCTGGAAATAATGGCTCCTATTTTGTTATGTTGTCCATCAACTTCAGAGGTGGGTGCTGGTGATATAGCAATAGAGATTGAACCTTCCCTTACATAGTAATGCTTTTAACTGTTTGGATAATACACATTTTAAAAGTACATTTCTTGCTCCTAATCAAAGGCAATTAACATTTTATGTTGCTAATTTTTAAAACAGACAGGTAATGATAATTCAGTGTGATTCTAACATTGGATACTATTCAGAGTCACAAAATGCTGGGTTGTCTTTTTGTTTGTTTGTGTTTTGTTTTGTTTTGTTGATTTACCATATAATTATTGAATAAAATTTTTGTTGAAATTCAAAATGTTATAAAAATACCAATGTTATGCAGCTCATAGCTTAAAATTCAATAAAAGGCTATGCAGCAGTATCCTCTTTATGTGAGTAGACTTTTTATCAGCCCTGCTATGGGTTGAAATAATTGTATGAAGATAGCTGGCCCAGACTGAATGACTCAATAGCTGAGTTTGGCTACAAGGTGTATCAGTGTATAATCAGGGAAACTGAAGCATGGATTCATAAGTCAAAATCTTCAAAGCTCTTTATGCTTTCGAGCACGCACAGAAAATAAAAGATGTCACAGTGGAGCAGAATTGTGACTGATATCCTTTAGTGGAAAATTACAGAGTGTTAAGGCAGATTTTGTTGATGTTGTTCACTGCTGTTGATTGTGTTCAATCAGTAGATTGAAAGGACAACTTCTGATTTTTTCCCATATCAAACATGAATCGAGCAGTACTGAAAATGTAAAGTAACATATGCTGTTATACTTAATTCAAGGACCACATGTGTCAGCTCCAGGAAAGTGAAGATAAAAGTTCCTTGAGGTAATTTGGAGTTTTGATGTCATCTTACAGAGAATAATTGATTTAGAATATGTACATGCTGTAGTTTCAGAATGAGTCAGGTTCTATTTGATTTTGATTTTGAAGGACATATCAAATGTCATCTTATAATATTCTCTCTGCCGGTAGAAATCACATTTTTATCTCATTAACTTCAGTGTTAATTTTAAATATACTTAGCACAAAGCATAAAAGAGATAGGTGGTAATAGCAGTGATGGGAAGAGTGAAGTTTTGAAGCTGTTTAGGAAAGCATTCAAGCTTTTGCATCCTTTTGTCAACTCCCAGAAGGCAGCAAATCAGTCTCTTTAGATCACATGATTTAAAACATATAGAAAAATCTATGAAAACAACAGATGAATTACAGCTAGACCATAGTGTGGTTACTGCATTATTTATTAGACTGCAGCAAATCACTCACATCAAATGCTCTCTGCTCGATAGATTTTATGCCTCTGGAATTACTGAACCAAACATTACAAACAGTTCCTTGACACCATTTGTAGATTTAAATTATGGGATTCTTTTTGTTTGTTTGTTTGTTTTGCTTTGCTTTGTTTTGTTTTTTAAACAAACCTGTCTTAAGCAGTTCAGTGTTTCCACAGCAGTCTTGTTTAAAGTTTAAAGTTTAGTTCACTCTACACACAGCACCATATGTGAAAAAAAACAAAACCAACCAACCAAACAAACAACAAAAAAAAAAAATACAAGAAAATACTTTCCATGTAAAAATGAAATCATTCTTAAAAGTTACAAGATAGGTCATTCAAGAAAACATTTTAAATTTTTACCTCCTCACTCCTATCCCTACCCATGTGGCAATCCCTCCATTGCTCCAAAGGTGGTAATGATGGATTATGTAGCACACCTTGATGCTTTCTTCTTCTCTTATCAAATCAAGTTCACTGATTCTGAACTAGTCTTATGTCATGGAACATATTGAAAGGCAATACTAGAGAAGGATGTTTGTACCCATAAACATCTATGTTTTTGCACATTTGCTATTTGAGAAAGAATGGACAACATTCTAGCAGGTGAGTGGGGCTAATACTCCTTTCCTTTAATGTAGACATTGAAGTCTTTATTCCACAAGAAGTGAAGAATATCAAGCAATTAAAAAACCCTAACAAGAGCAACAAACCTATAACAAAAACCCTACAACTTAATATGCAGGCAACATCTGCAGGAGATAATGGATGGACTGACTTTTTACATTTTTAATCACACGTAAAGGATGAATTATTTAAAAACCTTAAGTATATAATGTTTTCAAAGTGAGGAAATGGACCAAGTTTCTAAAGGTATTGACTTCCAAAGTACTATATGGAGAGGTAAAGTATTAAATTTTTAAATATTCTGATCTTAAGCTTTACTCTACAGACTATTATTGTATTGATTGGGCAGTGTGCTTTCTTTCTTCCAGAGAAGGCCTTTTGAAGATATCACTGCCATTCTAGGAAATACATTATTATATCTTCTTTATCTTCCCATATACTCAGAGGCTCTCTGAGTTCATTCTGTCAAAGTTTGTTTGTTGTTGTCTTAAAAAAATAATATGAGATCCTAATTTTCATGAAGAATAAACTTTTTGTTCCATTGTTAAAAAATATGTGGTGTCTGTTCAACTGTCCTTTTGGATTTTGCAATCATAGATACTGTTTCAGCTTTTTGCTTCACAACTTTGAAACTGAATTCAAAAGTTCATTAACTTGCAGGAGTGGAAAAATCAAGCTAAATTATTAAGTGATCCTATAAGTAAATGAAGTGAATAGGAAAAGGAGGGAAAGGAGTTCTCTAATTTAGACAGGCTTTAAGAATTCTAAGATTTCACAGATATTGTAAAAATGGAATATTAAAGTTCTGATAGAAATACTATATCAGTATAGATCTCAAACTGCCAATGAGAACTTACAAATTCCAGTTTTACAATTCAATTTCCAGTCATCTCCATTACCACCAGGTTATTTGAAAACACAACTGAGAGAATGTCAAGATTTCCATATACTCCATGTCCCTAGGCGGAAGCGTATAAAGCAAGAGTTCTGAAAAAGTTTTATTTCTTTCAGTTCATAATATCAAGGTAATATCGATAAAGGTATTTCACAGCCGTTACTGTGATAAAAGACAGTATAAAGAAATTTAGAACTCTGCTATGTTTTCAATACTTGACTGTAATTTGTGTTTGCTCCTATTTAAAAAGTGTTTCAACAATTGAAAGCTGTAGAGGGCTAAAAATGAGGAGAAAAAGAATTCCAGTGAGTGAAGCAATGGAATAGATTTTCCTGGAGTTTCCAACAATCAGGATCTTTAATAACAGTCTGAACTGCCCCATTCGGGAGTAATAAAGCTATTTTAATTAAAAATATAGATTAAATATTGTGATTAGCCATGTACCAGTTTGGGTATATGTGTGAAATCTTACCTCTGTTGAAATCAATGACAAAATTCCCACTGACTATATTAGAACCAGGATATAATTGCTTCTTAATAGATCTGTATTACATTTGGAACTGAATAAAGATTTTCTGACATTTCTGCCTAAAAGGAAAAATAATTTTTAAAAAGGAAGAAAGGTACAAATAAATATTTGAAAATGAAACACAGCTGAAGGAATTAACCTAAATTTTGTAATTTAGATTTTATAGGTTTTTCCTTAGAAAGAAACCACAAATATTGTAGTGTACAAAAAAAATAGCACATTCAACCAAACAAAGAAAAGCATAAAAGTGAAAATCCACAAAACCTATGCAGTATCTGTGACAGCTTCATCAGTGTGTCAAATAGATGTACAATAAATTCTGGGATCTCATGCAGGGGGAACAGCAAGTGCACAGTTTGAAGAAGGTGACAGCAAACTTCACAAGCAATGTTTTTTCACATTTCTAGTTTGGTTCTGCACAGCCATGCTGTGCTATAGGCTTGTTGCCTACACCTCTTTGTTCCCTATTGACTACTATACTAATAGGAGTGAAGCACACATCATACTGCCACAGTTTATTTTGTATTGCTATGAGATGGGTGGAATACCTAAACAAATTTTTCATTCTTGTTGTTTGCTTTTAGCCATGCAAGCCTGAAATATTATATATACCATTTCATTCTAATGCTGGCCTTCTACTTAATTTTTCTTTTCTCATCCAATATATGAAACTCATGTCATTTCAGTTCAGACTACAGAAACCAAATCAATGGATCAAAAAGCAAGATTTAGTTTTTTTAAACCTTTATGCTCTGCAGTGCAGGAACTATTCAAAATATTTTCCTGTTGACACCCATGAAAAAAAAAAAGAAAAAAAGAGAAAATATGGAAAAGGGTCATGAAAGCATTGATCTTTAAGGTCATTCGTATTATGTTGCTTCTTGTTAGTCCAGCTTCACATCTTCTATGTATAACTCAGGGATAAATACAATTATCAATGTAATGTATGCACAAAACACTTTATTTCATTTTATTCCTTAAACTTAAGAGAGAAGAAATCCATATGTTTATCTCATTTCTCGGGAGATTGTGTATATATAGTCATGAGGTGATAAAAAAGTAAATTAGTACTGACACTTAGGAATTATTGTAAGTTGCTAGTAGCAATTGTTGCTAGCGATAAGTGAAATACCAAGGCACAACTTCAAATCTGAATATTTCTAGTAGTCGTGGCTTGGATGTATACTTCCATTACATTTTCCTTTAACTAACTTAGCCTGCCCAAAAGGCTTTATGGAACCTTATTAGTAAAGACCCCCTTTGAAATAAGACCAAACTCTTTAATATAGTCAAAACCATTACAAACAAGTGTTAGAGTCAAACCTTACACATAGTTCATCTGGATGCACATCTTGTTGTATAGGTTTTAAAGAACACTCATAGGTAACAAAAAAAATAAGTTTGCATTGTTTTCTCAGTCTTCAGCAGTATTCATGTTTAATTTTATATCAGAATGTTGGAAATACAGATTAGGCTCTTACTTTAAGGATGTTTGTTTAAGAGATCTGTATCAATTTTTATTGAAATGGGAAACTCAGGATGCCATGAAAGTAATGTGAAGCCCGAATATGTCAATTTCAGGAAAAGGACAATCTTTACTTGATAAGTTAAATAATTAATTTTCCTGAAATATTATATTTGAGCATTCCTAATTTTTTGGAGGGAATATTATTTAGTATTTTATCTTTTGGAATATTGTTTTGCAGTCTGAATCAAGGCTAGAAAAAGTAAAATCCAACAAGGGGTGCCCATTTCTGCCCCAGAATTTATAAAAGCTTAATTCACAGAAATGTGAACCACTCAAAATAGTGTTGAGTGAGTCAGTATTACAAGCTGCCAAACTTCCCTTGTTCCATGAAAATGTCTCTACTTGTTTTTATCATTGTGATATAATAATCAATTCAAATCTCCCTGTGAGACCATCTTCATGTTATAAAAATGTCATCTCATTCTTGTAAGGAATGCACAAGTTCGAAATCCAAACAATTTGTGCATCTCACTTCTTTTCATTTTTAGTTCCTCTTAATGGCTGTTGCCATGTTTCAGCATGATGATGGGGGAACCAGCAAAGCTCTGTCTCCATCTTCCAGAAAAACAGCAGAAATCTCACTGCACTTATGTATTGTCCTAATTTCTAAATAGATTTGATCAGAGAGGAACTCAGGCAATCGTATTCTCATGAGGTGAGGCTTGTTCTGTGGTCAGTAGGGGTGACTTTTACAGGAATAACAGAAAAAAACCTCAGGCATCCTATATCTGTGGAGGTATCTCTTTGTGATAGCACTGCTTATAGGAGAATCTACACTGTCAAGGAAGTATATGTTTGCAAAGAGAAATTACTGGGGCTAAACATCATTAATTTCAATTCAAAGCAGTCTTGGACACTGCTGTGAATGCCAGGTGCTCTTTGTTGTCAAAGATCTCTTTTATACATTGCTATGAGTCCTTAAACACTCCAGACATTTTTATTCCAATAAAATAATCTAAATAATAAAATAACTAAACCATATCAAATCAAAATAGTTATTCAGTTTGACAGCAGTAGGCAACCTTGTAGTCATATAACTTTTTAGTGAAGATAACATTATCTAACCTTTAGAAATGGTACGGACTGAATGGAAATTTAGCTGCCTTATGTCATGAGCAGAAGCAAAACTTGGGCATAGGTGCCCAAAATGGTATTTCTGCTCATGCGGTCCTCTGGTACTCTGCAAATCATCCTGCAGCAGCATGAGGAAGACTGTGTTAATTCAGGTGCTGCTTACTACTGATAAGGATAGCAGTAAATAAATCTATCTAAGCAATGAAAAGTAAAAGATCTAGCATTTTTCAAGGACTTTTCCAAGAATGTGTTTTACCGGTTAGTGGAGATATTTTCCTCTTTTTTAGTGTTTTTTGTTGGTTGATTCGTTCGTTGTTTTGTTGTTTTTTGTTGTTGTTTTTGACCTATGTTAAGCATGAATTCAAACACATCTACCATTATGGTGTCTTCTGACCTGAAAACTTTTGGGTGATATAAAACTGCTTATCGAACATTTATGAATGTAGATGTGATATAAAGCTCATTCTGTACCACCATCACAAAGGCATAGGCTCACCCTGCTGTAAAGTTTCAAAAAATTATTTTCAAAATAATTTCATTAAGTTCATTAAAGTGCATTATTGGTACAAGTGGTACTACTGCTCTGTTTTTTTCTGCACTACTTTTTCAATAAGTGCTTTGACTTTAAATGGTTGCACATTTCCCCAAGAAATAATGATTTTGTAGAAGACTAGTACATTGAGATGTACCATACTCTTATTAACCTCAACCTTCTGAAAGACATGAATGTCTATTTTGAAATGTCAGTAAATCCTGGGCATGCCTTCACATCTGGGAAGAAAAAAAAAAAGAAAAAAAAAAGGTTTAACTGGTAAATGCAGCATTCTGAGTGGTGAGCACTGAAAAGTAAAAATGTGATCAGAACTAGAGGTTTCACATGTAGTAACTATGAGTGTACAAGTGATAAAGATGTGTTAAAGGTGTTAAATTTCTTTATAAAGTTAATTTGGAAAGTGAGAAAAACGTATTTCTTAATCTGGAATCCCAGTTTGAAGACTAAAGTTCTGAAGTGGATACCTGACTTTACATGCAGGTGGGGATAAGTGCTCTCCAAGAGACTGAACCAGTAATTCACCTCATCATCCTTACTCATTTCCCTTTCAGTGATCAGGATGAAAATTGCCCCCACCCCCAGTGGTAGGCTGAAGATGTAGTTGTCTTGGGAGAAAGGTGCAGTGCACCCCAGTGGATATTGCATAGGCCCTTCATAAGACTGGCAGATTCAGAAGGAGACAAAAATATCCCATAGATAAGTCCAATAATGGCAAACACTCAATAAAAAAACAGGTGCTTGCCAAGTGTTCTTTCACAGAGTCTTCTTTCTTCTATCATCACCTCCAGGGCACGGTATATGGAGTTGAGAAGCTGCTAATATTTTTGTTGTTGTTTTTCTGTTTTATACTAAAGATGAACCACTAGAGAAGAAGCATTAACCAACCACTGCCAGAAAACAAAGACAGAACCAGCCATAACTTGGAGAATTCAGAAAATCTGTGAACATACAGAATCATTTTCAGCATTCATCTGAATCTTCTGATGACAAAAGGAAACAAGGCAATGCTGAAATTTGCTGGAAGGAAATAACAGCAGAATGTCTGGTATCTTACCATAGTTTTACAATTGTCTGGATGCCAGGCACATCAGTCTCCTTCCTTCTGTTGTTTTACTGTCAGCAAGACAGTAAATGTGTGAATAATTCTGATTATCTGCAAAGAATCATCTAAAAGTACTATCTACAAAGAGTGTATGAGTCAACATAACTATATGAGTCTTTGAGTTTATTGCTAAGTGTCAGTAAATATATACTTACAGATGAATAGGTACATAGCAACGTGAATTTTATGCTTTACCTTGCAGTGCCCAACTCCAGAATATTCATTTCTGAACGAGACACAAATAAAGAATATCAGTTTGTAGGTTCAAAATGTGAAAATATTGTAATAAAATCTCTACACATATAAAACAACTTTCTTCCATTCTAAGAGAAAAATCATATATCTCATTTCTCATGGGCACAAATTGAATAAAAATGTTTCCATTCTCAGAAAAAAACTTTAAATCTTCCATTATTTACTATTTTAGTGAACTGCTAATGAGCCTAATGAGACTTGTGGTGTGGCATCTTCTCAGTCCTGATCCCCCTTGTGATGAGGGCTCTATGGAAAGACATCTCTGTGGGAACAAGCACTCACACAGATAGTCAGAACATAGGAACTTCATTACTTTATTGTCTCATAGCAGATGTGTTTCGAGTGCAAGGGGAAGCAAATGAAATTACAGAAATTACAGGAATTACAAAATATACTACGAAAATTATTGAAATTCTGGGAAATTTCAGCAAAAAAATATGTGTTTTTAAATAAAAGCAATAAATATGATAGAGTAATTAATGATATTGGAACTAATTAGTTCCAATTGTACTTAAAGAAATAAAATAGGGGTTCAATCTGAAGCATTCACTTTTTTTTATTATTTTCATAAACAACCAGCATCTACCCACTTACTTTCTTAGTGCATGTCATATTTTTCGGTTTCTTTAGATAGATCAACTGACTTAAGATGAAGAGAAGTGTCTTTACAATGTCTTCTATGTATTTAACAGAATTTATTCGTACTCTGCATTTTTCTTGTGTAATTAAAAGATTTTGGGTTTTTTTTTCATTCCAAAACAAAATGCAATCATATATAAATCGATTATTTGAGCATTTGATGGACACCTGAGGAAAGAAAAACACCTGATAGTTGCCAGGTGAATCACCTGCAAAAGGTGCTACTTTGAGAGTTCTATTTTACCATGCACCTCTTTGTTCTCTTCCAGAAATGAGTTGAGAACAGAGAGCAAGCTGCAAACTGTTAGCTCAAATAATATTCCTGGCTTTACTGTTTTGCTCCAATGTGCTAATGACAGAGAATAAAAATTGTCTTGAGGAAAATGAAACTAAATAAGAGAAGAAAAAGACCAAGAGAGTGGTACATATATTTATAACTAGACAACTAGGTGTACGGTATAACACATAACAGTTTCACAAATAATCAATACAAATTATTGGATACAAAATTACTTTTTGGTTACCACTGTGAAAATAAAAGCTTTTCAAGACATTCCTCACACCATTACAGATTTTAGTCTACTTTTTCTATTAAATTTTTAAAACATTTCATGTCAACTCTAATGTCTTCATTCTACAGTTAAATGCTGAGAAACGCATGAAGGATAAACGTAAGAAGTTGTAAGGGTGGAGAGTTCTAAATACTATTTTTTGTCCTTTAATTTCCATGCTCTTTTTACCACAGCTTGTTTAAGAATGAAATATTTTCATAATCAGGCTATGTATGAAAGCTACCAGACTTTCTCTAACCTTTTCATCCCTTTTGATTGTTTGTTTCAGGTTATTAGCCTTTACTACTCTGCAGCTGCTTTCTATCATGTGGTATTTTGCTTCCTGCTGGTTCCTATGGCAATGGTCAGGTCACCTGTCAAATGACAGAGCAATATTCTATTGTCCTCTCTCAGAGCTGATAAATGGGATCTTTTATTTTACATTTGTCAAGTTGTCAAACACCCAGCAATAAGCACCATACTTCTGCCCCTCTTCTTTTCCTGAGAGGTGGAATGGGAAACTTAAGGACCAAGATAAAGGTGAACCTAGGAATCTTTGCTGTTCTTTCACTTTTATTCCCTCCCTCCTTTCCCCCCCCCTCAAGGCAGTGAGCTTTGTTTGATGTACAGGTTTACCAGAGAGTTAGTGGAATTAGCTGGTTTGAATAAAAGCCATTGTGATGAGAGCAGTATTTACATCTTGTTACTTTGTCCATTATTTTCACTATGCTGCAATTTCTAGACTGATAAAGTTCTATTGTTCTCATTGAGGAATGTCTATATTTGGATTGTATGTATAACAGCATATCTATGAAAAAATATGTGCAGGACTTCAAGGGCCCTTCCAACACAACCTACTTTATGATTCTATGAGAACAAAGGAAATGACTCAATACTGTGCTAGCAAAATTTATGGCAAAAGACCGAAAAAGTCACCACCATTTAACTTCAGTCATGAGAAGAGCAAGGAAATTGTGCTACTCTACTCAGAAGATGTGCCTCAAAAATGAGAAGAATCGTCTGTTGCCTAATGACTGGGGAGTGTGGAACAAAAAGTAATAGCCTTACATTTCATCAGATGAATTTGGAGTAAGCTTTGTCATCTTGTGGGGGAGTTTAGTATAGCATTTGTCATAATCAGGGTTAATTGCACACCCCTTTCCTGGAAAGGCTGCATTCAGGCTTGATAGCATTCTGAAGTATTGTTAGGTGAAAGAATGAAATATCCAAGGTTTCTTGTGCTCTCTAGTTTTGTTAGTGAGCCACATGGGAGCTTATATGCTGTGAAGCTGGGGAGAGTAAAACACCACTGATTTTAGAATGCTGCTCCTCCAATCTGTCATTCATTATTTGATGTTTCTTATGTTAAGTAGAGACACTGAATTTTACTACTGTGGTACAGAATCTAAAGTATTTATTATTACTCTACTTCAGAGAAGCTTGCGCTAGATTTAATATAAGATAACCTTGCGGTCTGTGAAATGTAGCTGTCAATAATGCTTGCGTTTTTTTGTCATTTTTCTCGATGTTAAGTGGTATTTCCTAACTTTTTGTTTATTTCCTTGGCCACACTGAAAACAGACACCCATTATGGCTTCAGCAACTCTACTTACTGGTTGTTGTTTGTAGTGGCTTATAGTTTAGCAGGATCTTTATTCAGTTTATACACTGTCTGCCATTGTAAACTAAGAGTAGTATCTCATGAACTGAAATCTCACTCATTCACAATGTTTCTTATTAACTTAAGCAAATATAACAATGCAGAATTTTAAACTGTTTGACATTCCAGTATCTTTAATAGGTGAAACAGTAGCAATGAATAAAAGAGTATTTCTGAGAACATGAAAATAATTGTCAGAACGAATCTGGAATTGGAAGATTTTTTATTAAAATATTCAATAAATATTTAACAAACACCTAGTAAGCAGTGAGCCTTTGCCGCTTCCCTCTTCTTAAAAAAAAAAAAAAAAGTATTTTTCACCATTTGGTAATTTAATAATTCTAGCTGCTCCAATGTCTGACTAAAAATTGAGACAAGGAAAATTGTATTTTTCTCCTATGCTAGGAGTTTTGGACTATCATCTGTCATGTCAATGACTATCATCTGTCATTGAGGTGTTAACATTTTTTTTGTATGAACAGTTACAAGTTGTAATCAAAGGGAAGTGCTTTGTGTCGCATCCAGTTCAACATGAGTACTCTGTCACTTATCAGTTGTGTTGCCAGTTAGTGTCAAACTGCACGTGTCTGTAGGAGATGAAACCACAACAGACAAACGGATGAAGTCAGGATTCTAGAAAACTTCACCCTTAGAAAAAAAACACAGATTTTTGTTTTTCACATTTACAGGTGGTGGCACTGTGTTACTTGTATCTCCTGATTTGTTTTGTTTCTCCTATATTGCATACTAATATTCCAATGTTGAATGCTGGGGCTCCTACCTATATTCAATGAAATCTGCTAATAAATCTAAAATTTTCCTCAAGTAAGCAATCCTACTGCAGACTCAGCTCTCTCTCCCCAGACATTACTAAATACAAAATAAGATTTGTACTCTGACAGTGTAAGCATTTACTTTAACAGAAAGTATATTAGCATAGGCATGTCTCAGCATAACGTACACCAAATTTAGTTTACAACTGATTTGTTCTGCTGTCAAGTGAATGATAGAATGATTTAGGTACATGGATATTAAGCATCAAGCTCATTAGGAATTATATGTAGTGAATTGGGTCCTAAGTCTGAGAGCTCCCAGTGTATTAAATTACATTTAAGGAAAGATAAGGCTTTGTCTGAGTACTAAGAATGTTTACCAAAGGGTGGGAAGAGAAGATAGTGAGAAACTGGAATTCTGCAACAGTCACCCAAGTGCTCAGGGCTATAAACTACACCACTTTTGCAGTCTCTTTTCCTTTGTCTGTTCTCAACAAGGCATGCAGAGAAAGAAAAAGGGTTATTAAAGGATTGAACTAGGAAAGGAATAACATGCCTCGGAGGTTGTTTTGATTAAAGTGCTCAGGACTGTGTTCCATGTTTACTCTAAGGCTGTAGTGACTGTGCTATTGTTGAGTTTATGCTCCTGAGGGATATGAAACAGCCAAAGAGTAAAATTAGGATTCTAAATTTTAGTGAAACTAACTTCCAACTCTTCAGGGAGTTAGTCAACAAAGCACCCTAGGAAACTGTCCTCATGGGTAAGGGTGCAGAGCAGAGCTGGCAGATCTTTAAGGAAGCTTTTCTGAGGAGAAAAGAACTCTCCATTCCCCGGTGTAGCAAGTAAGAAAAGGAAGGAAAAAGACTGGCATGCCTGAACCAGGACCTGCTGGTCAAACTGAAGAGCAAGAAGAAAATGCACATGCAGGGAAGGCAGGGACAGGTATTCTGGGAGGAGTATGGGGATGCTGCTAGACTGAGTAGGGATGGGGTCAGGAAAGCCACGGTCCAGCTTCAATTACCTTGGCAAGGGGTGTTGAGAAGAAGAAAGGCTTCTACAGGTACCTCAACCAGAAAGGGAAAGTCCAGGAGGGCGTACTCCCTCTCCCCAGTGACTGATCCAGGCAAGCTGGTAACAACAGAAAAGGAGAAGGTTGAGGTATTTACCAACATTCTGCCTTGATCTTCTCTGATAACTTCTTGTCACACACCCCTCAAACGTTTGGCTTGGAAGGAGGAGACTGGGGAAGCAATGTCCCTCCCACTGTAAGCAAAGATCAGGTTCATGACCACCTGAGGAACCTGAACATCCACAAGTCTATAGGTCCCACTGAGATGCATGCCAGAGTCTTGAGGGAATTAGCTGGTATAGTCACCAAGCCACTCTCAGTCATATTTGAAAAGCCTTCAAAATTAGATGAGGTCCCTGGTAACTGGAAAAAAGATAACATCATACTCATTTTTAAGAAGGGTAAAAAGAATGACTCTGGGAACTGCTGACCTGTCAGTCTCACCTCTGTGCTGGGAAAGATCATGGAGCAGATCCTCCTAGAAGATGTGCTAAGGCACATGGAAGACAGAGAGTTGATACAGAAGAACCACCATGGGTTCATCAAAGGCAAATCTGCAGTGGTGAAACCTCAGAGTACTTCATCCAGATGTGGAATCCTCAGTATCAGAGAGATGTGTTGGAGGGCATACAGAGGAGGGACACAGAAATGGTACAAGGGGTGGAACACCTCTCCTATGAGGACAGAGCTGGAACTATTCAACCTGTAGAAGAAAAGGCTCCAAAGTGATCTGATAGCAGCCTGACAGTATCTAAAGAGGAGCTACAGGAAAGAAGGGAATAGATTCTTCAACAGGGTCTTTTGTGATAGGACAAGGAGAAATGGTTTCAAACTTAAATAGGGTAGATAGAGGATAGATATAAAAGTATCTTACAGTGAGGGTGGTGAGGCACTGAACAGGTTGTCCAGAGAGGCTTCATCCCTGGAGACTTCCAAGGTGAGGCTGGATCAGTCTTAGGGAAACCTGATCTAGCTGTGTATGTTCCTGTTCACTGCAGGGGAGTTGGACTAGATGACCCCCTTCCAGCTCTAAGGATTCTGTATTTCTATGGATCTATGATCTTTGTAAAGTGTACATTTCTATAAAACATAAGAAAAAAACAGTACATCTAAGCATATTATTTCAGACACATTTCTACACGTATCTATGTAGTGGTGATTATTGTGTCTTTTTTTGTCTGCGTTTTTAGTTACACTGTCAGGAGGTATAATTAAAAAATATGGAGAAAAGTAATTAGAATGATTTATGATAGAGGAATCTTGAACTAAAGGAGGAATTCTACAGTAAGTATTTAATAGATGCTCAGCTTTTGAAAGGTGAATGTGACAGAGATGCCAAAATGTAATGAAGACAAATATCAAATTTTTCCTTCCTATTTCTTATAATACTTGAAGTAGAGTATACAAAATGATGTTTTGAGGCATTATGTTTAAATTAAGCAGGAAAGAGAGTGTGTCAATTCATTATTAAATCATGGAGTTTGCCTTCATGTTTTGGGTAGCAGAGGTGCAAATTGGTTTGAAATTGTGGGCTAGACAAACAGATGAGTAGACTGTAGGAGCTTCAAAGACTTTTAAATATAATGATACAAGTACAACTTCCATGATCTCTAAAGGTTTGCTGGAATAGCATAATTTGCAATGTGTTAAATTCATCCTTGCCTTGGTCTTTAATGTTCCACCTCAAATTTCATCCAAAAGAAGAGCAACTTAATTCTTATGCACTGCTCTAGTTTGTGGTATCAAAGAATGAGAAAGCAGTAATTAGCTTATTTTGCTGTTAATGTTTGGACATGATGCTACCCTCATTTGTCTTTTACATTTCCCCTCTGCTACATTCTAGTTTAAAGAATTCTAAGATGAACAACATGTTGCCCCACAATGGACCAAAGCTGTCAGACACAGTAAATGTAATCTAAATGATATTTTCTCTTTGTTCTTTTTTAGAAAATAAAGAGATTTCACCTTGAAAGACAAGTTAATTAAAAGGTCTGAAGAGAGGTTAAGAATATTTGAAAAATGAGACATGACAAGTCCTGTCTACTGAGATAAATCAAGACTTTGATGGATATTTACCACAAGTACTGAGTACACTTGTGAAAGTTTAAAGTTGAGACAACAGAGAGAGAGTGTCAAGCACTGCTGTGTTGATAATGAGGATGTACAACAAGCTTAAAGGAAGAAGAGCATTGAATGTGTCTTATAAGCCTGTGTTTTTCCTGCTCTGTACCTAAATGTAAATCATGACAGTAGAAAAAATGAGAAGCCACTCTGAAAATTCTGGAAAAAAAAAAAAAAAAAAAAAAAAAGACAGCTTTCCTCCATCATCATCTGAATACATGCTACTTATAGTTCAGTCAGATCCACCCACTCGAACTACGCTCTTACCAAAGCAAAGTGATGTGACCTTTAAGGAAAGCACCTTAGATTTTAAATTCAAGAGCACAAGTTGAAAAAATGAAAGCATAAAGGACAAGAAATGACAGAATTGTGGAAGGTAATGTCATATCTAAAGTGATATTAAAGTACAATTTAACTGCTGTCTTTGATATATAAGAATACCTGCTTTAATGTTTTGATCACCTTTCCCCCGTGAATATATTTATACATCTGTTTAAAAGGATGCTATTCTTCAGCTTATCACACAGGTCAAACTTTCAGCTGTAGAAATAACATTTGGGGAACAGATGGAGGTGGTCATTTAGTGGTGATGCTGAGTGTGCATTAAACTTAACTGAAACTGGAATGCCTTTGATAAATAATGGAAATATAAATACAGATGTCCAACAAACTTATCACACTCAATCAACATAACACGTTCCAAAATGCTTATTACTGAACCTTCTACTAGCGAGATACAATTATGATACAATTATGTCTCCCTCCTAACCCATGCCAGCTTTGTTACTTTATTCTTTGTCTTTTTTATTCAGTCTTCTCTCAGACTGCTAAATTCATATTCCAAGGAAGTCTTAAAAAGCCCTGCTCACAGTGATTTTATTTTCTTCAGGCTCAGCAATGAAACTGTTTGAAATAAGAGTCTGACATCTGCCATGGCCAGACAGAAGACATACTGGAGTATGGAGCCAGGACCTCTGTAATGCTAGAGCGTATGCTTCTCATTTCAGCAGTGGTGAGACAATATGCTTTATTCACATTAGTTTTTCTTTTTTTATTCATGCATTTATTTGCCTACTCACCTATTTATTTTAATTTGCAAACAATTTCTAAAATTAATGCATTCTGAAACTTATTTTTTCCTCTCAGTTACCCAATGGGATCTTACTATAGTTAGCTAGGTATAAAGTTGAGCTACAGTTTCATTACAAGCACATATGAGAGAACTCAGTTAAGCACTTTTAACAGGATGTTAAACAAGAGTCAGGTGAGTATGTAAAAAACTAGGTCTGTAGATATTTTCAGATGTGCTTTAGGGTGAGGTACATGAACAATTAAAATCACAATGATTTTAGCTCAGATTTCAGCAATATTTCAGAAATATATTTCAGCAATATTTCAGAAATATCTTTTGCATTTGTATGTTTTTCCTAAAGTGGTGTTGGAATTGACATATAACTTTTATAGTTAAATTTTGAATTGTACATGAAAAGTATTGATCATGTTACTATTGTTATATAGTTATGTTACATTTATATATGTTAAATATATATATATATATATATATAATTTTTATATATATATAATTATAAATATATGTTATTATTAGAACTGTGTATTCCAGCAATACTTAGGAGCCCTTAGGATAGGCACTAATCAAGAACTTGTAGTTTAAATGAGACCAGAATAAGAAGCAAGAATAAAACCATAGACAATTGAAGTAAATTGTCTGTAATCGTTCAGAAGCTCAGTACCAAGAAAGGAAAGTAGGTAGACCTGGAAATCCTAGTTCCCAATCCAATGCTCACCTTCCTCTGGAAATTACACTGGCATTCTATGCCTTCTTTTGCCCAGGAAATACCTTCTTTACCCAAAGGAAAAAAGCATTTTACGTGGGACAGGAGAATTCTTTGTGAATGGATTATAATGACTTGGCACATTTTCACAAGCACTGCTCAAGTATACATTGAATAATCCCCTCCAGTGTTCTTCTAGAGAGATGTCTCAGGCCCAAAACGTAAATACATGTTGACAGCATTCTAGTGACTGTAGATCCTGTTCACTGTGGGCAGCAGTAGCATCCTTCTGTTCCTTAAGCTGAATCTCCTTTAAGCAGTTTTTCTTGTACATGCATTACATTGTTCATCTTCTCTGTTAATTCTCCCTGAACCAAAACTGTAATTGAAACTGATCTAAGTAAAAATAGAACAAGGAAAATCCACCAGGACTTTCCTGAGGAAAATGCATACAGTCTCCCCTGCCACTACTGTCAACAGATGCAAAGTCTACCAGAGCAGCCCTTTTTCATCCCCATGTGGTGACAAGGCATAAGGCTGTTTGGCACTTTTTCTTACTTTTCCCACAAAGCTTGTTTGTTACTCATTTATTACTATGGGAAAGAAAAATTCTTTGTGCTTCAGCATTGTTGTTTTGTTATGGCACTCATTAAAAAATAGAATGGAGTGTATCTGTTGATCCATCTCAGATCTAGCCATCTCACAGTTAATGAGTATATTATTGCAGATTTCTATTAGGCGCTTTCAGCATTTAGTATTTCCCCCTATGTTATTATATCAAATGCTTTAAGGCTTTTCATAGAGGGCAATTTACCAGTAAGTCTGCAAATCAGACCCAATAAAATGTTGGCAGCAAATACAGATCTTTTACTTCCTAAGTACTAAGGCAGGTAGACTAACAAAGCTGAATTGCTGTTATAGAGCCAGGAAACAGAAAAAGAGACAGAGAAAGGAAGGGGAGGAAGGAAGAAAAGAAAAAAAGGCAATTAAGCTAATGCAAGTTGGGTGTCACAAGGTTACAGATATTTCAAGAGCTGAGCAATTTACCGTCTGGAAAGGGAGAGGAGCTCTTGCATAAAATGTCCCTCGGTTCAGATTTATTATGCTTTTACTTGCGTTATATGTGATACAATTAGCAGGGGGTGCCAATAAGGCATTCTCTCAAGGACGTGGTCATTCCATACCATCTGTTATTAATTGCATTGTCCTTTCTGCAGATAGCTAGAGGGGAAAAAGTTCTCTGAGAACCACCTGCAAATTCTAACCGTACGATGACTGGAATTTAAAAATATCTAACCAGAGAAAGCACAAAACTGCTTCTCAGAAATCCAAGGAAAACATATATAAGACCCTAGTGTAATGTAGCTACAAGTTGTATTGATTTCTTTTTAATTTTCAACCACCCTGATATCTGCTCTGTAAAAAAATATATTGTAGGGATGAAACAGGAACAGTTAAAGCTTGCCACTGGAAATACAGTTGTAGTGTATGCGGTTTGTTGAAGAGGTGGATGTTTTAATGGATTTTCATTTGCATTTCCATGATGCCGCTCATAAATCAGGACCCGGAGATAATAAAGATTGAATTTTTTTTTTTTTTTTTTTTAAGAGAGAGAAAGGGAGGAAATAAAGGACAAATGTAAATGGGACTCTGTTAAAAAAAAACATCATTTCTATCAGGCTGGTGAAAATACACTGTGGAATTTTGCCAAGAGTATATGTTTTATATCGTTTTGGTTACTGTGATATACACAGTATGAAGTGATTAGGCTGCTTAAAAAGAAATGCCTACTAAACTCTCTTCTGGAAGAAAAATTCTATATCCCATCACATATCACAGTAAAGATCTGTTAAAAAGGAAGAAATCTGAATATATGTTTATTTGCCCATAATACCACTTAGTTTTGACTATGAATCATCTTGGAAAGATTTCATTGCTTTTTTCAGCCTAGATACAGAAATAGACTAAGAGAAACAAAGCAACCTGCTGCTATTATTTCCTTAGGTGTTTCAACGAGACAGAAGGAAACCTTACCATACTATTCTGATATCCCCAAAACAGCCCACAAAAGCTTTGTGTGTACGGCACAGGTACATGATTTTGTCATGCAGAAGTACATTCTAACAGAGGCATCAAGAATTACTGGAGCTGAGAAAACAAGGGAAATCAGAATGCTTATGATGACATCTTAGTTTCAGCAGGCTGCATGGCATGTTCCACAGAAGACTAAAACAAATGCTTGATACTGGGTCTTCTTACTGGAAACATAGCTCACATTCTTCAAAGCATAGTATCATAAAATCATAGAATTACTCAGGTTGGAAAAGATCTTACAGATCATCAAGTCCAACCACAGCTTAACTGTATGTACTACCCTAATCACTGCTGCATCTGCATTGTGGATATTAAAATACAATAAAGTATTGCAATAAAATTCTTTCCTCAGATATACTGTCATGTAAATGGAGTATAAGATTTAGACCTTTCCATTTCAGTATACAGTTTCACTGTAAAATGTATGACACTAAATATGAAAAAATTGCAAGAGGAATCAGCAAGCTTTAGATAAAGCAGCAAAAAATTTTCGTGATTTGGATTATTTTTTCCAAGTGCTGAATCATTTTCAAAGTCAGTAGTTTCAGTGGAAACAGGAGATACGGCTCTTTACCAGAATTATGAGCACAGAGCAGATCATCAAAGTTGGGAATAAAGAAATGAATAGAAACAAGAGAAAAGGAGAGAGCTGAGACCTATACAAATTGTAGGAGTCTGTATATTCTTACTTGGTTTTTGGCACATAACAAGCAAATAACTATAAAATAGAGATTTGAATTGAACTGCTGATCAAAAGTCTTGTGATGTGAAGAGTAATTTGAGGGAGCAGGCTGAAACTGATTTACCTACCAGAAAAAATACTATTTTTCATGTGTGCAAGACAGTATGAAAGAAGATATGAATATTAAAGATGGTGGTCAAAGTGCTTAATTATATAGTCTATCTTGTGCGCCTGAGGACAGAAATATGAAAGAATGAGAAGCCAAGGAGTATAATACTGCCAGAATACAAAACAAATGTGAAACTGGTCTTGCTTCTGATGCTGAAGCATATTTCCAGCGATCCATATTTCTATGATTCTATGACTCATGATTCCAAAGCAATATTAGGTTGTTGTAAGAGATTATTCTTTTACACCATTGTCTCAAAGCTTGCTGAGGACACAGATGAAGAAGTCCAGGTAAGCCCTGGGCAGAGGCAGAGAAATCCTTTGTCTGGAGAACTTTGATGGACAAGTCCTGGGCAAGGTTGTGAAATCCTTTGTCTGAGGGGCACAGATGGACAAGGCCAGAGGCAATGAGAGATAAGCTGCAGCTTAATGGCCGTGAAGCGGTCTTTTGTGTGGGCTTATCTCGAGGAAGACGGCCATCTCAGGGGGTACTCACATGACTCTTGCTCAAGCACCCAGGGATGTCACGTAGGCAGAGAGAGAAGGATAAAATGGGGACCTACAATCATGAAGAACAGAGGTTTTCTGGCAACAGATTCCTCATGAAGAAAACGTGAGGTTTTCTGGCAACAGATTCCTGATGAAGAAGAGGTTTCTGCCATGAAGAAGCCTCACGACCTGCCTCTCTTCCTCCCGGACTCGCTCTGCGCTCTACTCTGCGCTCTGCTCTCAGCTCACGATGCTGAAGAAGAACAAAGGTGTCTGCCATCAGATTCCTCACTACGGGATGCCTGCATGCTGCCGGACTCTCCTGGGCCCGCCACCCGAGTCCTGCCGCTTCCCCCGCCTTGGCTCTGCGACTGCCTCCTGCTGCCTGCTTGCTGCCCAAGGCCGGCCACGCTGCTTCTCTCCCCCGCTGCTTCTGCCTCGGACCTTCGAAGCGGCGTGCAACGGGACCGCTGCTGGATCCTGGTGGTGACTAGCCCCGCTTTACGCGATTCTTGCTTCTTTCCTACCTTTTCTATCGCCCTCCTTTCTTCCCCGTCTACCTGATTAGGACTGGTTGGACTAACATACGAACCGTTGTTTCTTAATCTCACGCCGGGTATACGGATATCAAAAGAACCTCATCTCCCTCCTATAAATTGGAGCGAGACAGGTGTCCAGTTTCCAAAGGCTGTGGAAGAAAGTTTGTATTCTGTGCTGCACGGTAAATACCCCTTTTTTTTTTTTCTCAATCCATGTTGCCTAGTCACTAATCTCCATGATTTTGACTCATTTTAATCCCTGAATTTAAATGTTAGCACAGTTAACCTTTTTCTTCAGTAAAAGTTTATGCTTTTCAAGTAACGTTTTAAAAGACTAATCAAGTATTTTTTATACTGAATACAGTGGTGCTTAAATTAATTATGTTGCTCATCTGTACACATCTTAAATTTTAAAAAATGTACTTAAGTTTGCATCTGCAATCAGATAAGTCAAATAAGTAATATATGTCCATTGCCTGCTTTCTGTGTGAACTGGTTGCTGTTTCTGGTGAGGACTCAAAATGCCACAGAAAGATGTGAATCAAATTTCGTGTCATTGTAGTATTTGCCTTTATGGAAAGGAATGCTTCTTTAGTTTTGTTGTATCTTTTTAAATAGCAACAAAAGAAAACAACTTTACCCTCCTTCAAACCCAACAGAAGTGGCTTTCAGGAGTAAATCCCTTTTTCTTTATAGCTGCCCCTAGACTCAGAGTATTTCTTCACATTCAGCAGGAAGCCTTTTGAATCTAAGTAGATTTCCATTTTTGTTACTTATTTATCCAACCAGGAACAGCCTTCTTCCCTTTGCATCCATATAAATGCCATTACATTCTAAATTAACCTTTATGAAATTGTTAAAGGAAGCAAAGTCCGTGCTAGAGGTGCACATCAACTCCTGTGAATCTTGATTCCTGCTGGGAATTAAATTCCATCAATTGACTGTAAATTCTGATACTAGAAAGACCATGGAAGTCTGCATTTTTTTATATTAAAGATGAGATGCATGCTTGTAGAGAGCACAAATTTTGTAATTACAGAAAAAAGGCCCAAAGAGTTTTGGTCAACAGAGTTAAACCCAGTTGGTTGCCGGTCACAAGCGGTGTCCCCAGGGGCTCGGTACTGGGGCTGCTTCTATTTAATATCTTTATTAACGATCTTGATGAGGGGATTGAATGCACCCTCAGTAAGTTTGCAGACAACACCAAGTTGGGAGGAAGTGTTGATCTGCCTGAGAGAAGAAGGGCACTACAGATGGACCTGAATAGACTCGATTGATGGGCCAAGGTATGAGTTTCAATAGAGCCAAGTGTCAGGTCCTGCATTTTGGTCACAACAACCCCAGACAACCCTACACGCTTGGGAAAGAGTGGCTGGAAAGCTGCCTGATGGAAAGGGACCTTGGTGTACTGATGGACAGTCGGCTGAATGTGAGCCAGCAGTGTGCCCAGGTGGCTAAGAAGGCCAATGGAATCCTGGCTTGTATCAGGAATGGAGTTGTGAGCAGGACTCGGGAAGTCATCCTGCCCCTGTACTCGGCACTGGTGAGGCCTCACTTTGAGTACTGTGTTCAGTTTTGGGCACCTCAGCACAGAAAGGACATTGAGGTGCTGGAGCGGGTGCAAAGAAGGGCAACAAGGCTGGTGAAGGGCTTGGAGAATATGCCCTATGAAAGTGACTGAAGGAACTGGTGCTGTTCAGACTGGGGAAAAGGAGGCTGAGTGGATACCTTATTGCTCTCTTCCAATATCTCAAAGGTGCTTGCAGCGAGAGCAGAGTTGGTCTCTTCTCACTGGTGACAGAACGAGGGGAAATGGCCTCAAGTTTAGGTTGGATACTAGGAAACACTTCTTTACAGAAAGGGTTGTTAACACTGCAATAGGCTTCCCTGGGAGGTGTTTGAGTCACCATCCCTGAATGTGTTTAAAAACCATTTGGATGTGATGCTCAGGAACATGATTTAGCAGAGGGTTGTTAGTCAGCGTAGTATGGTTAGCTCATGGTTGGACTCGATGATCTTTAAAATCTTTTCCAACCTGAGTGATTCTATGATTCTATGATTCTATCTCATTACCCTGCCACTGGTAGGAAGCTCTTTTGAAAATGAAGCTGTGATCTCACCGTCCCAGGTAGAAATAAATGGGGTGACAAAACTTTTGCTCCAGCTATTGGTACAGATAGTTTTCTGGTTTTCCAGTTTTATCAAAACCTACCTCTTTTCCCTTATGTATACTGACGTGTCAAAAAAACCTGTGGACTGGTAATGGTGAGAGGAAAAGAGGAAGCTGTGCTGCAGTTGGAAGCTGCAAACTGAGCCATATTTTCTTTCTCTTAGAAATCTTAATTTATACATAGCCTTCTTTCCTTACTTAAGTAACCATAATTCTGTTGAATTACAACTGTGAGGTGAATGAACTTGTAAGTGGTTGACAAGCTTTCTCAAATGCAAGGACCTTACAAATTCACCACTGTAGTTTAAGACTGTGCTACTAAGTTACAAATTGTTACATCTCATTGCATAATTCTGATCTCCAAATATACTTAATAAATAGATATTTTTTAGACCTTATCCTACGTGTTGGATTTTAATGCAACAAAATGAAGTGGGAGATAAAACCAAGTATCTCTAGCTATCTGTGTCTGATGTCAAGACATACCAAGGCCATTCTTTGTTCATTACTCTCCAGTGCAACTGCACATGTTCTCCTGGAAAGCCAACACTTCTATAGAAAGAATTCTCTTACACAAAAAAACTGATTTTGAAAGCACATCCAAAGATGAATCTCTGTCTGTAGATTCCAGTAGATTATAACCTATCAGTGAAACACTTAACTAATGTAGTTTTATAACTTGCAGATGAAGTTACAAACAAACAGATCTGTCCTTGTCTTACATTACACCCAGAAAGATGTGTCTATTTTTTCAGTATGCACAAGTTCCCTGGTTGTGTCTGCACTGTTGAAATATACATGCAAGAATTCTTTGGAGAGTGCTGTAATCTTCTCTGAATGCATCAAATGTACTGCTTCTGACATGGATAAACTACTAAAGAGTACAATAGGAAGAATATTTAATGTAAAATCTTCCCCATTGTGATAGAGAATCAGAAACACAGACAGCTGAGAAAGTTGTATTACAACGCATCTGTAGTTGCATTTAATGTTTATCAAATGTACTGGAACAACAGCTCTAGAGAGTGATGTTTCTTATTTAGCCACACCAGAGGAATAGTCCACATGCTTTTTTTCCTGTTCCTTTGAACAGTCAGCAGCAGATGGGCATTTCTATTTGTTTAAGAAATAGTAGAAAGATCATACACAAAGGAAATTCAGCTGTAGGACTTGATACCACACTAAATAAACAGCAGAAATAAAATGTGCTAGAAATCCTATAGGTGTAGTCAGAAAGAATGAGTCAACAAGTGACAACATGTCTTAATTACCTAACTGTATGACCAGTCCTCATCCATATGCACTCTGCAACAGAATGTTATCTTCAGGTAGGTTGAAGTCTACTCACTGTTTTAAAGGTGGTGAGCCCAGGTTTTGTCTGTGTATCATAGAATCATAGAATGGCCTGGGTTGAATGATCATCTAGTTTCAACCCCCCTGTTATGTGCAGGGTCGCCAGCCACCAGACCAGGCTGCCCAGAGCCACATCCAGCCTGGCCTTGAATGCCTGCAGGGATGGGGCATCCACAGCCTCCTTGGGCAACCTGTTCCAGTGCGTCACCACCCTCAGGGTGAAAAAGTTCCTCCTAATATCTAATCTAAATCTCCCGTCTCAGTTTAAAATGATTCCCCCCTTGTACTATCACTATCCACCATTGTAAAGTCACTCCCCCTCCTGTTTATATGCTCCCTTCAAGTATTGGAAGGCCATAATGAGGTCTCCTTGGAGCCTTCTCTTTTCCACACTAAACAAGCTCAGTTCCCTCAACCTTTCCTCATCAGACAGACTCCAGCCCTCTGATCACCTTAGGTTAGTGAAGGTTGGTTACGCAACAGACCTCTTTATTTGCTTCTTTTTTGGTGTGTGAGATCTTACATAACACAGAGTGCTTGCTCACTGAGGCTTTGTGTTGCAAATGACATGATTCATAAGCATAACCAGCAAGTTGAGAAATGAGATCCTTCCTCTCTATTCTGTTGCTGTGAGGCCTCATCTGGAGTACCACATTCAGTTCTGGGGCCCTCAGGAGAAGAAAGACATGGACCTGTCAGGGCTGGTCCAGAGGAAGGTCATAAAGATGATAAGATTGAAGCAGCTCTCTACGAAAAAGAAAGGGCTGGTTAAGTCTAGAGAAGTCTAGAGAAGAGAAGATTCCAGCAAGACCTCATCTAAGCCTTTAAGTACTTAAAGGGGGCCTACAGGAAAGCTGGAAGGGGATAATTTTTTATCAGGGATTGTACTGGCAAAATAATAGCTGAAAACTAAAAGAGGGCAAATTCAGATTAGATGTTAAGAAGAAATTCTTTACAGTGAGAGTGATGAGGCATAGGGGTGAGTTGCCCAGAGAATCTGTGGATTCCCCATCCCTGTAGATATTGAAGGCCAGGTTGGGGGGGTTTTGAGCTACCTGATGTACTGGAAGTGTTTTTGCTCATCACAGCGGGGTTGGAGTAGATGACCAGGTCGAGCCATTCTATAGTTCTATGAGACTATGATTCTATACACAGAAGGAGCAAAATATGCAAATTAAGTATAGAATATCCAAAACGAGCAGACCTGATGCAGAAGAATAAGAAGGCTGTATCCTCTCTGAACAGAAATCAACACAGTGATATTCAGAACCATTTATTTAACTTTATATGATGATATTATAGAATATATTAAGAATTTTTCTCTTTATTAGTGATAGGAAGAAAGGATGCAAGGTACTTAGTTCACTTTTTTGGTCTGGTCAGCATTTGGCATGCTTTGCCAATCATTTGGCACCACCAATCATTTCTGCTGAGGCAGGTCAGTGCATAAATCTCCACTTATATCTTGATCCAGGTGAAGGCAAATTATACCTGTATTGTGGGGACTTTTAGGGTTTTTCTTAGAATACTTTTCTACTGATACAGATTATCATCATCCAAAATCAATTTCATAATCTTGATGTCTCTCTTCTAGACATACTGAATGCCTTTGTAATCACAAAAGATCCTATTCTTCACCCTTCTCCTATAGAGAAGGCGGGGTGAATAACTCTTGTTGGCACAATACCAGACGTGTAGAGACTAGAAGAAGATCTCACTGAGAACTTGGAAGGTTCTAGTTGATGAAAAGATGGATGTGAGCTGACAGTATGCCCTTGCAGCCCAGCAGGCCAGTGGTATCTTGGGCTGCATCAACAGAGAGGTGGTGAGCAGGCAGAAGGTGACTGCTCTACTCTCATGAGGCCTCATCTGGAGTACTGCATCCAGGTCTGGAGCCCCTAGTACAAGGAGGATATGGAAAAGTTGGAGTGGATTCAGAGGAGAGCCACAAGAATGATCAGAGGGCTGGAGCACGTATCCTTTGAAGAAAAGGCTGATATACCTGGGCTTGTTCAGTCTGGAGAAGGCTCACAGCAGCCTTCCAGTACTTGAAGGGTGCTTGTAACAGGCAGGAGGGGGACAGACTTGATGGGATAAGAGAGAACAGGGAGATTTGGGTTAGATGTTTGGCAGAAATTCTTTACTCAGAGGGTGGTGAGGCACTGGTACAGGCTGACCAGAGAAGCTGTGGATGCCCTGGAGGCATTCAAGGCCAGGTTGGACTGGACCCTGGGCAGCCAGATGCAATGGGTGGCAACTAGCTCATGGCAGGGATTTTAGAACTGGTTGATTGTTAACATCCCTTCCATCCTAGCCAGTTTATGATTCTATCACTCTATCATTCTAGCAATCTACCATTCTGTCAGTCATTCTATGATATAGAGTTTGGCCAAGAAACAACAATCTCTATCTGTCCATCTGTATTTTTCTATGTAAGTATGTCTGCTTGAATGACTGCTGTAAAACCATAGCAGTAATAGAATTCTGGTGCATTTTTCTAGGTCTCAGCCTACAAATGCTTTCCAGACTTCTAAAGTAAACTTTTATACTCAGAAAAATTCATTTTTGAGTACTAAAATGTTGAGTATTTAACGTTTTCTATGGAGACTATTCAAAGGCCTGAGGCCAGAAAGAAGGAGAAATAGTCTTTATATATAGCCTTCCTCCTGCACGTCATTGCTCTTAGATGCTTTCTATACACCATGACATTCTTCCCTTTTCTGTTTCAGTCTTCAGGAAACTATGTCTTCTTTTCATCCATCCATGAAAGCCTAACTGATTGCTCTTGTTCTCTTCTGCTGTCTTTGACTATCTGTAGTTTATTAGGTGTGAGAAGTGGCATTTTCTTTGCCTTCTACATCCTTCTCTTCCTCTTGTCAGCATGAGCTGTTTTCCTAAGACAATCAGCAGTATCGTTTTCCTTTCACTAATCCGCTCGTCCTCCTCTTGCAGGAATACAGTATGAACTAAGAGCTAAACAAGTCAAAAACACAATATGTCACAGTAGTCTTCTGCTTTGTCTAAAAATCTCTAATTATAGAATCATCATAGAATCATCACAGGATCATCAAATCATAGAATGATAGAATGGTTTGGGTTGGAAGGGACCTTTAAGATCACTTAGTTCCAACCCCCCTTCTATAGGCAGGGACACCTCCCTCTAGACCAGGCTGCTCACAGCCCCATCCAGCCTGGCCTTGAACACTTCCAGTGAGGGGGCATCCACAGCCTCTGTGGGAAACCTGTTTCAGTGACTTATCATCCTCACAGTAAATAATTTCTTTCTAAGATTTAGTCTAAATTGACCCTCCCCCTGTTTAAAGCTATTTCTACTTGTCCTGTCACTACATAACCTTATCAAAGGCCCTCCCCAGCTTTTCTGTAGGTTTCCTTCAGGTACTGGAATAAATGAGCTGAAATGAATATTAATAAGCTGGAATGAAATATTTATTATGCAAATGATATTTAATGTGACAGTTGATTGCAAACTATTTTTTTCTGTTTTCTGGCATATCATACTCAAGCTTGAAAATTTATCCACAAAAATAATGTAATCTGATTTAAAAATAGGAGGTTGATTACTTCTTCTTTAGCAGTTGGCACTGTCCATTGCTCAGTTTTCTGTGAAAACTTAACATAGGAGCACTAAAGCAAGTAGCGTGGCAAGGAATAGCTCACGAGCAGTTTTCAAAGTCATCCTTGGAACTAGCTACTAAAGTGATCTTGGATGAATTTAAATTGCTTTCCACAAATGAATGCTAATGTTTGAACAAGTTTTTACTACTTATTTACAAAAACAGGACTTTGTGCCATTGGACCTGCTGTTTTCCTACTGTCACATCTGTTTGATGAGGTCTTTAAGAATTTTAGTGAGAATATCTCAGCTGAAGGAAATGGAAAACCCTTGGCTGTCATAAAGAACCTTGCAACTGCACAGAGTAGAGAGATGCTTTGTCTCCTTTCAATAACATGCTTACCTGGTGCTGCAAAGTGTGGCCCTTTCTGGACTGAATGGAAATTGGTGCTCCCTACAAGCGCTGGGACATGGCAATATTATCAGAAGCAAAGGAATACCTTTGAAAGATTGTTTTAAAAATTGCCAGCTATTATGCTCTCAGGAAAAGCAAGGGACAACTTACAGGACAAAAGGTTGACCACTGCAATTTTGAATTATTTTCCAAACAGTCAGTACTCCAAAAGTCCACCTTTCTTTCCTCAACTAGAAATTCTCCCAAATGTGAATTAATTACTTATACCACTGTACCAGTGGTGACTTTCAGATCAGACTTCCTTAGGCTTTATTTTTTACAAAAGAACAGAGTTCATTTTTGATCTTCCAGAATGTTGGGAAATACTTTGATCCTATAATATATAGGAAGGCTGAATGAGAAATTTGACACAGACTCAAATAAAACTCATTTTTGAGTTTTATCTTCTGCAGCCCACTATAACTGCTAAGCAGGAAAAGAAAACAACAGTCCAAGTTCCCTGCTAGTTCATTTTTGCCTTTCCTATTTTCAGTGCTCAAAAACAATGTAGTCATGTGGTGTTACATATTTAAAGATGTATACATCTTCAAAAAACTCCATAAAGTGTAAGTCAATACAGGGTCAGGCCAATCAGCACTTTTGTTGAGATCAAAGGAATATTGCTCATATTTTATTTTTAATGTTTGCATTAAAATTTATCTTCAACTTATGCTCAACTACATAAACAGCAGATTTAACAGGATTTTCAGGCCCTCTGGTTATGAATAGAACTTATAAATGCTAAATTAACCATTACGATAACTGGCAATAAATATGTCTATAAAAACCAAATACTGTTTTTGATTAATAGATTAAAGTGAAGCTAAATTGACTTTTTTTCTTAATTTGTTTTCTTCCATTTAATCTTATTAAAAATACCTCTGAATTTAATTAACAGTTTATGCAGAAATTGTGTTTAGTAATTGACTTAATTTTTTTTTTTTATTAATTGGTTGCATACTAAATAGTCATTTTACTAGAATATTGCTCATTACTAAAGAATAATAATTCTAGTGAAGAAAATACTCGCCTTTTTAATGGTGATTTTTTTTTTTAAGTTAACAAGGCAATTTTATTTTTTTTAATTATATCTAAGTGAGGATTATTATCATCAGCACAGTTCTCTTACTCCTTACCAGAATGTTATTATTCATTGAAAAGCAATGGAGAAACCAGTAACAAGATTCTATTGTTAGAAAAGCAATTTGTCTTTAAATTGCAATAATTACCATCCATAAATGCCTGTATAGTTAGTTGCATGATAATATTTATTTGAAAAAAATATACATATTGACTTACTTTTCAAATAAGAGAGTTTATGACCAGCACCCATAGGGTTTTTTGCGTGTGTATGTGTGTGTGCGTTTTTTCATTGTTTATTTTATTTTTGGCTTTTGAGTGTGGGTTGTTTTGGGTTTTTTTGTTTGTTTGTTTTTGTTTTTGTTTTTGTTTTTGTTTTACATAATACTGATTTCATTAGACCATAATGTTTATTCTTTTGTCAAATGCTCACAAACAAAGCTGTGAGCAACAAAAATTTGTTAGAGATGCTGAAAATCCTTTGCTGTAAAATACATTTTCAGCAGCACAGGGTAAAAAAAAAAAACTTTTTTTTTTTTTCCCAGCTTGTAAGAATAACAAAAAAATTCTTTTTGTGTTTAATATATGAAATTTCAGTCCTGCAGAGTTCATATCTACCATGCAATATGTAGCATGAAGTAGCTAAGTTCTTAAATGAGTGAAAAGAGCAGTTAAATCCATGCAGAACATTTAGGTTAGAGCATGCCATGTAGTTGTAGAAACTGAATGGAAATGCTAGGTAAATTTTCATGCTTTCTTTTACTATAAAGAACAAAAGAAATATGTGCCAGACAGATACAACCAATGAGTAGGATTAGAAATCACAAGTGACCTTTATTCTCATAACATGAAAGGTATGTATATACTACCTTCTGTGGCATTTCTCTTGTTAACATAAAGGTGATTATTTCAAGATTGGTTATATATATATCCTGTCTGACTTACCTCTTTTAACATGACTTTTATGAGCATGATAATCTGAATTTCAGTGCATGATCAAATTTTGAATGACCCAATTCTTTACTTCTCCATTTATTCTTTTTTTTTTTGACTCAAGCAATACAGGAGATCACTAAATGTTTGCTCCTTAGAAGAGTAAAATCTCAGCAAGAGTGTTTCTGGATATACAGACAAAGCTAAACTCTTGGTACCTTCTTTTTGACACTTTCTTGAAAATCAGTATCCTGACCATCCTCACTGCCTTTCTGCAAAGTGTAATCTGAGTGCTACATCTGGGATGTTGGTAGAAGCCTGTGGCCCAGCTGGCCTTCACACTACAACGTTGTTAGAAGAGTCCTGAAACTGCCAAGAGAAATGTTGCAGTTGCTGTCACCAAGCATCGTTGTCGTTCTCTCTCCTTTTCTCCTTTATGTGAGAGTGATGAGATGCATGGCTCAGGAGAGCAAAATCTGGTCAATGGCTACCATTGGCCTTCTTGGCTACCTGGGCACACTGCTGGCTCATGTTCAGCCGAGTGTTGATAAATACCCCTAGGTCCATTTCTTCCACAGTCTTCTAGCCTGTGGCATTGCCTGGGGTTTTTGTAGTCAAAATGCAGGACAGTACACTTGTTCTGATTGAACTTCATCCCATTCGCCTCAGCACAGTGATCCAGCCTGTCCAGATCCCTTTGAAGGGCCTTCCTACCCTCAGGCAGACTGACACGTCATCCCAGCTTAGTGATATCTGCAAACTTTACTCGGAATGCAATCAATCCACTCATCCAGATAATCAGTAAAGATACTAAGCAGTACAGGCCCCGACACTGACCCCTGCAGATCACCACTCATGACTGCTCTCCAGTTGGATTTATCTTCATTCAGCACCACAATTTGGGCCCAGCCCTCCAGCCAGTTCTTTACCCAGCAAAGAGTGTACCTCTCCAAGACACGGGCTGCCAGCTTCCCCAGGAGAATACTGTGGGAGACAGTGTCAAAGGCTTTGCAGAAGTCTAGGTCTACTATGTCAACAGCCTTTCCCTCATCCACCACGTGAGTCACTTGACTGTAGAAGCAGATGAAGTTGGTCAAGGACCTGCCTTTTGTAAAGCCTGGCTGGACCCGACTGATCCCCTGGTTGTCCCGCACATGCCATGTGATCTCACTCAAGATGATCTGTTCCATAACCTTTCCTGGCACTAAGTCCATGAACAACAACTGCTCACATTTCCAGTACCCAATTTCATTTGTGTATGTGCCAAAAAAGACAGCTTCTCCTTTGGAAGCTGCAACTTAAGTACATTTCTCATTGTTTAGCACATTCTATTCTTTTCTGCTTTAACAGTAAACAGGGGGCAGTTTACAAGAATTAGCTCAGAGAGAAAAGTGGAACCATCGTGGATTACTTTGTATATCAGGTATTTTCTGTTCTTCTGATGTAGTGGTGTCTGAAATGGAAGCGTGGATGAAGCAAAGGTATGGAATTTAATTCCTCCATGTGGAAAAAATGGCACGCAGTAACATTCTCCAGTGCTTTCTGAACATTTATGGAGACCAGACAGTAGATATGAGGCAGTGGGTGGTGCATTTCAGCAGAGGTGACTATGACAGTGGGTCACATCCACTGGTGCATGGTACAGATTGTTTCGATATGAGCATGGTGTTATGGACTCTTGTTCATTGCTGAAGAAAATGCACAGCTAATGGGGGTAACTATGTTGAAAGTTGTGATTTGTAGCTGAGAATTTGCTCTATAAAATAGTGTTATAATGGTCTTTTTATGGCGCAGTTTCCATGGAAATAAATAGAAAATATAATTTTTCAAGTAACCTGAGTACTTTTTATTTTATATCTGATCTTCAGAAAAAAAAACAATTTCACTGAAGAACTATTTACAAAAACATAGAGTAGATGACTTAAGTTATAATTAAAAATATCCACAACAGAAACCTGACCTAATGGGTTCCACGTGCTCTGTCAGAGAACACAAACAATGCACATAAGGAAAATGCAATCAAAACTAACACAAAGCAAATGCCAGATTCACCTGAAATCAACAGCCTCTCCTCCAAGAAAAGTACAATCTTATACCATTGTATCTGTTATTCAAATTTTAAATACAAGAATTCTGGCCATTCATGTTTCTCCTGAGGAATTCCAATGACAGATTATAATTCTTAAAAATATTCTCTTTGTGTGATTTTTTTTTAATTCTGCGAAACAGGAGGCAGATGTAATTTTATTATTTGCAGAATTATTTTCCTATACCTTGTCTGAACAAGGATTTATTTGCATTTGTTGAAATCTACCTTGCTGCTGGACAGTACAAGATACCTCTTACGAAGGACATTCATTTATCTCACAGCTTGCAGAAGTCTTTAGCTAGCTAATGGCATACCAGGTCAGTCTCAAAGAAGGAATTTTGTATTCAGACGTGGAGGAACACCCTTGGCACGTGTCCAGCATGAAAGTGCAGTAAGGTCAATTTAGAATTATCAGATAGTCTAATATGAACTGGATTTAAAAGCACTCATGCAAGTCTGAGGACCATTGCTTTTAGTGTGACATAGTTGACTTACGTATATATCTCTCCTCTGGACAGAAAACCAGACTGTTTTTTTATGAGCATTGATAAAAATGATAGATCTATGGTTGAAACAGCCCTGATCCCGCTGGACTGTGATTCAGGAGGTTGAAACCCTGTTTTTCTAGTGTTCTATAGGCACCAGATGGCAGGAAGCTAATAGCACCATCTCTAACGATATTTTAATTAGTCTGTTCTCCTCTGCAATAAGAAAGCAAAGATCCGTTTCCCTCTGTTTTCTTTCTCAATGCTTAAATAATAATTGTCTTTCTTTTCATTCTCAGTTTTTTATTAATTCACTACATTACTGGTAGTGAATTAAACTGGTAATTCCTTCATGTTTGTTTTTTTGTTGCAATATTAATTAATTTTATAAATGTTGCAATAATAATAATTTTTAAATTCCTGTGTTCCACAATTTATATGGTCATTACTGGTAAGTTGGAAATTTCTTTTCAAGAAACTGAATATGTATTTATTTTATTCCTAGATAGAAAGTTAGGAGAACCAAACACATTGTTCTCGATCCATTTCCATATAATTCCAGCTAAAATTGGGCAACTCAGTTGTCTCAGAACACTTTTTGTCTGAGCATGCTCTTTCAGAACAACACCAGTATATAAATATATTTTATCCTGAAAAATGAGAAAGTTATTAGAAAGATAAAACTCTCTTTACTGTGATCACTCAGAAAAATGTCAGGTAAATAGATTTAATTTAAATGACAGTCCTGAGCTTTACATTTTCCTATCTCACAAGAATATTAAAACTTAAGGAAATCATTATTTAAAGCAGAGCTGGAAGAAAGAAGGAGAAAGACTGTTGAGCTGAATCTGTTGCAGTAGGACAAGGGAAAATGGCCTCAGACTTAAAAGAGGAGAGATTTAGGTTGGATATATCCTCATTTTTTACAATGAGGATATTGAAGCCTGGGAGCAAGTTGCCCACAGAAGTAGCGGATGTCCCATCCTTGGAAATGTTCAAGATCAGGCTGGACTAGTCTTTGAGCGACCTGATGTCCTTGTAGATGTCCCTGTTCATTACAGTGGAGTTAAACAAGACGGCCCTTAAAGGTCCCTTCCAAATCAATTGATTCTATAAAGCTAGGAAAGATCTTTATTATTGAAAGAAGAACCTTTTTCTGAATTCTGAACCTCTCAGCTTTCCTGCAACTTCATGCAAAGTAATTTTAGAGAAAATAATACTACTAATAATTTTGAATATCATTTATAAACATGCTGTCCATAAATAAAACAAAATATCAAATATAAAGTAAAAAATATGAGGCAAGTTTCTATTCTACTACAAAAATAACTGAATTCTGTCATTCCATTTCCAGGTCATTCAGTTCCACGAGTGATTATCTACAAGGACTTCATGCATTGGTCAGCACAAAACTGGGTAGTGTGGCTGACAAATTAGAGGGAAGGGATGCCATTCAGAGGGACATGGACAGGCACTGTTCCAATCACAGTGCAAATCTCATGAAGTTCAACAAGGCCAAGTACAACATCTTGCACCTGAGCTGTTCCAGACACAGGTGCAGACTGAGTGGAGAATGGATTGAAGGCAGCCTTGAAGTGAATGATTGGATGTATTGGTTGGTGAAAAAGACCTGGCAATGTGTACTTGCATCCCAGAAAACCAACCATATCTGAGATTGTATCAAAAGAAGTATAGCTCTCAGACAGAGAGAAGTAATTCTCTCATTCTGCTCTGCTTTTATGCAGGCCCTTCTGCTCTGGGGTCCCCAGTACAAGAATGATGTGTAGCTGTTTGAGCGAGTCCAGAGGAGGGCTACAGAGATGATTGGACACCTGAAATACCTTTCCTAAGTAGGCATGGTTACAAATATATTGAATTACCATGTTCAAATAAAAAATGAAATCCCTTGCCAAAGAAGTATTATTAATACCAACAGTAATAGTAGTGATATTTAGAAGGAAGAATTACTTTAATACTTTGGCTGGCTTTCTCCTTTACTGACACATACATTTAAGGGGAAAATAATGTTCATCTATATACTGTTCTGCATTTAATGTTGTGAATTCAGATACCATATACTTACGATGTTAATCTGCTTTACTTCTTATGCTATTGATTTCAGTAGTACTTGTACATTTAGAAAGCTATTTGCTGCAATCACAACTCAGCCAAAGTCTAACCTCATTGCAAATTTTCCCTGTCTGCAAGATCACATGTTATACATGTGATGGAACAAAATATGCCTACTAGTATGCTGTTTTGATCCAGGCATGAAAAGCACCCATCAATTCTGCAATTATTTTCGATGACATTTTTGTCATTTACAACCCAGAACAAGTCTTCATAGAATCAGTTGTGGAAGCCCTGACAGATTTTGCAGTGAAAAGACAAAGATCACCTTTGTCCCATTGTTACAGATCATATACCACGCACTAAAAACACTTGTCACCTCTGAGATCTATGGTGACCTATGTCTTTATGGAATATGTTGGGGTAATAACACATTGCAATAATGTTCTCTCCTCTGTAGAAAAGATATGCTGCCATTCATGGCAAGAAATGATTGGTATGTAGAATATAAAGACAGTATCTCAACTTAATGGAGTGTAAAGAATGTGGTATTTCTTATAACATAAGATATTATCCATTTAAAGCTTTCAGTCTTGTGCATAAACTAGGACTTAGATAAGCCCTGGGAAGGTGGATCCAGATGGCAATGGATTAACTTGCCTGTATAATTCTAATAACAAAATGCATTAAGTATTTTAATGAGTGCTGAAGAAAAAATAATGTTCTCTAACCATTCCTTAAAAAACTACAAAGTAAAATGGAACAAATAACTTTTTTGCTCATCTTCTATCTTCACCTTCTGCACCAGAGAAGATTCAGGCTGGATATGAGGAAATACTACTTCTCTGAAAGGGTGGTCAGGCGCTGGAATGGGCTGCCCAGAAAGGTGGTGGAGTCACCGGCCCTGGAGGTGTTCAAGGAACGTTTGGATGTTGTGTTGAGGGATATGGTTTAGCGAGAACCATTTTTGATGGGTGAGTAGTTGGACTGGATGATCCTGTGGGCCTTTTCCAACCTTAGTGATTCTATGATTCTATGTTATGGTATTTGCAGGTGCACATTTATTACATGGTTTAGGTAGTGCAAATATTTTACACAGTAGTTACCATTAAGCAATGAGATTCCTGTCTCAAAAATAAGGTGGTTTGAGTACCATTTATTAAATTTATTTATTAATTTCGTTTTATTACACTTTAGGGTATACATAATCACATGAAGAGGATATATAGAGGACCTTACATAGGTCAGTATATAGAGGATCTTTACATGTATAAAGTAACTTTTAAAAGAATTTGACTGTTTGTTACTCTCATAAATATGGGAAACTGTCTTCTGATATTAAGGGCAAATAAGACTCAAAATTTAATAGGTGAACGTTTAGCATTTTCACCTTTGCAAATAAGGGCAAATAAGACTCAAAATTTACTAGGTGAACATTTAGCATTTTCACCTTTGCAAATGTTTAATTCCTATCTTTTTACCTTGATGCAAGTAAAACTTGAAATAATAATATTTCCTCTAAATTCCTGCTTATAGAGCATAGGAAAATGCAAAGTTTGATCATAATACCACCTTAATTGCTGCATGCTGCTAGTCTAGGATGGGGCATGAATCTCTCTGGCTAGACTTATTAGTTGAACTTAATACTAAAACTTATACAGACTGAAACTAATAGTATTTATGAAGACAAAGCACCTGACACTTTCTTTGCAACATACATGTGTTTGTAAAGAGTTCTCCTGTTGAGAGCAATCTTCCTCCTGGAGGTATTTCTCCTGAGAATACTTAAAGAGAAAATGGCCACTAGGGTTTGAATCAGGTATGACAACACTCTTCAGATCTCCCCTCCGCAAAGCTCTGTATGTCTGGTAGGTGATAAAAACAGGAACCGTACACTATGCATGTAATTTTAAAATTTAGTTCCCCTACTTCCCATTTCTTTTCTTCATTCCTTTATAAATAAATAAATTTATAGGTAAATAAACAAACTGTTGATTTTAATTTGCTTTCACATTAATCCCTGCTATCAATTCTGTATTCATGTCCCAGACAAAGTGGTTGAGAAGGCTTATAGCTCATACTGTTAAAACAAATCTTCCTCCCTCCACTGCATGGGCTATTTCTCACAGTTTAATGTGGAAATTCTGACATAAAAGAAACTCAGGATGGTGATGCTAAAATGTAATGTATTTTGCAATAAAACTTACTTTTATCATTTGCATAGTTTGTGTCCTGATGCTTACTAATTTATCTATTTTATCTAAAAGCAGTAATTCTGCGACTGTTCAGTTAAAGTGAAAAGTTGTGCAGGATAATTATTCAAATTTATTTTGATTATCTTAAAAAGTTATTAATTTGTTAGATGTGTCACTAAATTTTAAATTAGCAACTTGGAAATAAACATTACAAAAAACATGTGAATTAAGAATTAAATAGCAAAGCAGTCTCCTTTGGAATGTTAATTCCCTGAAATCACATTTGAAGAAAAGTATGTGCAGTGTTTCAAAACTTCTAAGTGTTTCAAATTTTAACGTAAAGCAAACAAAACATTGCTACCTCAGCTTCAAGAATAATATTTATATTTAAATATTTATGCTTATCACAAATTTACATGAGATAACTAATTGAAGAAGGTCAAAATGAATGCTAGAATCTCTACTTTAGCTGTTAAAACTTCAGATCTTCAACTCTGTAGACCTTCAAACAAGTGATGAGTACAGGTATTATCTTTGAGGAAAATTAATATTTTTGATACAGCAATTTCAGTTACTCTATCATCAAATCAGACACACTTTTTTTTTACCAAATACTGTTCTGTTGAAATCAGAGCTTATTATCTTGAAACCTTACATCAATAATTCTCTAGATTCTTTCAAAGGTTCTAAGTTTTTCAGTTTTCCCTATTTTACATATGTAAATAGAATGAACTTATCCTTAAAATTATTGCACACTTAAAATTAAGATTTGAAAAAATACAGTGCTGACTCAAGAACAGCTCAAGGAACAATTAAGATTTATCTTGTTAATATTTCTTGTATTAGCAGCACAAGTTTTGTTAACATGAACTTTTTGCTTTGCTTTAGGACAGGGGGTATTATTTAGATAGAAATGAATTTTTGAAATTAAATGGAGCAAAAATATAAAATTGCTAAGATTTTAAAGGCAACCCTTGCAATTTTGTTTTCATTCTGTCCATTGGATTTGCATTTTGGTTAACTTATAATATGCTGTAATTTTCTCCTTAGTTTGTAAGCTAAAATTCAGATTCAGTTATTTTCTAATATACTTTCAAATATAATACTGCGTATACTTTCCAAGGATAATGACTGAGGAAGACTTCTTTTCACTAAAAATGCTTATTCAGTTCTGATGGAATGTAATAGCAAGATTAACAAATGCCTTTTGAAGATTAATGGATCCCGGGTTCAGTGGTACCATGAAATGGTAAGATTGTTTGTGCATGAAAAGACATAGTGTATTAATTAGATTTAGCAGAAATTAACACATAGCATTGATTTGGTAGCGTGTATTCTGATTTCCCTTAAATACTTATGTTCTTTTAACATAGTTAAACTTTTTTAATTTCTAATATATCTTCAATAACTTTTCAATCTTAATTATTCTGTGATTCCATGAAAGGAAAATGCTGGATTAACAAAGGAGAACAACACAACGTTGTGCCAGAGGAGATTCAGGCTGAAAAAAGTTATTTAAAGTGAGGGTGGGGTCAAACACTGGAACAGGCTTTCTAGAGAGCTGGTCAGTGCCTCATGCCTGTCAGCACTGAAGAGGATTCACTTTTGGATAATCCTCTTAATAATCTCATTTAACTTTTGTTTAGCCCTGAAGAGATCAGGCAGTTGAACTGAATAGTTAAAACTCAACTGTTGAATTCAATTTCATTGCATAACTGAAAACAGCAATTATATAAAGTGCATTAAATCCATGAGATCTTTACACCTGCTGTACAACAAAAAGCATGATGATTTTTCTTTTTTTCATATCTTTTGAAACAAAATCTGTAAGACGTATGTTTTGATGCTGTTAAACTATGGAGGGATCTACAGGGTCTTTTGGCAACTTTATATTTGAAAATTGTAAGCATTATGTGTAATTGCTATTTAATTGCCCGATTTAAACTTAAGCCAACATGAAAAGTTAAAACAAACACTTGAAAATCTATTTGACAAATTAATTTAGAGCATCAGAAAATAGCTCTTTATTAGTATGTTCCAAAGATTGTTTGAGATTTTCAGCACGTTGATTTATCTACTTCATTCTGCCCCATTTTTAGAAAACAAAGTTTTCATAATCAAATATGAAACATTTATGTTATGAAGAAAATAATAACTGTGATTACAAATAAATTATATGTTATTATTACACATAAATACTGAGGGGAAAAAAAACCAAACAGATGAATGCATTATTTTTTTATACCGTTTATTTTTCCAAAACATACAATGAGGACAACTGTGCATCCCTTTGAGATTGTGGATGGGGTTAAACTGTAGGCAGAAATAATAGAGAATGCTTCAAATGCAGATCTCTTCTGAAATTATCCTTATTTTTTACTTCCGATAACAAGAAACTGAAGAACAAAGTAGTAAATTTTGCATAGAAGTTTAATGACAGTTCTCTGGTCAAGTTCAGCAGAAAGCAAATATAGAGGAAGCGTAATTCACAGCTGTATGGAATCTTCTTTTCTATTCCATGAAAGACCAAAATCTCACTTGCTTCATTTTATTTTATTTTTGGCCAGGCCAAAAAGCAGAATTCACAACTTTGTTTGTCTATGAACATGTCAAAAGTTTACAAAGTTGCAAGATTTTTGAACTCATTGCAAAGCTTAAAGTAATCAGCCAAAAAGAATGTCCACTATGTGAGTCCATAGATGTGCACAATTTATAGAACTGCTTTCTGATTTTAATTTGTCTGCTCTATTTTATGAAGAAGTAATATCTATGCAAGTTTTCTTTTGTCTTCCTTTATTTTTTTTACACTAGAATAATAAAAAGGGGTTCTTTGGTATTATCATTAGTCAAGTTTAGATTTCAGTATTGTAGAGTGTAGTTTTAAAGGATACTAAAGGGAATTCCTTTATGAACCATATTTATTCAGTAGAAATGGGTGCAGTTGTCAGCTCACCTAAAGCAAAAAATAATCATTTCCGCTTTGGAGAATTTATCTGCTACAACCTATGTGTATCTTACTACATTTGGACAACTGATGGAGCAGTGCTAAATGTGCAAAGTAAAAATTGCAAGTCTTATGGGAAAAAATTTTATTTTCAATGAGATTATCAAGGACAAAAAATCATCCATATTGTATTTATCTGTGTGTTTAATGGTATAACAAGATAAAGTCAGGATCTCCAAACTATCTTAAACTAACTGTTCTTTATGGCTAACACTGAATGAGATTTGCCATTATAGGATGACTGAATTTAACCTGTTTATTGGACGTAGCAGAAAGGTTCTCATTACACCTGCGGACTCAATTCCCATGCTTATTATTCAAATCAGGGTTTTTGAAAACATTTTCCACGTCAGTGGAACCAAATTGGAAACCTTTGTAACACTGCTGTGCACCCCCACTCCCTTCGTACACACACAAAACAAATGTCACCAACAGACTTCTGAAAAAGCGAAGAGTATTTATCTCTCTTTAAGCCTAAACCAAGCATTCCTGTGCTGTCTTAGTATAACCTTGAAGCAGGTTGTGTGTTGATATTTATGATTAAAAGAATTTATTCTTGTTTAGCCAATTTCCTGTTTGGTTTAAATGCTGGTGTAAATACCTCAAATGTTCAAAATGAAGAAATAAAAAACAGCACAGTACATCAATTAGAGATTTTCTTCAAAAAGCCTATAAATTACATTCAACATTGGTTATATTGAAATGCTGGATTCCAGTGTTTTGACATGACTCTTCATGAACTATATGATTCCTTCATTGGAAGGAACTGATAGTAATAATTGTTGTTTTGGCTTACAGCTTTTGCAGTGTAATCTTTCTTTGTTAATGTACGGGAGAACATTACCTGGGTCTTCTCTTTTAGTATTTTACAGACCACATATAAAAGAAGAAGAAAAAGAAAGAGAATGAAAGAGAAAGAGAAAAGGGAAGGAAAAGGGAAGCAGAAAGAAAATAAAAAAAAGAAAAGGAAGAAAAGGAAAAGGGAAGGAAAAGGAAAAGGAAAAGGAAAAGGAAAAGGAAAAGGAAAAGGAAAAGGAAAAGGAAAAGGAAAAAGTCATATGAATACAGCAAGAGGTATTGTTATTATGCATGCCACTTCATTGCTCTTATATCGCTGGGTCGAACCTGAACTTTGTTTCTTCCATGCAGCTTTCATTCTGATTTACTGTTTCTCACGAATAGGATATGGTCTATTAAACAATGCATTTGTTTTCATTTGATGGAAGGTCAATATGCAAATGGAGAGTGTCGTACTTGAGGTTTCATAGAGACTACTTTCTATGAATTTAGAATAATGTTAGATTTTTAAAAAAGGGAAATAAATACAAAAAGCTATACTTCTGATGTACGTGCAGCACAGTGCTCCATCTCTTCTAGCTGTAAGTGAATTGACTTGAGAACAATCTGGTCAAACTGCTCAAATGATGTATATATCAACTATCATTTTGATGTCTTTAGATCTTTTCATTTGTGTAGTCAGCAGACTTGCAAGGGCAGAAGCACTAGCTTTATACTAGCAGCTGAATATCCTTGATCACATTTTAACCCAGTCCTTGAAATCATATAGCTTTTACATAATTACCTGTCAGTGAAATGTGGCATTGATTTGTCTTTTAAAAGTATTTTTTATCTTACATCTTCCAAGCTGCCTTTTAAAATTGAATTAAATGTATCTGTTTCAAAGTGAAAAAAATGTTACTTTTTCTACAGTCATCTCTTTTTCAAACATATGCAGGTTCTTCTTCCCACATCCTTTTCCTTTTCCTTTGAGGGACATAAAAGCAAAGAAACAGTCTCAGACTTTAATTTAAGTGGTTAAAGAAAGAGGCTTATCTCATTTCAGTGGTTATTTCACTCCGTGGCACAGAGTAGTTTACAAAGTGAGTTTTTCTGTTAGCAGTTACAATGTCAACCGTAGGAGTAGTTCTTTGTCTATACAGCATTTTTCCAGGTTATTGAATGAGAGCAATATTTCAAGCTAACAATGATAATTTATTATTTAGTGGACTGTGTGATTTATGCAATTTATGTATCATATTTTAAACAACCCTGAATTTTTCACCAACTCTTTCCTGCTCAGATGTATTCACTGTGTTCGCTCTTCAGCTCTTTCCATTGTCTTTGTTAAACATATTCCATGTGAAATATTTCAAACATTTACCTATATATTTCAAAACCTTAACATACTCCAACATATGAACCATAATGAAGTCTAGGTGAATACGAGATAGAAAATATTTTCAAGCAAGATGCCCAGTTTCACTAATATATGAGATGTCATAATCTTTAGATCGTTGTTAGTCACTGTATTTTTTTATTTCAACGTGTAAATCAGTTTATATTTTTTAACATATTCAGGTTTTACTAGGCAGTCAAAGATTTAATATCTATCCCTCAAAAATTTTATTCTTCTTTTATTATATAATGTTCTCACGTCATGGAGCTGAGGAACAACTGTTTAAATTAACACAGAGAATACAGCCAACCAAGGATTGAGCTGTATCCTCCATGCTTCCCTGAAGATTATAGTTCTAATTCATTTCAATAGTCCATACAGATTGGGTAATTTGTGGTTTGTTTGGTTTTTTTTCCAGTTGTTGCTGTATGTGTGTGTAAATAGCATATAAATAAATACAAGTCAGGCAAATGTAATGGAGGTATTCATTGGATGGAGCCCTGGGAAAACTGGCAGAGTAGGTTCTACCCTGCTCACAACTGAGAAGTTGGAACTAGGTGATGTTAAATGCAAAGGAAAACAACTTTCCAAAAACTGCTACACTGACAGTAGACTCAGTGTATATTTGTTTGGTCATTAAAAGGAAACTCCCTCTAACTGCAGTCACATTGAGGTTTCACTCTGGGCTTCCTATCTCTGTTCATAAAACATTTTTCATTCTTCTTCATATTGTGTAGTGAAGTTAAATGGGTTTTTCTTCAGTATATCTATGCACAATACACTACTTTACCCAAGCACAACTTGCCAATTCCTGTATTTGGGGCTTATTCGTCTTTCTATGGTTTTTAAACAGATTTGTTTGTAAAAGCCTTATTATTTATCCATAAATATATTTTAACACATAAAACATCATGAAACAATAATAAGAAGAAAGTACATCCTTTGCTGAAGAAATGAATGTATTTCACAAGTAAAATAAATCCATCTCTACATAAGCTGGTGTAGAGACCAACCTACAGTTGGTATAGCAGATAGCACTAAGAATATTGTCAGGACTGATTCTGAGAATGCTGAAACAGTTCCAGTTCTGATTATCAGAAGCTTTGTATTAGTCTATCTCAACAGTGTCAGTGAATTCAAGATACTTGATTATATCAACTGAGAGTTGCCAGATTACCACACTTCAACCTAATGCAAGTTTACATTATTGTCTGTGTTTTCAGAAATCTATATGTCCTAGATTGTCTTTGAAATGTTTGCAATTGCCTTGTCACTGGAATAAAAATAATGCCCATCTGTGTGCTGAATGACGTAAGTCAGGAGAAGAGGCTATACAAGATGTTTCTGAGTTTAACTGAACTTTAATTTCTCTTTTGAAAATCACCCTTAAAACAACTGAATCAAAGGCAGAATATTATTTGTAGCTTTTGAGCTTGAGTTTCCTCCCAGGGTTTAATGGGCAAATGATAAAACTGCAACAATTCTGGTTGAGCAGGCTGTGGTTTATTTGGCAAAGTTTCAATCTATGTTAAGCAGTACTATTGCAGCCTTTACTAATTAAACTGTTCATAATCCGTAGGGAATTATTAGCAACAATTCATATTTCTGTTTACATTCTTTTTGTTTGCTTCTGATAATAACTTATTCAGCAAAGAGTAAGAATAGTAATTCCCATGTTTGAGAAAAAATGGCTTCTCAATTGGGTGGAGACAAACGGCCAAGCCTGTGAATTAATACCAACAGCACATCCTCATTTCTCATTTGATGTGAATGTACCTGATTTTGATTTTACCACTAATGGTATCAAAAGCTCTAATTGTTTCCTGCTTTCCCCCTTCTCTCTCTTTCTCTCTCTCTCTCTCTCTCTCTCTCTCTGTCTCCTTCTCTGTCTCCTCTTTCTCTTTCTCTTTCTCTTTCTCTTTCTCTTTCTCTTTCTCTTTCTCTTTCTCTTTCTCTTTCTCTTTCTCTTTCTCTTTCTCTTTCTCTTTCTCTTTCTCTTTCTCTTTCTCTACTATTTCTCTTTCTCCTCTCTCCTTTTAATCCTTATCTGTTAGAATGGAGGACATATTCTGCTTTTCTCTCTCCTATTTCATAGTATTGTATGTTAAAATGTGTTTAAGATAAGATGGTGTTATGATAGAAATTGAAAAAAGAAAAGCCAGATTTCAAGATAATGATAGCTTTGTTTTAGACAAATTTAAATAAAACAGAAACAGAGAATGGGGAAAACACTAAATTTGAATTCAGAAGCACTGAGCAATTCAAACAGTTAATAAGGAAACTGGGAAGAAATACAATTTCAGCAGTTTTAAAGAAAGGGGAAAAAAACCCACCATCATTACAAATAGCACCGAGTTTATGTCTAGGAAAACGAGTAGGAAGGCAGAGGGAGATAATAATGCGATTACTTTGGTAATGATATGCATTAGATACATTATGGGAAACAATAATACTCCCTACTGAATGCAGTCAATCCAGTTATTGATTTTTCTAAATGATAAAAGCGCTCCTCCAAAACAGGGGGAAAAAAAAAAAAGAAAAAAAAAAAAAAAAAGGAGATATCTTTTATTTATTCTTCTTCCCTCATGAGCCCCATCTCAACAGTTCCTTTGATGCAGAGTAATATACAGAGATAATGGAGTAATGTATATCTAATCTGACACCTACTGGGCCAGGCTAATGTTTCAAATAGAAATTGCCTGAATCAATGCTGCTACTGAAAACAAAATGTATGAATAGCATAAAAAGACCAAACTTCCTTTTTGACTGAAACTTTGTTTCTTGTTCTATTTACTTCTTGCCTTCACTCCAGTTCTTAAGGACTGTCTGTGAGAATGCATTTCTTACACTGAGTTAATTCATGCACTGATCCAGAGCTAGCTGAACTCCTTTGATTGTCATTACACTCTTTTTCTGCACTCCTTCATCTTATATTTAATATGGCAAGATTTTCAACAAGCCTGCAAAATACAGATTAACCAGACCTTCATCTTTAATGTTGCCATTCCCTGTTTTCAGAAATGAGAAATATGTCTGCCAGACAGAATCAAATCAAGCTCTGTAGCAAAACTAGTTTTGTTCTCAACTCCTTTATTCCTGTGGCAAGAATAAAACCTCAGAATAGTTAAACAAAAAGAAAAAAAAAGTGAGACAAAAGTCATGTGTATGACTGAACTAATACAGTAAGAGGAAAGCATTTGTACCAACCATTGTTATTATACCTGATTTTCATTCCTGCTCAATTCAAGGCCAGTTCTGTGTGCAAAGAACTAAAGAGCTCTATGCTGTGCTGTTAGCACTTGGGGAGTTTCATTTGACCCTTTCTCAGAAGTCTGGAAATGGTTCAGGCTGGCAAAGCTCTGATCAGCTAGGTGGGGTAGGTTAGCCATTCAGTGTCCTCTACTATCACCAGTACAAACACAGATATGATAGGTTTATAATTAATGGATTTTTCACATGAAGCCAGGAAACAGGGCACAAGATGCAGTTACTAACTGACATTTATGATTATCAAATTCTAGCATAATACTAATGAATAGCCCAACATTTTTCTGATGCTGATATGCAGCTTGGTATGAAAACAGTATCTAAAAGGGAGCTACAGGAAGGAAGGGGACAGACTCTTGAGCAGGGTTTGTTGTGACAGAACAAGAGGAAATTATTTCAAACTTAAAGAGGGTAGATCTAAGTTAAATACAAGAAAGAAGTCTTTTACAGTGAGGATGATGAGGAAGAGTTTGCCCAGGGACGTGGTTGATGCGCTGTCCCTGGAGACTTTCAAGGCCAGGCTGGATCAGGCCCTGGGTAACCTGATGTAGCTGTGGTGACCCTGTTTGTTGCAGGGGAGTTGGACTAGATGGCTTTCAAAGGTCCTTTCCAACTCTAAGGATTCTATGATTCTATGATTCTGTTATGAAATTTGGGACAGAGGGATTTTTATTTATGGATCAAAAATAATAATTATGCTCAACATCATCTGTTAAGGAATCTAGATAATAGCCTCTCAAGAACTGAGGGGAAAAAAAAAACAACACTAAAGAAAAGTCAGTCCGTTCATAATCAATATGTATAGCATATAGTTCATGGCTTTCAATATGATTATGTAAATTTATGCATCTGCATCTATGTTTAGAAATATAATGACCGTATGTTTGTCATGGTCATTACATTTTTATTATGTCTTCACGTAATGTCTTCACATTTTTATTGAGTTGTATTAAAATCCTTCTGGTTGCTTATTGTGGTAGGACCCTAAGCAGTCAGACAGATATGACTGTTATTGTCTGTGGCTTTGGAATTAATTCTCAAAAACAAATAAATAAAAATTATGGATTCCTACCTAGAAGGCATGGCAATGATCGTTCACAAATCAGGGTAGGAACCTCCTCCAAACTACATGAGTGAGCCAGAATTTGGGACCTTTACAAAGAAGTCCAATGCTAAGCAAGTTCACACCAGGTCTATCGCATGATATGCTCCTCTTGTGCTTTTGAGGTTTGATATAGCTACAAAGAGAAATGCGCTTTAGGAGTTAACAGGAAACACACAGGTAGTCAGGCTGCCTGAATTATTAAATAAGATTATATAAAATAAATCAGCAATAGGAGTCACCCCTGAAATGCAGAAAAAGCATACTGCAGAGAGGACTGTGAGAAGCAGTGAAAGTGACTGAGACAGAGAAGGAAAGCTCTAGGAATGGAGGAAAGAATAAAAAGTTGAAAACCTAAGTGTCATGTGAAGAATGACAAGTGAAGCAGAAGAAGGGTGAAAGAGAAAGGATAAGAATGCCCTACCAAACTTGGCAAGAAATAGTTACATGGACTTCATTTACTTGTACTTGTCATTTTGTGTGGGGAAAAAAAGCAACATGTTAGGGAATGTTAGGGAAGATGGTCCCAAAAAGGTATGTTCTATCCTGCTTCTCCTAGAATTGTAGCTCAAACACTTTATTCATTTATTTATTTTAATAACTACATTCCTGCAGCTGAAAGAATTTCAATTTCTAGAAAATATGCTTTTCTGACCACACATCAGTCCAGTAGTTCACTGTGGTACTGTGTGGGTCTCTCGGTAGATTTTAGATCTTAGAAATTATAGACTGATATAGGAAAAATGATTATTAATAAATATATTTTATTTAAATATATTATTTATCTTCTTTCTTTAGACCCACCCCAGTTTTCTAACATAGTTAGCTCTCCAACTGAGAAAGAGATCATTCTTCAAAGACTAAATGCCATCTTTATACACTTCCCGTATTCCCACCCAAACATGAATACAGAACTTTAAGAAAAACTGCCTGTGCTAATTTTGAATAGAGTACCACAGTAATATTTTTGTCATTTTCACAGTGCTTACACCTGGAAATACCTGGAAATCTCTGCATTTCATCCATCTGTAAAATAGAGTACAAACTGGAGCTGAGACTTTTATTTTGTGATCTGCTCTAGGAATACAGGCATTAGTGCTTGCTGTGCTGCAAAATCACTTTTACTGAATGAAATAAAGTACTTACAGAATGATTTTGGAAATGCTGTATATATTCATAATAGTATTATTTTCTTCCTCATTAAAATAATGTGACAATCTAAGTTATAAGTTTTAACAACTGCTGCAGCTACACAGAAAAAATAATTTGATTAGAAAGCAGGTAAAATATTACAAATGTAAGTGTTCACATTTATGTGTAAAAATTGAAAACAATGGAAACAACGTTGTTTATCATTAAATATAGGATATAATGGGGTTTCCCAGGTTAACACGTTTTTTAGAATACACAGCTTTGACTACACTAGAACAAATCCCCTTCTTTCTTTTCATATATGTGATTTTACCAGTGTATAACCTTCCTCAAAAGAAATGTAAACTAAACAGAAAGTTGAACCATTTCAGCAACATCAACAGCAGTAAAACCCTCACTTTCATGATTCCTATCAAATTCAAAAAGTCTCCTAAGGGAACATTTACATATTCACATATGGATTTGTTTATGTATTTATTTACTTACTGGGAGATTTTTTATTTGTGGCTGCTATTAAAAATTTGGTAAGTTACAGATGAAGTACAAGCTTTCCTCAGCTTTTTTCTTTTTCCTTTTAAACATCTCATGTTAGTTAATAAAGAAATAAGCTGAACCTGAAAAATATTAATTTTAACAGCTCTAGTTGCCCTTTGGAACAGTTTTATATACTGTTATTATGCTCTCAGGTGTGTTTGCACTTGCACAGTGCTTCACATTTGCAGTAAGCCTACAATTTTGTATTGTAACATGGATTATAAAAGAGATACGCTAAATTAATATTGTTATTTCCACAAGAGAAATAACCAGCTCTAACTGCACTCTGTCTCCACTGTGCAAGACTTGCTACCACTGTTAACATGTAGCTCCGTCGTCCTTCTCACGCTTTGTTATTTTCAGTATTTTGCCCGATGGTGCTGGAATACTCCACTCACTGACAGATAGCCATTCTGGAGAAAGGGGAAGTGAAGTTTGCTTAGAAAGAGGTTCATCTTTAAGCTTTCTCCTGAATGCCTGCGTGGAGATCTGTGTTGTTTTAGAGTCCACTGTGACAGGACCTGTTGTCCTGTCTGGTCAGTGGTGTCTTTTTCATGCAGTCATAAAACCCTACTGAGATGATTTATAGCATTTCTGGGATAACTGGCCCTGATTTCTCAGGGAGAGCAGAGGAGGAGCACTCCAGCACACACAGCAAATGTTTTCTCTGCCATCCCTGCCCTGGGGAAGTTCATCCAAAGCACAATCCTGTACCTCAGAGAAACAGCTCCCTCTTCTTCTGCCTGTGCTGTGGGTTAGAGAGAACAGATTTCTTCTATAACCACACTTTCCAAGCACCATACGTCAGTCTGCTGTATTTTCACGACCTAGTGCAGCACCATGCAGTGGCAGAAACAAAGTGCTGCAGCCTCACAGAATGCTCTAAATTCAGCCTTTAGGGTGGGACGCCTTTTGCTGTGCAATGCAAACAGCGAATTCAAGTACATCTGGGGATCCTAAGGCTAAATTCTGTAAGTAACATGAAAAATTAATCTGCCCTGTTTGATAGAAATCGGCTTGTGGTTTCAGTAGTGAAAAATGAGTGTGGGAATACGTTCAAAAAAAGCTGAAATTAAATAGATTACCATTTTAAATATTTTCAGGGAAAAATAATCTGTGTGAAATGAATATGCAAGGAAGGCTTTAGTTAAATTTAAGGGCACGGGAACTCTCTAATGTAATATATACAATGGCAGTTACAACAATAGTAAAAATAGTAATTCAGAAAACAAACAAAAGAGCCCAACAGATAAATCATTTTAGAACTTTCATATGCAGCATTAAAAAAGTGAGTTAATTTAAGTCTGCATACTTTCCTTTTGCAGATAATTGAAACTGAAAACCGGCAACACAAAAATTTTTGTTTTTAAATGTAAAATATTGATTTGTTGAAGCAGGTCTTTATAGAAGCTCATTGAATGAATTTCTGAGAGATGTTCAGATCTTTCTCATTCTCATATGTGTGTGTGTGAGATACAAAATTCTGAAAAACACATTTGTTTTACATTCTGCACACTGATGCCCAAAATAGCTAATAGGAAGAAACAGCAGTGTCCTGGAAAACACCTTAAAAATTTGCAGAAAACCATTAAGACAAGGAAGAATCAGTGAAATACATAAAAAGAGAGGGCTTTCCTGTAAGAAGACAAGCTAAGTTTGAAGGGAACCAGATGATGTCTGCAGAGTAAGAACAGATCAGCTGGCAGCACTTTTTAAGCAGATTTGATCCAAAGCAGCTAGTAATTCCCACATGCAAAAATATTAGCTTGCTTATACTATCAGAAATTATGTTCCTCTTTGATGATCTAATTCTTGAAAGGTATAGCAAAAATGTAGAGCAGATGTAAAGGGATGAAGCCAGTATAGGCAGGCACTCATCTGAAGAGTTTCTGGCTTCTAGTCATTGTTGGCCAGCAAATAAACACAGGTCTAAAACATTCTATACACTACAAATTGACATTTACATTGAATTGCATTGTGTGAATATATAATGCTGCTGTGGATACACCATGGCCAGTGTAAAAAAAAATAATCCATGAGCTTTAAAGAGCAAAAGCAGCACCACATACAACTTGACTCATTTAGTGACATTTGAAGTGCTAGAAAAAGCAGGATTTTACAAATCTGTTGCTGTGCCTTCTCATTCTCTTCTCTGGAATTGCAGAGAAGAGACACACATATGTATTGTGTGTATCTCATTGCCCTTAAACAAGTGTCAAACTCTCAGTAAATTTTGCAAAACACTGTGATCACTGTCACATTCTGGAGGAAAGGAAAAGAGAGGAAAGAGAGGAGAGGAGAGGAGAGGAGAGGAGAGGAGAGGAGAGGAGAGGAGAGGAGAGGAGAGGAGAGGAGAGGAGAGGAGAGGAGAGGAGAGGAGAGGAGAGGAGAGGAGAGGAGAGGAGAGGAGAGGAGAGGAGAGGAGAGGAGAGGAGAGGAGAGGAGAGGAGAGGAGAGGAGAGGAGAGGAGAGGAGAGGAGAGGAGAGGAGAGGAGAGGAGAGGACTGTTGCTTGATTTGGTACAAGAACAGAAAGTAGCAACAAGAAAATGCAACAAAGCTTTTGACTGTAAATGAATCAACTAGCCTAAAGTCAGGTTACTAGTAAAGTTCCTAGGTGATTTGCTGTACAAGCAATTTTATTTGCATTAATAATGGTTTAATTATATATTTTTATACAAAATGCACGGCCACACAAAAGACATACATCTGGGAAACATTGTATATATAGGGAAGGATAAGAATACAGTAAGGCAAGAAAGAAAGTCTGGAAAACAAAATTAATAACAAGCTGTAATGCAAAGACTGAGGCAAAATAAAAGATTTATTTCTCTCTACTTCAGTAGAAAAAAATGATAAACAGAGATCAAAATTCAAAGATGAAATTAAATAATTTGGTGTTCTCATAAGACATGGGCTGAATTTGTGCCACTAGAGAAGAACAGACTCAGGTAAACAAATTTATTTCTGTGTTGCCTGGTTGAAAAAAAATTTTAAATCAACTGGCACGCCAAAAATATCAATTATAGTTTGTTTTTCCAAAAAGAAGTGGAATTCAAAAAGACTACAGAGAAAAAACAGCATACACACAACTCTGGGAAAAGTTCATTTAACCTTGAAATATTAATAAGTAAATAAATAAATAGAAGAGAACTGAAGAATTGACTTATCACTGATCATTCTTTGATTTAAAAAAAAAAAAGAAAAACCTATAATGGAGAAAACCAAATACACAAACAAACAAAGTGCTGGTTTCTGTTCAAATGCAAGCAAAATAGTTACATTAAATTAAAATACATTAAAAGGAATAGAAATATAAAACTCATTCTCAGATGTTGCAAGATGCTGCAAAATCTAACCAGCATTGAAGGATGAGTGTGGAGCTGAAGGTTGAAAACTTAGCAGCGTACAGAGGAGGTCATGCAACACGTTTTGTTCTGCTGGACTTGGTCTTGCATTTCCAAAATAAATTCTTTCTATTAATCTTCCCCCCGCCAGCCTTTTTTTTTTTTTTTTTTTCATTTCAAAATTAGCCCTCACAACTTGCCTGTGACACAGAGGTTCATCTCTTCCTGCTCCACTGAAATAGAAATCCAAATGAAAAGTTTCTGTTGCACTATATAATAAAGAAATAGGTTTTATCTTGAGCTTAAATATAATCACTGGAGCCTTGAACATGAGTACATAAGTGACACTTCTGTGATTTGATTTCTGTGGCACAGCATAAAAAGGAGAGAAACAAGAGGAAAATCAGTCAAACTTCAGTTAATCAGTAAACATAAAAACATCTCAGGGAGTTATTGCTGTACTTGTGCCCAGCTTAGCTGTGTCTTGAAAAAAGGAAGGAAGGAAGGAAGGAAGGAAGGAAGGAAGGAAGGAAGGAAGGAAGGAAGGAAGGAAGGAAGGAAGGAAGGAAGGAAGGAAGGAAGGAAGGAAGGAAGAAAATGAAAGAAAGAAAGAAAGAAAGAAAGAAAGAAAGAAAGAAAGAAAGAAAGAAAGAAAGAAAGAAAGAAAGAAAGAAAGAAAGAAAGACAGGGAGAGAGGGAGAGAGAACAGGAAAAAAAGAAGAAAGAAAAAAAAGAAAGAAAGAAAAGAAAGAAAGAAAAAAAAAAAGAAAATGAAATTTCAGTTCCTTACACTAATTGGTAAAATTGTTCAAAAAGTAAGAAAGAAATAAATGTTACAGTTGTTCTGAGTTTCTGCGACATTTCTTTCTTTGGAATGATGCTGGATGGATTGTGTATTGTTCTTAGCAGTATGCCCTAGGCAAGATGCTCTTAACCTGGAAATGCTAGTTGATGCTGCTAAAGCTAACATGAATACTCATCTTCAGTCATTTAAGCAGCATATACAGATCCATGATGTTCTGAAAAAAAAAATCCAAATAGTATAAAAATAAGATATTGTCCTAAAAATCTCCAATTTAAATTCAAATGATAATTTTGTTTATATCTAGTCTACTACTGCTTAAGTCCTCTCACTGCAGGCATATTGTATTTGCCTGCCTGCCTCTGAAAAAGTAAATGAAAAACTCTAAAAAACTGGAGGTAAACTCCAGAGGTACAATTTAAAAATAAAACCTAATTTTGCACAAATTCCTTTTCTGCAAATTTATTAACTCTACAGCTTTCTCACCTTCCAGCAAAAAAAAAAAAAAAAAAAAAAAAAAAAAACTGCAATGAAGTAAAATCAAAATATCTAAGAAAATTTTAGTGATTTTAGTGATGATGACTGATTATTACCAACTTTTTAAACTCAAAGTGGTTAAGAACTGTGAAATTAAGCATTAGGATGAAAGGAAAGAGTTATCATGGACTGAGTACCAAAAATTAGTTGACTGTTAGAAGCATTCAGATTGACTTGCTTTTAACACCTGTGGATTTTCTCATGACCTCCTGTTGTGATCAGTTTTATCTTTGGATCTACTAAACTGCCTTTCCAGCAGCTCTTCCTCTGAATCAATTCTGGACTCAGTGAATCTACCTTGATTCAGTTGCAGAGTTACAGTGTGTGTCCATGGCCTGGTCTCCACTGATGCTTTGAGAATGGACACGTCTTGCTGCTGTGTGCACTGCAACTGCTTCCTGGGCAGGTCTGTGGGCCAATGGGAACAGACCCAAGTTGCTAAGAGGACAAGAAGACTAAATATTCCTCAAGTGACATAGCTCCTAAGCAGTGTGAGCAATGCTTTTTGTTGTATTGTTGGGCTGATCCCTGAAAGAAAGAACAGAATATTTTGATAAGACACAGAATAGCCTGATCTATAATTTGGACTGGGTCATTTCCAGAGGTCCCTCCCATAGGGATCCTAGGATTCTGTGGTACTTTCTGCACTGTTTCAAAGGACAGAAAAGACACTGTTCATTCCTTTCTAGCTGTCTACATGGTCTGGTTATGTTATGGAGTGTATCAGTTTGTACTAGAGATACCTTAGAGATGCTACATTTGAATTTTCAAATAAAAATTTCTCTAAGTGGGTGGCTACACAAATCTTGTTCACTGTTTTTTAAGCCATAAGTTTCAGTAAGTACTCATGCATGTAACACCCATGCTGTAGAACTACCCAGAACACTCCTTTCTAGCCAATCAAAATGGGTCCTTTTTATTTTTGCAAGGCAACAAAATGGAAGCCGTGTCAGCTATGCAAATATGTATGTGTGTGAACACATAGATACAGTGTATATATTCATGTACATGCATACATTTATATAATTTACACAAACACTTCTCCCTCAAGTTTAATTCAGATGTAACTTTCCACTATACACAGATAAAGCACCCGTAATTTCAGGCCTACAACTATTCAGAATCATGTCTGATATTTAAATATCTGTTTGCAGATCAAAGCATTAGTTTTTGATGAATAAAAACAAGTAGGAATAAATGACTTGTATTAAGTTTATACTTGTGACAAATAGCTTTTCCTTATTCCTTTTTTGTCTGAATTCAGATTTAAAATACTATATTTGAGATACGTGTCCATTCAGATGTAGAACACTTGGAAAGTTTTAACAAATGCAATTGAAAAATGGATGCAGCCTGAGTGTCATTTTCTTAAATGATAAACGAGCCATGACATATTTTTTTTATTATTTTTATTGCTACATCTCCTCCCTGCTTTGATTCATGCCACAAGGCACCACAGCAGCTGTCTGAGAGGCAAGCTGCTGGGAAAGACACAGTATAAACCAACCTCCTGTTTAATTTCTATTCTTAGTTATGAATCAGTGAACAGGCTCTACATGGTGCTTTGCCTTACAGTTTTTGCCTTCATTATTGAATTTCCCCTTCGTAATAATTGCATTCAGCACCAAGATCAGCAAGTTCCAGAAAACAGTCTCACCAAGAAACCAAGTCCCCAGCTGGGAAATGAACTTGCGGCACTGAAGTATAGGAGAGAAACGCATCAAAGCACTGTCAGAGCTTTGCCTCAATAAAACACAGAGCTGAAGCTCTACTGTGATTAACTCAGTACTGGCTTCCTCATGCTCATTCTCACCAGAATGTTGTACACTTGCTTGAAAAATGGAAAGCCTCTTATTTAGATAGCAGAAATTGTCCTCCCCTGGAGCTCACTTTCATGAAAGATGGCTGTACTTCTACATGGAAAGCATATCTTTTCAGACGTATAACCTGTGATTATATCAGGGTTTCTGGATTACATCCATTATGTATCATGCTCTTTACCTTTGTGGTTTAACCCAATGAGCGGCACGCAGACATTTGCTCTCTCCCCAGTGCAAAGGGACAGAGAGAGACTCCTAAAAGTTTGAGAACTCACTGGCTGAGATAAGGACAGTTTAATAAGGAAAAGGGAAAACAAAACAAAACAAAACAAAAAGAGAGGAATAAACAAGAACAAATGATTGTTCAGTACGGAGTTATACGCTGTGGGACAGCACTTTGATCAGTCCAGGTCAGCTGTTCAAATTCCACCCCCTCTCACTCCTGCCACACTCCAGTCTCCTTGCTGGCATGGCAGCACATGAAGCTGTAATTCTCTTGACTTAGTTTAAGCACTGCTCAGCATCAGCTAAAATACTGGTGTGTTACCAGCATTACTTTCATCCTAAACACATTACACACTGCCATTCCAGCTACTGTGAAGAAAATTAACTCTATCCGAACCAAAGCCAGGACATCCTGAAGGAAGTAAAGCATATCCAAAGAGAATATCTACATTTCCTCCACAATGCATAAAAACACTCTTCAGAGGTGGTGGAACAGAGTCATTCAAAAATATTAATTAATTAATTAATTAATTAATTTGAGGTTAAATTACTAGAGCTATGCAACAAGCTCCATAGAGGAAAAACTTCGTTTCCCATCCAGAACACAGGTAAAAACTACCTTCAAAATAATAACAGTGAAATAAAAGAAAACAGAAAGTTGCTCAGAAATTAGCTAAAATTAGTTTGATTTTCATTCATTTTCTGTTGTTCTTTTCTCAGAATTTATTCCGAGAAAACATAGCTTCCATTTCTCTAATTTTTTTATTTATTAAAAACTTGTCTTCTGAGTGTGCTAGAGCCAAACGTCTGTTTATTTGTTTTGTGAATTTTCATTCCAAAATAGTGGAAGGACAGCAAGGACTGCAAACTAAAACCAAACATACTGAACTGTTTGTCAGAAGGGCAGTATTTGCCTACACAGTTGATATGCTGCAATTATATCCTATTTTAATTTAAAAATCTCTACTGATATAGTAAGGCAGAAATAGTAATAGGTAATCACTTTTTGGACACATTGTCCTTTCCAGAGAAAACATTTTCCTTTACAAGCATTTTATGACTTTTTGTTAAAGTATTCCAGAATTACTTTGATTTGCTGTATGGCTTTGACATTTGTCCAGGCAACAGTCTAAAGTTTGCTGCATTTGAAGTTTGGAGTTAATAATTTCAAAGAATAACAGTTGCACTTCAATTTCATTTTTTTTCACTGCCACTATATTCTGCTAAATACAGATTCATAAAATTATTTAAAGAACTAAAGCAGATGAATGACTCAGCTGTCTGGCTTTGAGTACTTAATGCCTACTTCCGTGTACAGATACCGGAATGTTTCTATTCTATTTGCCATGTTCATTTGCATCAATATGGGAAGTCTTGCAATATCAGACGTCCAAGATCACCTTTGATATCACGGAACAATAAACAGTGCATTAAGTTACTTATGATGAAAAGGTGTCAACATTAAGTTACGTGAGTTTCTTGTGGGGATGAGCAGAAGTTCATATAGAAACAAGGAACCCGAATCACTTGGGTCCTTGGTTACCCTTGAGGTCTGTTCCTAGCACTGTTCACCAGGGGTCAGTACTGGGTCTGATATTGTTCAGCATCTCCATCAGTGACCTGAATGAAGGGATAGAGTGCACCCTCAGCAAGTTTACTGCTGATACGAAGCCAGGAAGAGTAGTTGACATGCCAGAAGTCTGCTATGCTGCCATTCAGCGAGGCTGGACAATGGTTTTAAGTTGAGGGAAGGAAGATTTAGATTGGATATCAGAGGGAAGTTCTTTACAGAGAGAGTGGTGAGGCGCTGGAACAGGCTGCCCAGAGAGGCTGTGGATGCCCCATCCCTGGAGGTGTTCAAGGCCAGGTTGGATGGGCCCTGGGCAGCCTGGTCTAGTATTAAAAAGGGTGGTTGGTGGGCCTGCATGTGGCAGGGGCGTTGGAGATTCATATCCCTGGGGTCCCTTCCAGCCCTGGCCATTCTGTGTTTCTGTGCTTCTGTGACAGGCTAGAGAGCTAAGACAAGTGGAGCCTGGACAACAAGGGCAAGCATAGAGTCCTACACCTGGGCTCCCCAGTCCAAGATGGAAGGAAAATAGAGTCCAGTGGAAGGCTACATATATAAGGGGCCTAGAGGAGCCTAGAGGAGCATCTCTCTCTAGAGATAAGGCTGAAACATCAGATACTGTTTAGACTGGAGAAGACTGAGAGGGAATCTTACCAGTGCTGACAAATATTTGAAGGACAAATGTCAAGAGGACAGGGCCAGACTCTTGTCAGTGGAGTCAGCAACAGGCTAAAGGACAAAGGCAAAAACTGCACCACAAGAAATTTTATACAGGCATGACAAAAAAATTCTTTATTTTGAGGACGACAGAGCACTCAAACAGGCTGCCCAGAGAGGTTGTGGAGTTTACTCTACTCTAGAGATATTCATAACCCACGTGGACACTTTCCTGGGCAACCTTCTATAGGGAACCTGCCTTGACAGGGGGATTGGACTGGATGATCTCCAGAGGCCCTTCCAGCCCCTCTGATTCTATGAGTCTGTGATTCTACAACTGTAAGGTGAGCTTTGTGATCTCTCTTCCAAAGACAAGCCAAGCCAAGACATTCTGGCTTTGGAAGAAGGTTTCTACTGGGGTCTGAAAGTACATTTCCAGTCTTGCATTTATGAGAATTTAAACAGACTGCCATGCTTGCAGAAAGAAAACAGAAAATGTAAATCCTAAAAATCCTGAGCAGAGAAGCATTCTTTTAAGTTCAAAATGCATCTTATATTCTGTGAGCCCTCCAAGCCCAAAAGAGAATGCTTACGGGAGGCACAAGTATACCCACTGGACAATTTTCTCTGTCCCTTCAGTGTGGGTTTAATTTCAAAATATTCTCAGTTCCATCAAGCATTTTATATGTATATATTCAAATGCTGGATATTTAGATGCTGGTCAATTTGATTTTTAGGTAAAGGTGTTTAGATCTCCCTATTCAACTTGGAATGTTTCCGTAAGTAAAGCATGTTTTATATAGTAAACAGAAATAAGCCATCCAGAACTATACATATTGAGAAAGAATATGTGCTACATGTGTGCATGAATTCATGTTGGTCTTCTGCTTAGAGGCAGCAGCTGTCTATTTCCTGACTGTTACTCCTACAAGCATCTTTCTAACAGCTTTTTCTACAAAATAAGTGGCAATATATGGGTCATAAGATAAACATTTCCTAAAAGAGAATTTCCAAAAATTGTAGTATTATTGAAAACCTGATTTTTAAGAACAGTTTAACATTGCTAGCCTATGTGATGATAGGAATCCTTGGATTGACAAAAGTGAGAGGAGAAAGCAGTCTAGGAACTCTCTAAGGAAGGAGAAATCCATTCTTAATTTCCTTTTCTGCCTGGGTGGGATGGAGAAGTCCTAGCACATCAGTTCTGAATATCTCAAACATAAGGTAAGGGGACAACCTAGTTTCTGCATTCTTGAAGTTCATTATGCCTGGATACTACATAACCAACTCCCCTGATGGGTGTTAGAACTTAATTCTGAAAAGAAAAAATTGTATTGCGGTCACATTCCACAGTTCAGAAAAGGCTCAAAAGTCCTAGGTGGAAAACTAAAATTCACAGGTAAGTATACTTAAAAGAAACTAAACACAAACTAAACTGTTTTGTGTTTTCTTGCTTTTTTCATTCTTCAGCTGTATTTTCTGATTGAATATCTAACTGTTCACACTGATAGAATTACACACTGATTAAGTGCTAATGAGTGCAGGTTTCCATGAAGGTTCCATGAATTATTTTACATTCCATGAATAATTACAGTATTGTTGTCATTGGAAATGGTGAAATAAACTTAGTCTCCACTGTTGCATACATGTAACTGGTGTGTTAATTTGTCTTCAGCACTCTCGCAGTTTTAATGTTTCTCCATCAAAATTAATAGGATGCAAAATGTATAAAACCATTTCCCCCAGGAAGCCATTCTTCAGTATCAATGAAATTATTTCATCTGTCTTTGGTGTGAGCTCACTATCTCTCCCTTTTTTCTCCCCCTTTACTTTGCCTTTCCTCCTCTTTTGCTCATTCTCATATTATGGTCTCTGTTGTGGCTTCTGCTGTGACTCACTCCATATTGTAAAGCCTGGGACTGCTCAGGAAATATTCAACAACAGTATAAAGAAGCTACAGCTCTGCAACAGGTCACGATTATATCAGGTGAAGGAGCACTCTCTCAGAAGGAGGAAGGAATAATCCTCATCAAATAGCTGCTCTTAATCTTGGCTCTGCACATCTAGGGGAGTCACCTTGCTGCCTTTTGGCACGCGTATCATCCATTCTTGTGCAAGGCATCACTGAGGTCCCACTATCTGCTATAGCGTGTATATTAATTTCTTGCCAACTGCAGCGTTTTTGTTCATTTTAGTATGATAGTATTGATTTTAATTTTAATTGATGTGCATTGTAAAGTATTAACCTGAAGAACTGTCCAAAGCAGGTCAAGAGAAGCAGCCTTAATTACCCTATAAAAGGCAAGAAAATAAGATGCTCTGCTTGGGAAGGGATAATTCAGGACACTGTACTTATCAAACCATATTTCCTTCAAATTTGAATCTTTTCATGTCTACTATTTCTCCATCACCAGCTGGAGAGAGATCATATGACCCAGAGGAATATTTTCATTAAGGATTAAAGTTTTGTCTCCATCTATAACTGCAGACAAAGTTTAAATTTACATGTATTTAGCATATATCATTAAAGTAATATTTAGGGTTTGGATTTGCTTTCTTTTTTTTTTTCTTTTTTCTTTTTTTTTTTCCTTTCCTAATACTCTGTTAGCATGAAGCTAGTAATAAAATGACTTTTCAAATAATAAAATGACTTCTCCATTTCTCAGCAATGTTGATGCTATATTTTCCACCATCCTTTCTTCTCCTAGAAAACAATACTGTTGAACCTATTGTGTTTTAGTTCATTTTTCAGTTCTTCAAGAAGAAAAACAAAATCTCACAAAAAATGTTTAAAAAAAGTTCAAATATTTTAATTAAAAAAAAAAGTCATAGGAAAAAGAATAAACTTCCCAACCTGTCCTATTTTTGACTAAACTATAAAGAGCTATCAGTCACAGACAGAAAAAAAATTGTATCTACCTTGCTACTGAAATAGTGAACCCTTTATGGTGCAATATCTGTAAGGAAGTCATTCAGTTGCAGTACGACCATTAAAAGTGCCAGGCTGGAACTTAATTAACAGTGAAATCATCATATTTATTCATATCTAGACATATTTATTAAAAGCACCTAGCTATGCTCCAGACACTAGTTTAAATATAAAAATGAATATCAAATAGCTCTATCACTCAGATCTGCCACTGGTGGGTTATAGAAAGACCTTATAATTGGCCACCTCTGTTACCTCAGCAACTGCCTTGTGAGGTGAGATGACAAGTGTTGAAGGTCAACAGCTGGAGGCATTGCTAATTTAGCTAGTCTGAAGTGCATCAGATTATAACTACTGCATAGACAACGTAACATCTCCTATTTCCAGATTAATCTACAAATCCACTGTACCTATTATTTCTATGAGTGAAGGCTGGGAACATGCCATGATTAGAAACATTGAATTTAGCATTCCAAATGTATCTGCATAAACAATATCATTCATGATGCTCACTGTTATTTGTTTTAATGATCACGCAACATATTTTGTGGAGGAAAAGATTAAAAATTCCCATTTTCCTGTGATTTTACTGAGTATACAAGTGTAAATAGTAGCTGTTTTCCTCACAGCATCTGCCTCTTGTGCTTATCTTGCTTTTTCACTAGTAAATTCAACATTCTGCTAGCATGCATAGCTTCATCTATTTTCATTATCCTTTAGCTTTTCTTGTAGATCTAATTACTTCAAATGTAGCAGACTATATCTGATATGGGTGGTAAGCATTGTGGTTTAAACTTAGCAGGTGGCTGAACATCACACAGTCCTTCTTCACTCACTCCCCCTCTTCCAAGTGATGTGGGGGAGAGAAGCAGGGAAAAAGATAAACAGAATTTGGGGTTGAGATAAAACTATTTACTAAAGTAGAGAAAAGGAAAAGGATAATAGTTATGACTTACATCTATACATAAGAGTGTATGAAACAAGTGATGCACAAGCAATTGCTCACCACCCCCAACAAGCAATTTCGAAAATCAGTGTGTTATCAACATTGTTTTTTTCTCACAGAACCAAAAACATGAAAGAAAACAATTCCATACCAGTTGAAGCTAAGACAGTTAGAAATTCTTTAGCATGGGACAGACCTTATGTTTCTCATCTCCTTACAGTTTCCCAAAGTGTAAATTACAGATTAAAGTTTGTATGTTCAGAAGGCAGAAAGTCAGTGAATGTAATCTCTACTTATTTCTGCAAGATGCCCGTCTACGATCTTTATCTGCATTTCCACAAAGTAAGTCCTCTAAAATCTAATCAGCAGCAGAAGAAAGTTATTATAAAATCATAGTATTACCTGGATAACAAAAGACCCTCAATATTACTAAATCCAACCATCATCCTGACTTCCTGAGTTCCATCCTTAAATCACGTCCCTTACTGCCATTTTCACAAGTCTTTTAAATACCTCCAAGGATGTGGACTCCACCACTTTCCTAGGTAGCATCTTCCAAAGTTTGACCAAGAAGAAATTCTTCCCTGATCAACTTGGGACCTTTCATTGTGTCCTATCATTTATTGTCTGAGCAAATAAACTCGCATGCTCCTCACGGTAACTTCCTTGCAGTGTGGTTATAGAGGGTGATGAGGTCTCCCCTAAGCCTCCTTTTTTTCCAGACTAAAATACATCACTTCTCTCAGTGTCTCGCTCCAATTTATAGGAGGGAGATGAGGTTCTTTTGATATCTGTATACCCGGCGTGAGATTAAGAAACAACGGTTCATATGTTAGTCCAACCAGTTTATTATAAATCCTAATCAGGGAGACGGGGAAGGGAAGGAGGGCGGCGGAAAAGGTAGGAAAGAAGCAAGAATCGCGTAAAGCGGGGCTAGTCACCACCAGGATCCAGCAGCGGTCCCGCTGCACGCCGCTTCGAAGGTCCGAGGCAGAAGCAGCGGGGGGGAGAAGCAGCGTGGCCGGCCTTGGGCAGCAAGCAGGCAGCAGGAGGCAGTCGCAGAGCCAAGGCGGGGGAGGGAAGCAGCAGGACTCAGGCAGCAGGCTCAGGAGAGTCCGGCAGCATGCAGGCATCCCGTAGTGAGGAATCTGATGGCAGGCACCTTTGTTCTTCTTCAGCATCGTGGTAGAGCGCAGAGCGAGTCCGGAAAGGAGAGAGGCAGGTCGTGAGGCTTCTTCATGGCAGAAACCTCTTCTTCTTCATCCGGAATCTGTTGCCAGAAAACCTCACGTTTTCTTCATGAGGAATCTGTTGCCAGAAAACCTCTGTTCTTCATGATTGTAGGTCCCCATTTTATCCTTCTTCTCTCTCTGCCTACGTGACATCTCTGGGTGCTTGAGCAAGAGTCATGTGAGTTCCCCCTGAGATGGCCGTCTTCCTCGAGATAAACCCACACAAAAGACCGCTTCACGGCCATTAAGCTGCAGCTTATCTCTCATTGCCCCCGGGCCTTGTCCATCTGTGCCCCTCAGACAAAGGATTTCACAACCCTTGCCCAGGACTTGTCCATCAAAGTTCTCCAGACAAAGGATTTCTCTGCCTCTGCCCGGGACTTGCCTGGACTTCTTCATCTGTGTCCTCAGCAAGCTTTGAGACAATGATGTAAAAGAATAATCTCTTACACTCAATCATTCCTCATAACTCTTATTTTCTGGTCACCTCACCAGTTTTGTTGAACTTTGCATAAGCTTGAGCAACTCCATAACATTTCTGTAGTGAGAGGCCCAAAACTGAATACATACTCAAGGTGAAGTCTGACCAGTGTCACATAAAAGGGGACAATCATTTCCCTAGACCTGTTGGCCACTATTTTTGCTGCAAACAGGACATCATTGGCCACCTGTGCACTCTGCTTGCCAGGTATTGACCAGTACCCTTCAGGTCTTTTTCTGCCAGGTAACTTTCCAGCCACTCTTCCCACAGCCTGTATTACTGTATCACGTTGTTGTGACCCAAGTGCAGTATTCCTGTTGAATGTCATATGGTTGGACTTGGATCATAAATCCTAGTCTATCCAGATCTCTCTTGCAAAGGTCTTACTTGGGTGTGCACACAATTGCCTCATCCTGATCACTGATAAAAATATAAAACAAAACTGGCCCCAAGACTGAACTCTGAGGGACAGCTACCAGTTAGATTGAGCTCCATTCACTTTGACTCTGTGAGCTTGGCTGTCCAAGCCAGTATTACCGTTGAGTTGTTGTCTTAAGAGGCTCAACCACAGGGACAACAACAAAATTATTAAAAAATCTGGCTTTCATTTTCTAACATATTTTTGCTTGATGTCTACAATTTCTTAAGTTTCTAAGATTTCCGCAATTCCTTAAGGTACTAAGTATAAATGGCAAGTAATAATGTATCACAGATTTTATTTATACAACTACAGTGGACTTATTGACTATCAGTATTTTGAGTTAAGATTATTAAAACAATCTCTAGTCCTGTATCTTCTCTTCCAGTTTTCCAGTGGAATTCTAGGGGAGAGCAATATATCCTTCAAGAGGTAGCATTTGGCTCTCCCTATTTTTTTTTCTTGTATGAGTATTCTAACAGAAATTGTGCATTGCACCAAAATTCGTCTAAAACTGGTAATTTTTTTAAAAAAAGGAAAAACAAAACTATAAAAATGCAATGAAAATACAGTGAAATAACGCTTTGATAAACAAGTTTTTTCAGTTTCTTAGGCAATTTCACATTTATGGTTTCTAATTTTAACAAAGGCAACAAATCCAAAGTACAAATCATACTTAAAAATATTTTTTTATATATAAGAAAAATATCCCTAAAAATGAATTATATACTTACTGTGTTTTTTTTTTTTCCTTCCCCCAAAATACAGTACTTTTTTTTTTTTTTTTTTTTTTGTACAAAGGTGTGAAGAATCAAATCACAATAGCTTGGAATGAATACAGTCAGTCTTGACAGACTTAAGTGATAACTTCAGCCAAAGTGCCGGCTGAAGAAAAGGAAACCTCTGAGGTACTGGTCAGGGGCAGGTATGATTTGCACAAGATACACTTGTTTTGTATTTCCTGTGTCCAGGAAACAAAGTTGGTAAAAAGTCTGAAAGGCATGTTCTATGAGAAGAGGCTGAGGATACTGGGATTCCCTTGTCTTGAGAAAATAAGGCTGAGTGGTGACATCATTGCTCTCGGTAGAGGATATGCAGAAGAAGCTGCACATCACTTTTCCCACTGGGGAGTGCATGGAACAAAGTTGCACCAGTGGGTGTTTGGATGCTGGACACCAGGAAAAAATTGTGGTGAAGAGTTCAAACACTAAAACAGGCTTTCTAGAGAGGTGGTTGATGCCCGGAGCCTGTAATTGGTTATGCTATGCCCTTGATAATACATTTAACTTTTGAGTATCCCTGAAATAGTCAGGCAGTTGGACTAGATGACCTTTGAATGTTCCTTCCAATTGAATGTTTTGCTTTGCTTCACTTTGCTTCTCACTTTTCAACTTAACAGAAAGGATCTCATAGCAAGCAATATGATGTCTCTGTACATAAAGAGAACTACTGCATTTTGTTTTTTCATTTAAGCCAAATGTGAAGGGTGCCGCTATACATTTGGCAAATCTCCCTCCCAAAGTCTTAGTAATGTCATCTTTCTGCCATTTTTTTTTCTTTTTTTTTTACAAACGTGTATTGTGTTTTATAATAACAGCTTTTATTTCTAGAACAAAGTGACTTTTTATCAAGGAATGGAGAGAGATGTAAAAATCTGACATTTTATTTCCCAAAAGCATTCAATAGCAACATATTTTGAAACAAAGTATGTTGACAGACTAACTCTAGTTATCTCTCAAAGCCCACAATTGGCAAAATGAGATGATAAATTTGGCTACATGTTGTGCATCGATTGTTTCACGGTGCTAGTGAGCTTTCATTGTTATTTGCAATCTTGAACCTGAAATTTTAACATACATATTACATCGTATACTCAGTTCTGTGTGATGGTTATTTAAACATCCCTCTTTCAGTCTGAAGCTGAGCAAATTGCAACTCATGTTCAGAAGAAGATAAAAGTATGTAATTCACAAGCATTTCAGAATTCAGGAATTTAATGACATAAAATAAAAGTATTGGGAATTCTTGTTGCTTGTCTGAGGAAAGAATACAGCAAAAGATATTCAAGTCTGTATTGTACTTGGAGTTAAAATGGTACCATTAGAAATGAAAGGAAGTTATTCAACTTTCAAGAGGGATGTTTAGTATGAAAGTTAGCACTGCATTAACAGACGGAACAGAAGAGCCTCAGTAGGCACATTACTGAATTGGGCAGTGCGGGCTTTTATAGTATACTGCCACTGCAGGCAGATTATGAAAGACAAATAAAGTTCTATGCCACTTCCTGGCCCCAAACGGTCACTGCCATCAGCAGAGGGAAAAATTTCAAATATGTGATGTTTCTTGCCAAGAACAAAGACTGAACTGCTCACCAAAGACTCTTAAAACTCAAAACTGGATAACATACGAGAATAAAGCTGCTGGCAATTATTGATGCATCTATTAATGATTGCATGCATTTTGTATGCTTTCATCTCTTTTTGCTCTTGATATTTTTTCCTTCTTCTCTGTTTTCAGTGTGGCTGCAGATAAAACACAATAAGGAAGTGCACTGCTCCCCTTGTAAAAATTGAGATTCAAAAGTTGCTATTTCTACTTTCTGAGTTAAGTTTCTCCCTAAGCTATACACACTATGTAGTCTGAGAATCTTAAATTCAGAGAATTTGCCAAAAAAACAAATTCAGTTCTGGTCTTCAAAATGCAAACAAATGCACTCAATTTCATTTTCTTTTGATCTGTCAAGTATACAATTTCCACTGTTGTTTTTGTTTTTTTTTTTTTTTTATCACCCAGCATTACAATTTAGGATTGAATGGGCAATTAATACTATAAATGGAGCCAAAGATACAAAGACATTATAATTCTGTTCGAATGAGATATAATATTATTGAACTATCAGTCAAGACAGTTCACAATTAATCCAGTACATAAGTACTTGATTACCTGTGTCTCCTAAATAACAGAAAATGGAAAACGTTTTCTATTTATAAGAAGTTTCTGCACAGTTGGTTTTGATTCCAGTAATTTGCAGTTTCTTGAGAAAGATTAATTTCAAACAGATATCCTGCATCATGATTTGGTCCCTTTCACAGAAGTCTGATTTTAAATATATTGGCCTGAATTCTACAATTGTAATGGTCCACTGCAGGTGCTAGCAATTTAAGTTTAATTTAGAGTAGCTGAGAACAGAATTTCTTGAAAAGGCTAAGTGCAGGGTTGAAGACATAATAAATCACTAAGGAGTGTTTTATACTTCTGATTTTGTAATAATTCATTCCCTGAAAGATAAAAGTCTCTAAGAACTTCAGAAGAAGTTGGAATTTGATTATCCTGAGTCATGCTCAAACGACATAGAACAGTCTTTTCATTAGAGATTTCAGTGTAAGAATTAGGCCTCATATAACAGCTGCAAAGATAGATGATAAGCTGCATAAGCGGATGAAGCATGCTTATACAATTGACAGTTTGACAGTTGTACTTACAAATTTGCACCCAGGAGTGCGCTAGCCTAACTCATGCAAGGTGGTATATTGTAAACTGCATCGCAACTGCAGCTTCACGTTTTGTTCTTAACAACTTAAGTGATATGATTTGTTGACTGCTGAGCTAAGATCAAAATTTTTAGTGAAGTTTATAAAAAAAAAGATTTTTGTTATTAATTTCATTTTTTTTTCATTTCATTTTTTTTCTAGAAAGAATTTACTTAAACTCTAAATTTCATATGATGGAAGTTGTTCAGATTTGAGTTCTGAATCTATATATGAGCCTACTCATCTCCCATAGCTATCACTAAAAAGTTATGTAAAAGAATAATTAGGTATGTCTGAGAAAGCAACTACTGGGAGAGATGAGGCTGGTAAACTTGCCCTTGGCAGGGAGATGGAAACTAGATGATCTTTGAGGTCTCTTCCAACACAAGCCGTTCTATGATTCTATGACAAAAGAATGGTGAAAGTAGGAATAATAATTTGTTCTTACCTTTGACAAAACAAAATGTTTGGGTTCCAGAAAAAAGAACTCATATAAAAAGGAAAGCAGATGGTCAGTGCAACTCTCTTGGTCCCACACAGTGGGTATTAAGGTAGGTGAATCTTTCTCATTATCCTAAGGTGTATCCATGGCACACTTCTATTCAGTAATAGAACTTTCATTAGATTTAAACAAGAGAAAGAGAGGATGCGTGCAATGCGACAAACTTAGTGGGGTAAGGAATAGAAAGTGTTAGAATATATATAGAGAGAGAGGGTAAAAAAGAAGATAGGGAGATTACAAACATGAGGTGATATTATTACTTTTGGATCCCTGGGAGATTCTGCCTGACTCTTGATTGTAGGTAGTTTCTATAGGTAGTGTCAGCCCTCTAGGCAGATCTACCCTCACTCTGTGCTGTTGTTGGCTCAGAAAAGTTCTGGGAGTGGGTGAGGGGGATGTTTAACTGAGTTTGTGGGGTATGAGGGTTTCGACAGTCTAGACAGCCATCCTTTGCCATTTTACGATCGGTCATTCAAACAGTTGTCTTGGCTGTCACACTCATCATCTCAAAAGTGAATGATCAACATTCGTTCTCCATATGGAAATGAAAAGATGACTTGATGTTGTACTTCCCTGTACAAATTCTAGCAATAAAATCCCAGATTTAAGATCAGTGGAAGATAAGTACTTTATTGATCTGATAAAACAGCAGCATATTCTATAGATGATAACATATAGAGGAGGTTTAAAGAAAATAGATCTTGTCATATAACTATCATGATTAACTTCTGAGAAAAATGTTGTAGAGAAGAACATTTTGTTTCTGTTCTTTTCTTTGTATGGTCATAAACACACATATGTCTACAGAGCACTTTAATTCTCCTATTCTTCAAAATGTTTGGGTTCTAGAAATAGTGCAAAATAGTGTCATTCAAAAGAGATATTTACCAAATGTTTGGTTTTTTTTTTCTTTTTTTCTTTTCTGTTATGTGAATCGCACAGAGAAATCAAGTGATTTATCAAACTCAGCATCACTTACAAAGCTGTCTTTACTTGTAGTCTCTTTTCAGGACTGTGGCTTAGAAGCTGGCAGTATTTATTGGATAGATAACTTTTATTTCTGTAGCTAGTTAGCACATTGAGCAATCCAATAATTCTCGGGAAGAATGAATATTTTTCTCACTTACTATTAAATGTTTGATAAATCAGAAGAGGAGGATATCCCAGAGAGACCCACTGTTCATTTACTAATTCAGAGAAATGTAATAATCCTTACTATAGAGTAACAATAACACTAAATTGTAATCATATTGCTTCTACAAGCTTTTCCTCCTGGGTGGGTGACAGTTTGTTTAAACTACCAAATTCCTTTCCAGCCCTCCACCACGTTTCCCTATGGGAAGGCTAAACAAGATTTGCTGACACATTTTGTCAAAATTTGTATGGAAGCATGTGGAATCATAAAATCCCTGCCACTTTTTGCCAGTGACATGACTTATTCAGTCTATGGTGTTTGCTACTATTAGCACATGTGTACTCCTTCACTGGCAAGCAGCCAGTGGTAATAAAATTTTTATTATTTGTAGAAATAAGGAAAGGTATTATTGTGAATCTGCAGCTTCAGTACAACTCTGTGTTTGAAAGCACAACATAAGCCCTTATATTAATATGGATATCATAAAATCCTACATAGTTCAGTAGGTTCTATCAGTCTAGAATTTAAAATGGAAACTAGGGGTCATCCTTCATAACATCTCCAATATTTCATCTGATAAAATGTCAATGGGTATCTAAAATAATTAGCAGAAATCTGGGATTATGTGCAAATTTGAACAATGGGAACTGATGTTGGTGTAAAAAGCAAATAGACAATAAACTCAAATGAAAGTACTAATCTTAATATATACACAGTGGCTAAGGCATTAACACTCATGGGGCAATCTTTCACATTATTTTCACAGTTATACTTTCTTTCCTTCCAGTAGATTAAAGCAGATTTTCAATAATAAAAGATTTCTGATTTTATTATACACAAACTTATAGGAACATATTTTACCTCTGCTTGTTTTTGAGTTGTGTTTTGCTGGAAACAAACAAACAAACAAACAGAAAAACAAATTTAAAATCTTATGCTTTCCTTATCTCATAGGAGATACAGTCCGCACACCTAAGCTCATTCTTCATAAATCAGGGAATCCGTGGCCCAAATGCATATTGTCTTAAATACACAAAAAATACAACATATGTGATCAAAATATTTAAGTAGGAACTTTACTGCATTTGGTATTGCTTTGTGGAGATCAAGTCTGACCTACCTTTACAGTGTTTTGCCAATATCATTAAACAAGTTTACTGTACTAGAAAAGAAAGTTCATACGAATGTGAATTACACAAACTGAGATTTTGCCAGAAAATACTCTACATCCTTCTGAAACTAATAACGTTCAGTAGAAAATTTGTTCTAGGTTGCTGCTGTAAGATGAATTATGTTAATGCTTTTGCAAAAAAAATCTATCAGCCCTACTTTTCACCTTGCAGCTTCCTCAGTTAACAAAGATATGTCCCCAATTTGCCATACTGACTCAGCCTAGCACTTGTAAGCAAAACTGTGAATTATTCGACCTATGAATTCCTTCCAGGTATCTGTATATTACAACACTTAATAGCTCCATGCCTGTCAGCTTTTCTTTCAGGAAATCTGTACAGGCAACTGTAAATTCTGAGGCAGATTCAGTTTTGTCTTATCTGTACATCTTACCTGATGAAAACTGCAAATACCTGTGGGTCTAACACAGATTGACATAGACTTTATCTCTTTTCTGGTACCAGGATGCTTCACTACCCTTGCTGCTGATGATCAGGGGCTGCTTCTACATGAGACGTTTCTCTCGGATAAGCTGAGATGATGGTCTTCCCTTTCCAGGAACTGCTTTGTAGGATGTGACAGTAGGCAAAGGCAGCATCGTGCTACACTAAAACCTTTCACTAGATCAAATATGGGCAATAATGACAACTGGACACAGGAAAGTATCTTAACATCCCTTTTTTATTGTGGAACCTATAACTGCACACAATATCTCAAGGTGATGCACAGCAGTACAAAATACAATAGGAGAATTACCATTTTTGACTGGCTGGCTATGTTGTATTTATGCAGTTTGCCCTTCTGGCCATCTGGACACACTGCTGGTTCACTGCTTCTTGCCTCTCATCCTCCAGTCTCTGTATCCATGTCTGTCATTGCTCTGTCCCAATTACAGCACTGAACATTTTCTTTATTGAACTTCATGCCATTGCTGACTGTTCAGTGCTCCAGTGCACTGAGATCCCTCTGCAAGGCTTCTCATCCCCTGAGAGAGTCAGCAGTACTTCCCAGTTTACTGTCATTGACAAACTTGACGAGGATGCACTCCAATCCTGAATCCAGATAATTTCTAAAAGTGCTGAACAGTACTAGTACTAGAAATCAGTCTTGGAAGGGGAAGGGAGGGAAATGGTGGGACGGAATGGAAACAGGGGAAAGCAGGGGGAGAAAAAATCAAGGAGAACACACACAAAAAATAACAAATGCCTATGACTGTTCAAATGAAAGAAGATGTAACCAATTCTTCTGTATGGAGTTCAGGGACATGATTTAGTGTGGGTGAGTTGTTAGAGTTAGGGTAGTATAATTAGGTTGCTGTTGGACTTGATTATCTTGAAGGTCTTTTCCAACCTGAGTAATTCTATGACTCTATGATTCCACGTTGCACTTCAATCAAAGTACTATGGAGTATTCATTCCTGGTAAACAAAAACACAGGCAATTTTGTAAATCCATAAAATCTTATTTTATGTCAGTATTAATGCAAATTTATGTTTTTATTTCAAGATTATGTGTTTGTTACTGTTTGATATTGTAACACTAATCAAAAAGGCCTTCTGACATCAGTTCTTCTGTTAGCTTGCAAGTAGAAATTGTTTTGACAATATTTTAATTTCAATGAGAAAACAAAAAACAAGCCATTCTATGCAGATGGTTGTCACAGACTGCATAGCACAATTAAGAGCTACTATACATGTTTACCCAGCTTAATACACTATAAATACTCCTGCATGTAAACACTTAATAACATAAGCTTTGGGTAATTTTTTAGCAAAATAATTCATTTTCATTCTTTCCATGTTTCTCAATGTCTTTTTTAATATTTCTAGATAAATAATGAATTGACTGGCAGATGCAGAGTCCCTGCAGTGCTGTGACTCCTGCAGAAGTTTCTATCTTTTAACTAAATGTGAAAAACAAGTAGTCTTTACCCCACTGACTACTTCAGGCTTTCCCTCAGACTTTATAAAAGAAATTATTAAGTTATAAAGAAAAGAAAGAAGCATCAAATTGTTTTCTGAACTGTAATGTAAACATAACTACTGTCATTTTGCTTTCCCACTTGCTTTCTGAATACCAGGAATTACTGTAGAAACAATCCTCTTCAGGAAGAAGAAGCCATGTATATGTTTATGCACAGCAGCAATCTATGTCTTCCAAATAGCTGTACTTGTTCTTACATGTGTTCTTACAGTATGACAGGTACTGTATGCACACAGTAAGAGACGTGCATCATTTTGCATCACAGAGCTTTCAGTAGCTGCCCGTGGCTGAGCATAAAGTGAGTCATCCTCTCATACAAGCATCCAAGCAGTAACCATTTGCCATATGATTCCTCTGCAAGAGAATATTCTGATTCTGATCAAATAATTACTCTCGATGTAAGGAAATGGTTCACAGCAATAAATGGGTGAGATATTTGTTATGACTTAGAAAGAATGAAATGAAAGCTTATTTTCTATTCATCTGCAATGTGACAAAAGAAAAAAGAGAGGAGTTGCTGAATAGTTTAAGCTATGAAACTTTTACTTTGTTTAACTGAGATATTACTCAGAGAAGATGAGTTGAAAGGAGATTTTTGTACAGCAACGTAACATGTCAATATCTGGATTTTGTCCTGCAGAAATATTAACAGCCATAAAACAGTGGTTATTCCCCGTAGACATCAGTGTGTACAGAGTTTCGCCTAGAAGAATTTCATGAAAAAGTGGTATCATTACATTTTAAAAATATCTGTCCAACATATTGAATGACAGCTGACTTACCTGAATGTGTGTTCACACATCTTGATTTTTATTAACAAGTACTTTTGTCTTGGCAGCTGTGCAGATAGTCTGGGAAATCATCCAGCATAACAAATATGTTTTTTTAAAGGTTAACCTGTTCTGAAATTTATTTCTTATACTGACTAATAGCATCTACTAAATCCTGAGCAAAATACTATGTGGGTGTGGCTAATCTGTTGTGCAATGCTAGTTTTCCAGGTGATCTAAATCTCAAGACACATACTATGTCTTTCTTATAGTCAGTCCTTTTTCCATGAGCTGCTTGATGCCTTATGCTGAAGCTGTCCTGGCTGTCCCCAGCCTTGACCCTGCACCCCAGGAGTCTCCATAGGATCCGAAGGCTCTGAACACAGTTATAACTAGTGAAATTCAAGACAAAACAAACAAAAATGTGTCAAGGAACTTTGGCTTTTTGATATCCATAGTAAGAAGACCTCCTGCTGGGCAGCAGACACATCAGCCTTGACCTTCATGGCTACATTTTACATGGGTGGAATATAGGACAAGGGGGAATGGTTTTAAACTAAGACAGGGGAGATTTAGAGTAGACATTTGGAGGAAGTTCTTCACACAGAGAGTGGTGATGCACTGGAACAGGTTGCCCAAGGAGGTTGTGGATGCCCCATCCCTGGAGGCATTCAAGGCCAGGCTGGATGTGGCTCTGGGCAGCCTGGTCTGGTGGTTGGCGACCCTGCACATTGCAGGGGGGTTGAAACTAGATGATCATTGTGGTCCTTTTCAATCCGGGCCATTCTATGATTCTACTATTCATTTTAGAAGGGAAGCCACTCTTTAAAACACAGAATAGAAAAACCCATGTTAGGAGGAATCTCAAAAGACCATCAGATTGAGAACTTCTGTCCTCTTGGACAGACTGTCAGCCTCTTCTCATCCTTCACATCCTTCATTGTTTTCAAGTCCAGTTGAACACTGGTTTGTTTCACCTCTGCGCACACAGAAGATCTGTTTTCTTCTTGGAATGTCCACACTCCCTTTTCCTCTTCTGAACATTTGAAGTTTACCAGTTTTTCTTTAAACTTTAAACTCCAGCATAGTTACTGGGGGCTCCTGCAGAGAACATCTCACAACAAGAAGCCAAACAAAGCCAAAATCTGCCATTTTGAAGATCATAACTGTGACTCTGCTGTCTGTCTTCTGGGCTTTTCTCAGGATCTTAGCTCTACAGATTCAGATCGGTGTAGCCAAAGCTTCTAACACATCCTCGACTACTGTTTTGTTTCTTGTGAAGAGCAAGCCCAGCATAAAATATTCCAAAATATTCCATATTCCATGGTCAGCTCATCAATTATTTGTACTGAGAAATTGCCATTGATGAAATTCAGAAAATTTCTAGATCTGTCAATTCAATTCACTTCAATTGTTTTCACTAAAGGAAAGGTCTATCTTAGGACCTGGTCCATGCATAGTTCTTAAGTCTGGCAGTTGGTTGAGGACATATGGCAGCTTGAGATATCTGTAATCTCTTCTACACTGCTCAGACCTCTTCTGCAGTATATATAGCTCACCAGAAAATCTGAAGAAATCTTCATAGTAGTGTGTTGAACCAACCCTGGTAAGATTTTCTTGTCAATTCAATTGGAAAGTTTCCTATGGGGTGAATGTATTAAGTTTTACTCAGATCTAATTTAAACCTGCAAGTTAAGAGCATACTGACATTTTCAGTGTAATTGCATAAGTCAGACTAATTCATTCCAAGGGCCTCCAAATAAGGCATATGCTTAAAAGCAGCCACATCCATTTATACATGCAATGTCACCATTAAGTGTACTTAGTGACTCCAATTTCTGGAGCAATTGCTTAAATTGAATATTTCTACCAAATGTATCGCATCCTGCTTCTATTGGCTGTGTGGAATTCAGAGCTCAAGTGTTAGAAATACAATTGTGATTAATAAATAATAAATAAAAATAAGTGGTGATTAAGAGAACAAACAACTAAGAGCTGTTCAAATGATGGAATTTCTATTATTCATCCATGTTATTCATCTAGTTTCTACAAAGCTATTAATATTCTTATTCAGCTCCAAATTACTGTTTTTCATCTAGAAGCAGAAAGTAGAGTGTTTTTCAAAAGCCAGGTTGTTCATAGCTGTGCATTCAAATAATGTTTAGCTGCTAAGATTAAACTGAAAAGCACTGCCTGAAGTCCAGAATATATAATGCTATGTTTCAAGTGAACCATTTTCAAAGCTCTTTTGCTAAACTCAAAAGTTTGAAGATATAATATATTTGGTCCGTCATCTTAGATTGCTCTATATTTGACTTCTGTATCTTGCCTTAGACTTTTAATTTCCTCAACAAACATCCATCACTTCTCATAAATCTTGTAGCTGGATCATATGCTTAAATCACACAGATGTCCCTTCTAAGTCAGATTCCGATTGCACTACTCTGAATGGAGAGATGAGATTGAGCTGCTGTTGCAGTTTTAGATACCACGATGTAACTGTCCTGAGAGGAAAGGATCATGCACTTTAGGTTGGCTGTCCCTTTGCAACAAGCAAATAATGAATACCTAATCCACTTGATAAATGAAAAAAAAAAAAAAAAAAAAAAGCATTACATTCAATAGCTGCTTCAAAACTTCTGCTTACTACTCAAGCCTGTACTGTCTTATCAAAGTTTAGAAGTGTTTCCACAGCAGAAAAAAAAAAAAAAAAAAAAAACAAAAAAAAAAAAACAGCGGAAAGGAAAAGCTTAAGGAATCTTTGCAGACTGATAACATATGTTTTTTAATGGAAGAGAGAGAGAGGACTGCATTATGATATGTCCTGTAGCATTCTCTTTGTGGTACAGTATTTGCAGAAAGACACAATCTGCCTGAATTGGCTGGAGCAATGTTTTTTGTTATATTTAGTTACATTTAGTTATACATTTCAACCAGTGTTGTTCACATGATTTGAAATAATTCCTGCCAACAGTTTTAATTGGACTTGTGTTAACTGTGCAGTGACAAAACATTGTGACTGCATTGACAGTGTTTCTGCGGGGCCAGTTCTGGAAGGAAAAACGAGTTACGGATGCTCAGTGACTTGCTGTAAGTTACAGAGCCCATTATGGACAAAAGGATTTTTTCCAGTGGCATTTATAGGGCTTGAACTGGGATTTATATTTCTAGCTCTTTTATAATCTCAGTCTGAAACAATGCCTTCCCCCATAAACACATTAGTCATAAAATAGCAAATTATGTAGCAAATCTTTTTATATTATTCCCTTAAGACATTTTAGACTAGTTCTGTTCATAGCCCCTCTGAATTTGCAGTGGTAGCTGCAAGATCAGAATTTAACTTTCTTAGACTAGATTTACATCCCTTTACTTCCAACTGTGATACCTTATTCTCATCAATTTCAAATTCTCATTGAATTCAATTAATTCAGAAGATTAACTTTGTAAGGTATGAGTGCTTATCTGGACATCTGCAACAAAGCCAGTCAAGAAAAAAGAAAATATGCATATATATCTCATATTTTGTTCAACAAATGTAAAGTTAACCTACAATAATGAGCTATTCTGTTCTAGAGAAAAAAATACGAACTGATTGAGCTCTTTCAAGGTTGCTCTGGGAAAAAATTACCATCTCTTCTAACTCTCAGATTTCCTTTTCATCTGCTGTATTGATCTCCTTATTTCTTTCAGTGTTACGTTTCAGTTTATGGGCACTAATGTTCTATTATTCAGTCTTCCCACAATCTTTTCCACACATTCCTTTAAAAATCTTCTTATATTTGCTCTCACATCACTTTAAAACTGCAACCATCTTGAAGATGAGACATAGCGATATCTCAATTTTCTGCTTGTACGCCAGACATAATTCCCATTCCCCGTATTAATTTAATATATTTAAAATAACAAGTATTATTATTGGATGGCAAATACACCTATCAAATTCTTAGGAAAAGATTACATTACAGCCTTTAAAATTGTATTTATAAAACAACTGCTACCCAGCAGAAGTCACTGTAGTATCTACCTATTCTAAATAAAATAAGGATCTAATCATTTTCCTATTTTAAATTGATTACCTCATTTCTCTCCCTCTGTTTCTGAAACACGGATCACAAATGCCAGCTTGTAGATTTTTCTCCCTATCCAAAGTCAAAGTAACTGTCCACCCTCACGAATTAAAAGAAAATGAAATGTCTGACAAGACATCAAATGATCAAACTCATAACAATAACAAATAAAATGAGTATGTTCATGACAGCAAGAAACAATATTTCAGAACAGTTTTAAATCTTTTAATATAAAAAGGAAAAAAATGACAAAAAAAAACCAGAACAAACATGACACAAGATTTTACAGTTAATAAGATATCACAAAGTTCTGTTATTGAAAATAATGTTCACTTGAAAACAAGTTTAAAAAAAAAGTTCTAATTAAATTTTGATTGGAACATATCTGTAAGAGAGTGAGAAAGAATCTAGAGTTGTCTTTGCCATGCAAAGAAACAAGTAGTGGGAAATTCGGAGCAAATACTGCTTTTCTTTCCTCTTTTATTTTGTTTTTAAAATACTTTTATCCTTGTAAAAGCAATAATCTGTTCTGCCCATTTGTCTTATGGAATATTTCCAAAAAGCAATTTTATTTGTCTGCTTGGCTGCTCTGTGACACCATTTCCACAATTACTTTGAGATATTTTAATACCTGGATAGCCCTGTGAATATAAAATATTAACATTTTTATTTTTTTAATCTTGTCCTGTTTTACTGAAGGCATCAAGTTTATAACACAGATAATGAGAGTACTACTCATCACATATTAGCACTAAAAAAATGCACTTTTAATGATAGCATCCAACAAAATCTGTTCTCCATAAATCCTGGGTTTACTGAAGAAAAACTGAGGAATCTGAGCACCTTGCAGAGTAGGACTTCAGCATGTCCAGTTGTTAGAAATTGCCTTTAAAATTGCAATTCTTCTATGTAAAAACAAGAAAACATGGTAAAACTGAAGACTCACAAGGATAATCAGTTTCTGCTTTTGTCTTTTACTTCTTCACTCAATTTTCTTTCTAGATATGTATGTTGTCTGTTTGTGTGCTCTACAGAGCAAAGGAACAGTTTTGCACTTAGAACCTCTGAGAAGACAAAACTGGTGCTGACATAGGTGTGCCAGTGCAATGGGCACTGACAGTTTTTTTGTTTCTATTCAACTTATTACTAACAACAGCAAACTTTCCATTTTCATAACGTGCACTCGCCCTCCAAGTCCCAGTGTACTACCCTTTCTGCCCACAATCCCAGAGGCTGTGAGGTGGTTTAGCTGCAGCCAATCTGCAAGCAATGTTATGCAAAGAATTAGAAATCATAGTGTGAGATGCTTTAAAAACCTTTCCTGTGTCACCTCAGGCAGTGATACATCTGATCCAAGGCTGATAGCAGAGTGTTTATTTGATGACTTTACCAGCAGCCTGAAAGAACTGCAGATTTTTCATACTGAGTTAACTGAAGGCGATAGGAAGTCTCTGGTTCCTGGACTCTTTCTGCACCAAGTACTGTCAAACTGCTTTCTCTCACAGTTCTTCCATAACATGGTATGGCTGGTGAAAAATCCCTCATAAACACAGCATGCATTTTTTTTTATATCTTTCCATTTTGTCTAATGGCTCCAATTGTCTTATTTCTCTGGCATTTTCATCAATTTTGCCTTATTTCCTTGGAAAACATCCTATTCTTATGTCTCTAAAGCCTTTTCTTTAGAAAAGGCAAGACAGTTTCTACAAAGGATATTCCAAAAGTAATGCCTTCTATTTTATGATGTTGGCCTATGACATCAGAGGTGGATATTGGTGGTATGGCAGTAGAGGCTGAACTTTCATGTTAATATTCTGATACATTTTTGTTGCTGTGTGACAGATGGCAGCAGAGTGGCAGTCCGAAAAAATGGAAGACATGGAAGAATGTACAAAGCAAAAGTGTGGAACTGAATTCCTCCATGCAGAAAAAAATGGCAGCCATCGACATTCATCATTACTAGCTGAACAATTATGGAGATCAATCAGCGGATGTGAGCACAGTGGGGATTGAGTGGTGTATTTCAGCACTAGAAACAGTGGATACCTTATCTGGGGAAGGGTCTGATGAGTGTGGCAAACAGGCTCTTGTTCTTCGCTGGCAAAAATGCAGAACTAACAAACATTGTTGACTATGTTGAAAAACAGTATTTTTTAGCTGAGAATTTGCTCTATCAAACAGTGTTACTGTGCTCTTTGTGGCTTAGAAATAAATAAGAGGCATTACTTTTGGAGCAAGCACACACATTAAGGTTTTTCAAAAAGCATATGGAAACATATTAGGTAACCTTTAATCGAGAGAACTTGGAATCATCTTCTGTAATCTCAGATTTATTCTCAGAAAATGTAACAGCCAAAATGTAGTCAAAGTCTTACTGTATCATTACACAGTTTAAATAATTTCTGCTGCCATAACACTTATGATTAGCTTGTGAATTTGTTATCCTTTGCAAATAACTCCAAACATATGTGAAGATAAATTTTAGGAAGATTCTGAGAAAATAGAGACTTAGTGTCCATTTAGTACCAATGAAATCTAGCTTGCATGGATAGATGCTAATCTTTCTCCTTCATTTAACATTAAGTGAAGAGGAAATTATTTAATAAGTACTGATTTCATACATGAAATTACTAAAGAAGTGTTTTATAATGCCATCATCTTAATTAGTTCTGCAAAATTCACATGTTGTCCTGGTTCCTCCACATAGAAGAAAGATGGGAAAGGCAGAATATTGGCAACATTGATAATGCTTCTCAGTACATGCTTATATCAGCAGGGATGGACAGTAATATTGACTTGAGTATGCTTATTCATACCCTAAAGGCACATACTGTTGATCACTCAGAGATCCTGAAGAATAATTCTTTCAGATCTCTGAATAAATTGCTTCTTGATGGCTTAGTGAATGTGGTACAGAAAAGAATGGTATCTGACAATCTAGACATGGAGATTGTTTTACCATCACCCAGCAACAGAGAAAAATACAAATATCAGAATCTTGCTAAGCACACAATACTAAAGCCTTTGGCTTCTTCTACCATACAGTCTAAACAGAAAGTGAGGAACTGAGGGGGACAGCTCTCTTGGCTTCCACTTGCAGCATCACTTTTTAGTTTTTTATTTATCAATGAGGTATCAAGTAAATCGAGAAAAAAAACAGAAGTCATTTTAAAAAATATATTTTCAATGATTCTACCTAAGTAGTAGGTATTTTTTTCTACTGAAGGACTAAGTTATCTTTTGTTGTTAGATGAAGTATATCACTGTGTACCTTACCAAATGATGAAATCTGGTGATGAACTTTGTCCAGGGCTACAATCCCTGCAGTCCCATTGAATGGAATAGGGATGGTTGCTGCTGAAAAGGAGAAGGATTTAATCTTGTCAGTAGCATTATGTAATGTTCAACAGTTGAGAAAATTCAGAACAACACATTCATTTGTTACATCAAGTTCTAAAAACGATGAAACTGAAAAAGCATAATCATTCAAGAGGCAGTATGACTAAATGTAAGTCAGATTTCACATGTACATTAAATGCCAAATATATTTTTTTTTCGTTATGGACAAAGCTAATTCCTCATATTCAGTACACTCTTCTCTCCTTGCATACTCACAATGATTTCAACAGTGATACAATTTTGGGTGAATAAGCAGTAAGTAATGAGGCCATTCAAATATAACCTCCACAGCTGAACTGATGACACAAAGGGAAACTAGATGCACACATTAGAAATGGGCCAAGGACCAGATTTCTGCTGTATTTAAAAATACATCAAGATTAAAATCTACAAATGACTGTAAAAATTTAGAGCACAGATACAAACACAGGGGATTAAAAAATATTATTTACATGACTTGTAAATTAATCACAAACATAATATTGTTTGTGTGAATTTGTCTCAGAACCACCAAGTGCTGTTTACATAATAAGACAATATAGTAATAATTAAAAAAAAAAAAAAAACAGCAAAGAAAAATAGAAAAAGATGGGTACAAAATCAGTCCACTCAAATATCCCTACCCCATGATTCTACACACAAGTGCATTTTTGCACTTTCCTTTCTCAAGTAAAAATCTCAGCAGTGTCAATGGCACTTTTTAAAATGTTCAAAACAGGCAGTGGATCAACAAAGGTATCATTTCACAACAAAAACAGAAAAGCAAATGTTGCCTCACTGTAATGCACATTTCAAAGGTGACTTGCATAGTTCTCGAAATAAAAGGAGAATCAAAAGCAAAATGTGTAATACATCGTATTTTTTTCCTTATATATATGTATAATCTTTTATATTTGACAGAAAGCAAGAAGATTTTAATTTGCAATTGTATTGAAATGGGCACTGAGGAACATGGTTAGTGGGCATGGCAGTGGTGACAGGCCCCCTCCCATCAGAACACTCAAAGTCCACAACAGAAAACGGAACCAGAACATTAACTCCTGAACTCCTATTTGCCCACATGATGTTCTGATGTGGAATAGTGACAACAAAAAATAACAAAACCACAACACCTGCCTAAGGCAGGCTCAGGGCTTTACCCCATGGGATCTCAAAACACCCCCTTCCAAGAAGGAAGACATGTTCCCAGGCCCATGCCTGTTGGCCAAGTCCAATGATTCAGTTTTTTTTTTTTTCTGACTGCTTTAATAAGTGTTGCTGTATGCATGCAGCAATTCTGTGTGATATGCACAATGAAAAATAAACTGAGATGAGTTATATGCATGTTAGCCTACAAAAAAATTTGATTTTCATGCCCACATAGTACTTGGCTATCTGCCCCACCTGCTGGCCAGCACGCCTGCCTTTCCCAGGAACACAGCCCTGAAGGAAGCGCTGCTGGCAGAACCAAGAGACTGGCAGTGTGATCTTATTTCTAGGGGCACACTTGCACTGCGCTGATACTGACATGCATTTACATCTGGTTATTCCAGTTATGTAGTCAGCTATCTGTTTTGATGGGGACTGCAAACATACAGATAAATTTCCAGGTTCTTCTTTTCAGCTGTTTCATCTGCTGAAAATTCCCACTGTGCACATGGTGTCGCAGCCTCTAGCCTTCAGGAGACAAACAGAAAATCCAGACAAAATGGATGTAGAGGTAAAAAGGGTGTTCTTTTGCCCTTTTTTTGCTATTTACAAATGAACAGAATGACAATACTTACAGATGCAGATAGCAGTTATTTTCCATGTGCGTGAGATAATAGCAGCAGTAGCAAATCTCAGCCATATTATTTGCCTCTGTGCAACTCCAAAGAGAAAGTGAGCCTTGAAAGCTCCTGATCATCTTTTTAAGCAGGCTCCACTAAGGAACTGCAAAACACTTTACTTAATCTTCTGAATCTGGATGAGGCTCTAATTAATTACAGAAACAACCTTTAACTGTGGGTGAGTAATATAGAGAGAAGCCTTAATCTTCAATTAAGAGTCAGGTGGCTCACTTTATCTTTTCTATCACAGATAAAATTAAAAAACATTAAAAATATCAAAACAAGTTATATACCACATGAAGCAGACACCCTAATGAGCAGGAGAATAAATGATATTTTATTGTGGAAGCCTGAGACACCAAAGAACCTCAATAAATCCATTACCAGAATGAAGGCCAGGAGAATTGAGTTGTGGCTTCAGTTGCAGTTTTACATGATAGTTATGGGGACATCAGAGCAAACAATCCACCCTTTAAAGCTGATATTCAAATAGAATGTGATGCGATTGCACTGATAATTTACACAGCTCTTTTTTTCTGTTTTTTGTTGTTGTTGTTGTTGTTGTTGTTTTAATTAGGAACTCCTTTTCAGCTTTTCCATTTTCAGTGAAAATAAGATATCAAGAAGATTGGGAAGTCCAATACAGCTGCATATAATGGTATAATATTTGTGAGTTGAGAGAAGCATCAGATTACATGCTCAACTAGAAGTTCTTTAAAAAAATGTATTTATTTAGTTATCTCCCAAGTTGGACACTAAATTACCTGACAGCACCAGATAAATGGCATCAATGTGGAAAAAAACAGGAAAATATAATTTTGAAATAAGTATCTCTGAATTCCAATGTATTTCAAAAATTAATAAACATTTAAAACTTCAAAAAGATGCAGCATAAATTAATTTTTTTTTTTTCAAAACATTAAAGACAATGCTTTTCCAAAGAATTCAACAGTGTGAATGCAAACAAAAATCTCAGTCGAGAGGTACAAATGACAACCAGCATGGGTATAAAGAATATTTGTAAATGCAACAATATTACATTTTAATTAATATTTATGTTTAAAAAAGCAATCTATGTTTGAGATCAACAGGTACTGTACCCCACAGATCAATACCTGATGACGACTAGCAAGTCTACAGTGAAGCCTGCAGTTAAATAGGAACATGACATGGTATTGTCAGTGGTACAGGGCTGTGACAATGGACTTCCCTCTCTCCTACACACATATCTGCCTATTTATTTCTCTCTACTCTGTTCAGGCCTCACGTTCTTGACCACTCTTTATGTAAGTGCATTATTTTTTTACAGGTTCATCCTTAAAGAGCTTTAAAAATAGAAACAAAACCAATGAAATGAACAAACCAAGAAAGAATAAAAGAAATGATATAGAAGACAAAATCATCACCACTCTGTTATTTTCATATGAAGTTGTGTTTTATCCATCTGAGACTTGAATTGGTTTGCTTCACAAACACAGGGTGCAATTAATGCAAAACTGCCTAACTACATCTGTGACTCTGGTTCATAAATACAACTGATCATCAACTAACTCATCTGATGTTGTAAAAATGTGACTTTTTACCACATTGAGTATTTCAGCTGAATTTTTAAGCCATAGTCTTCTGACATTTTGAAATGCCTAACAAATTAAAAACAGAAAAATGCCACAGTAGAATGTGTTTTAAATCAATGCGCAGTTTTGTGTTGCAGTTTTTTATGGCAAAATGTCATTGAGCTAAAAAATAATAATTAAAAATAAAATTTAAAAATGAAATCAGGCCTGGGAGTGAGCCTTTATATGGCCAACAAGAGAAGCAACCAGAACTGAAGTTAAAAAAGATAAAGTTCTCTGTGCTTTCTGTAACTGGTCTGGAACAGGCTGCTGTCAGAGACAAGATACTACATAAGCAAATCCAGAACTGTTGTTGTGGCTCATTAATTAAATCTTGTGACACTTTCAGTGTTCTTTTTAATACCACGGAAGCATGATTTGAATCAAATATTCTGTTGATAGATCGTGTGTGGTTCTAGTAAAATGCTAGCGATGTTTTCAGTGTCAAGAAGATTGTAGACTTGAGTCCATCTGAATGACAACAGCGTACTGAAACCAGTAACCACGTTCAGAACGTTAGAACAAAAATGGTCTCTCATCTGCCTCGTAGAAGCCAGCAAATGTCCCACCTGAAACTGCAAAATACTCATACTATCAAACACCTGCCTCGTTTGACTCATAAGTGCTTGTAACTATAGTACCCAGTCTGAAAGTAGATGAAGCTGCCAGCTGTTACCATCCCTCATTTCCCCCTCAGTGCCCAGAACTTGCCATACACTGAGGTACTGACTTGAAGCGCAGGAAAGATCTTCCTTCTCTGCTACCCAGAGCAGATATTGAACCAGTATTTCCCATGTCTCTGGAGAACTCCCCACTCACAGGCATACAGCTATGGTTATTTACTGACATCTGGTTCACTGATTAATATTTTATTCCACTTGGAAAAGATTCAACAGATGATGCTAAGGAAAGGTAGCCTAAGTTATATTCTGTAAAGACCAGGTTCCCACATACAGAGAATAAGACTACATAACCCAAAGGTATGTATTTTATTAGGCTGTATGGTATGACCAAGGGAGTAGGATTTTTTTCCCTGTTTTTAAATTTCACATAATGCAGAGAACTCATTTCACATTGCATTTGTGCATGTTATTTTCCAGTAGTTACTTTTTAATTTATGATTATTAATATTATTATTAACTTTATATAAAATCACTGATCCTATTACCTATTTTTCTTGTTTTGTTTACTTTGGCTGCTCATTATTTGACCTTCTTTGGGGAGGGGACTTTATTTCTTTGTTTCCTTTTCTTTCACCTTTCTTAAATATTTTTGTTGGCTTTAATATGTTCAGAAAAATCAGAGTGTGAATTTTAGAGATCTTAGAAATAATCCTGCTCTGTCACTTATCTATTTTTTTAATACCAAATCTGACTTTATGTCATAGAATAGCTGTGTTGTTTTCTTCTTCCCTGACAGTCCAAAGAAAGAGTATTACATATAAATCATTTTACTGTTTAGAAGTTTTGAATAAAACATGCTAACCTTGTCATAGTAAGTGACAGACAGAAATGTCACCGTTGTTTGCCTGCTACAAATAATCCATATACTTCATGTATAATTCATCTAGTCTTTAAGAATGTTTAACAATATTGAATTTAGATAAATTTTGATGGTGAGGTTCATCAAACTTCCTTTATCAGTTCACACATGTGCCTCATCAATTTAAGTCTGCATCTGCAATCACTCCACCTGTATGTTAACCCTGGCAGGGGTTGTAGGTTGCTTTTACTTAATAGCACACAGATATGAATGCTGCCCAAGTTACATCATTTGGTACCCTCTTTGCAACCCTGTCTACCCTTCTGAACTTATGAAACTACAACAAACCAAAGCCATAAATCCGTCACTGTGGCAATAACTGCAGAGACATGTATCTAGCAGCAGCTTTTCTCAAGACCATTGGATTCTGAAAGGGGATTGAAAAACAATTCTAGATAAGATTTCAATCCTTCCCAAAATAAGATTCCAATCCTTACCAAAACCTTCCTGTCAATCACATTGAAAAGAGAACAAATCTGCAAACAAAAGCTCTTCAGTTGTAGGGAGAAGGCAAAATATTCAGCAATAAAATGCACATGCATGCACACGCATACCCATACACGCTCACAGAGTCCTGCAGCCATTCCTCAGCCTCAAAAGTGAGAAGATGTGGGCTCAACAGCTTTTAAAGCCTCACTTTTTGAAAGGAGCCCGTCCTGTACTGTACATTTTGTAGTAGATCATTACAAAGAGTTTGAAGGCTGTGATATGGTAGGATGAAGAAATATGTGACATGGCTGAACATTTCTAAAACACAGTGAATTTTTTGTTAAGGAAATGAAACACACTTTTGAATAAAAAGATTTGCACAATGTAAATGCAGAAGAAATTGAATCTACGTGAGAGTGTTATGTGGCAATGGCAGACAATCATAAGAAGATCCCCTTCCTTATATTGCTTAATAAGCTTTGTATGCTGGCTACACCAAATATCTTCAGTATGAAATTTTTGAACAGATTTGGCGAGAAACTGACAAGTAGAGCAGTGCATCTGTCACATGAGTGGCAAAGTTTTTCTTAAAACTGTTCTTCCCAAAGTAGTTTCTGTATTATATATTAATCTATATTGAAAAGTAAATTTATTTCTGTTAATGATGTGAATATTAATGTATTTTACTCCATAGACTGCCTGCCTTTTGAGCCTATTACCTGAATAGCTCTATCTGGATATTCTTGATAAGATTTACTTTTTCATCTCAAGTCACTATCAAAATTCTAAATCTAGTTCATCAGCATGGGGAGGGAAAGGGTCACGGAGATCTACTGTTCTCCACTTAGTGAAATTAAAACTAAAAATTCCTCACTTAGTGCAGCTGTGCAATTCTCAATCAGATTAATTTTTAATATCTTAGTTTTACAAAGGGCAAATTTTAAAAGTATTCTCTTCTGTCTCCTACGATGTGTAATCACAGAATCACAGAATTGTAGGAGCTGGAAACGACCTTTAGAGATCATTGAATCCACCTTCCCTGCAAAGCAGGCTCCCTGCAGCAGGCTGCACAGGTAGGCGTCCAGGTGGGTCTTGAGTATCTCCAGGGAAGGAGGGTCCACAACCTCTCTGGACAGCCTGTTCCAGTGCTCCGTCACCCTTACTGTGAAGAAGTTCTTATGCACATTTGTGCAGAAATTCCTATGCTGGATGTGGTTGTTAGAGTTAAGGTAGTACGGTTAGGTTGAGGTTGGACTCGATGGCCTTTAAGGTCTTTTCCAACCTGAACAATGCCTTCTATGTGAAAACTTAAGTAACTGGGAGAAGATTCAGAAGATAACACAAAATTCCGCCAGAAAAAGAATCCACTTTTTTTTCAAGAAATAAAATGTGCCTTCATATAACTGAATAAGATAAAGAAAAAAATAAGCAAACAAACAAATACAGGATGTTAGAAGTAGACGTACCTATTAAAAAATTTAGTCACTAATCACACTGAAACATATTATTAAGCTTATGTGAATGAATCCTCAAATATTAAAGTTTGACTCTAAAGTCATGACTGTATTAAACTTTAATTTATCATTAAGTATTTGGGTGCTAAAATTTCTCCCAGGGTCTCCATAATATATTATCTGTATCAATCTTTGAACATACATAAAAGTAACTTTATACTCATAAATGTGTATTTCATATATAATGCTACATATAACACAAAACAAATACAATATTATATGTAACCAAACTATTTCAAAAAAACTATTTCACAAAATCTTACAGGACATAAAAGCAATCAGTTGTATAACTTCCATAGTGTTGAGCCTTTTGAAACAGACAAATCAGATAAATGAATGATCATGGGATTATTAATGCTAACTATTAACCTCCAAGTTTTGTGTTGTTTAGGGTTTTTTTCCAATAATTAAACAAAACATGCTGAAGGTTTTTTAATGAATTCACTGGAAAGTAATGAAAAGTTACCTCAAATGTAACTTGAAGGGAAGAAAATAAGCATCAACATTTTCTGCAGTCTAACAAAAAAAAGATGTACTTAAAACACACAAATTTACACTGCAGTTGACAATTATTCTTTTCTATGTAGTGGAAAGTAATGAAATGATTCCGGTCCAAAAATATTCAGGCTAAGTTAAGCTATAAATTATTTTTAGTTGCAGTACATGTCTGTCTTAATGATGCAAGTTTGATGCTTGGAAGTGGAAGAGTTTAAGAAACAAACAAACAAATAAATAAATAAAGGTCACCGTGATTATACATCTAACTCACTGCCTTATAATTTTGTTTCTACTTACCTACTTCCAAACTGGAAAACATGATAGAAAAGCAAGATTCCCCATTGGTAACCCAATCTTGATATCTCAGATGCAAAGTACTTGGAAAACATGAAGACTACTAGAGTGTGCTGGAAACTCACATTTAACTGATAGCTTATTTTGCTCCTAATATTTCTATGAAGGCCAGATGAATCACCAATGCACAATCACTATCATTCCGAGCAGGCTGCTTGTCTCTGCAATTTTAATACACAGATCAATTTTGCGCTGCCTCTTTTTGACTGCAAGGGCTTATAGAGGGAAGTCACAAAACTTTTCGAGGGCTAAGAGTGTAAATTGCAGCAAAGAATTAATCCTCAGCCTGGGAATAGGGCACTGAAAGTGATTATCCTGAGAAGTCTGTGGCAAGTATTCAATCTGCCTCATATCCCATAAAAATTTCATTTCCTTTACTGAGTTTATTTGAGATGCTAATACATAATGCTAAATGTCACACATACAAAAAATATTATGCAGGAGTATTTACTCTTTACCAGTAATCTTCCCAAAGGGGTAAAAACTTAGACAATGTTCCAGTTTAACAATAGGTGATAATGCCAGCAGATAATTCAAGGAAAATAAAAAGATTACCTGGACAAAATTTGCATAATAATACTTTGCAATACAAGTACTAGTTTCTTCCAGATCAAACATGAATAGAAAGATGATTTACTTAGCTTTATTTCATACTTCTTATTGTGTGACAAAATTTATTTTGAGTAGTAAAAATGTCAACATCTTCTCCCAACATTCTGTCGTTAAATCAGAGGAGAATGCCAGGTCACTGAGGTCCTAATTAAGAATTCCCTTTAAGGCTTGGTACCTCACAACACAGACATCTTAGCCTTCCTGAAAAAGCCTACATTATGAAGACTGAACAAAGATTTCAGGGTCTAGAACATCAAGGAACTCAAAAATGGGAAAACTATAGAGTTTGCAGACTGCTCGCTTATATACACCTATCACAGTGTTTGGTATGATTTACTAGAAGTACAAAAAGGAATAAGCTGGGCTAGATGGAGACAAGAGTGCCTTCTGACACTTACTAACATTTTGCATGTGACCAGTGTCACTAAATCAACACTGAAACATTTCTACTAAAAGGTGAGACTTGGGAAAAAATACACTATGAAATAAAAATAGTGAAAAGCCACTGTTTAGCCATAATCGCTGAGGTTGTAGCTATTGTACATATCTCACTAATAGTGCTGAGAAGGAACTATGAAGTAAGTAGGGAAAAATCAATAATGCTGACAAATGAAGTCATCAGAATGAACATGGAAAGCAATATGCATTTTTATTCAAGGCAGAAGGCTGATGTATACACACGTATATAACTTTTGGAACAACCCTCATATGTTTATAGTATATGGTAATAGTAATGTAATGCCTTCTATTCTATGATGCTGGCCCATGACATCAGAGGTGAATGTTGGTGGGATGGCAGTAGAGGGTGAACCTTCCCATCAGTATGCCATTACATCTTGTTGTGGTGAGACAGCTGGCAACAGAGGGACCACTGACTGTGGTGTCTGACATGAAAGAGCATTCACAGCAATTGTGAAAGATGTGACACTGAATTTTTCCATGTGGAAGAAAATGGCACCCATTTACATTCATTTGCTGAACTTCTATGGAGACCAGACAGTGGACGTGAGCACAGACCAACTCTGTGGCTGGTGCGTTTCAGCACTGGTGACATCAACAGTGGGTCACCTCCACTACTGTAGACTTTTATGAGCGTGGCATACAACTCTTGTCCATTGCTGGTGAAAATGCAGGGCTAATGTTGTGATTCTGTTGAAAAGTGTGTTTTGTAGATGAGAATTTGCTTGATCAGATAATGTTATTGTGCTCTTTGTATCTGTCCTAATTTCCATAGGAATATATAGGAGTTTCTGTCTTCAGAATGACCTACATCTGACGAGGATCTACTTAACCCCTGCGAGAAACTATATTATTAATGTAAAAATCAAAGAAGCAGTAACTTAGACTCCAACAAGAATCGAAGGGCTTAACAGCCACCAGGAATCCTACAAATACACACTACTGGGATTCTGTTTTTGTTGATTTTGGTGTATCAGAATCAAAGAAAAGTTGAGTTCTTCAGCTGAGATTGTTCAATCTGACTCACCTCCTCGTCACCAAATTCTGGCTGGAATATCCTTCTTCAATAGAACTCATGAAAACCAAACAGTCCACTGCCATCTTGAAGTGTATACAGCTCAGGAGAAAAATAATTGATAATATACAGATCAGGTAGAATACCATTTGTTAATGTCTGAATGTCTCATTTAAGCATTAGTTAGTATGTTGATTTTCTTTCCTTACGTCCTATGTGCTTTGTAGATTTGTGGGAATCAACTGTTGTTTCTGCATTAGAATTGGATAATATTTTTTTAAAATTTCATGATCTCTGCTGTCATAGTTCTTTTTGGGAGTCCTTCTACTTAACTTGGGGAAGATCTCTGATAGTTTACATCACTTATCCTCCAGACGAATTTTTCCCAGGAATGCACGCTCTGTATATAGGTGTATATATGTATATTTTGTCACACACATTGCAAGAAGATCCTGCACGAGATCAAACCAGAGAACAAGTCATGGTATGCCCGAGAAAGCCTGAAGAGACATCTGAAGGCCTGGCATCATCCTCTCTGGTGCTCTTTGTTTAACAAAGACTTTGAAGGAAATCACCGTATCAATACGACAAGAAGAGCACTGAGACCTCTTGGAAACAACAGGATGGCTACTGACTGACACCAGATAACACGCGAATCAACAAATGTAAACTGTGATAAGACTGTGAACCTGGAATATCCAGCCAATGGGGAAACAGGGCAACGGGAAAAACAGGGTATAAAGCCTGTCATGTTATGTCCATAGATGTGCTCCTGCTTGTAGAATGCCCGCCATTGCAATCTGCTTTTATCAGAGATACCGTCCTGACAAAAATTATTTGGATATTTCCAACAGATTGAAATTAGATTTGTATTTGTTACATTTCTACATAAGTGATGCCTGGCTTTTTCACACCACCACTCTATAAAATTCAAGGCTTTTAGCCACAATTTAAATTTGGCCATAAAAATTGCAGATTATATAATTTCTAGCATCTAGACAGAGTAGATGCTGAGAATGTACTGTATGCACACATGTAGAAGGCAGAACACTCAGTATCTCTGTACCAGTGACTTTTGCTTTCTTTCAGATTTGGAAGATGTTTAATCTTATCTACATAATGAAGATGACAGCTATTTAACAGAGTACTCAATCACAGATTCAATTACTGGTAACAATCACACACCCTTCTGCCTCCAGCTCTTCCAGTCGCTTGTTGGTTACTATCTCCTGCTCAGTTTCTCACTTCTCTTTTCCTAGTTCTCCTCATTTTCACTCAGTGCTACAATATAATTCCAGACTTTTCTTGTCAGTAAGATCCTCATCTCAGCTCAGACCAAGCATTTACAAGGTTTCATTAGTTATTTTCTTTTCAGCATCCTTGTACCATTTCTGGGACACGTGGCAGGGAGAAGCTAGTAAGTAGAGGGAAGGTACTCCCATAGATTCTCTTCCAATAGCTTGTATTACTCCAGTCTCCAACTCAAAGAAGTAGCAAGGGTAGTAGAAGTTTTACTCAAACCTAAAAGCTCAAAGTTGGAACATGTGCAGGCAAACCACATTCTAAAACTAAAGTTTTTATTCATTGTGTGGGAAACTATAATTTTTGCGTTGAATTTCTTTTCCAAGTTTTCCCACAGCACAGAGTTCAGCTGTGATTTAGATTTTCAGGTAGATGACAAATATAAAAAACAAAAATCTCTCCTCCAATGAAACAAATTCAGTGCCCTTCTCAAGTTCTAATATCCTCTGCAGATAGATAAAAAAAATCACTGTCAAAAAATATTGCTTTATTTCATGGACAGAAGACAGTACTTTCAGCTCTATTTCCTGAGAAAGGTACTGTTTTCCAACAGTTCCACCTTAAATTTGGCCTGAGAAGAATGTGTGAGATGAATCAAACATTTGTAAAGTTCCACAAAATTTTTGAAGGGAATTCAAATGTTAAGTGTATCACGGCAGGTGATATTGTTTTCTGAACCTTCTGTAACAACATTGGTTCATGTTCTAGTCATCGCAGTTTCTGGTAGGAATAGAGATGCCTACTGCTAATGCCTGAGATTGAGTTTTAGTACTTTTCAATGCTAAAACATGCATTGTGTCTGACTGTGTAGTGAGAGGAGGAATGAAAGTGTGTGGAGCTATTGCAATATTTTTTTTAAGAAAAAGCTTGAAAAAAACAACCAAATAAAACTTTCACACTACTTCTGAAGAGCCCTATGTAAGAGATTATTCTTTTACATCATCATTGTCTCAAAGCTTGCTGAGGACACAGATGAAGAAGTCCAGACAAGTCCCGGGCAGAGGCAGAGAAATCCTTTGTCTGGAGAACTTTGATGGACAAGTCCTGGGCAAGGTTGTGAAATCCTTTGTCTGAGGGGCACAGATGGACAAGGCCAGAGGCAATGAGAGATGAGCTGCAGCTTAATGGCCGTGAAGCGGTCTTTTGTGCGGGCTTATCTCGAGGAAGACGGCCATCTCGGGGTACTCACATGACTCTTGCTCAAGCACCCAGGGATGTCACGTAGGCAGGAAAAGAAGGATAAAATGGGGACCTACAATCATGAAGAACAGAGGTTTTCTGGCAACAGATTCCTCATGAAGAAAACGTGAGGTTTTCTGGCAACAGATTCCGGATGAAGAAGAAGAGGTTTCTGCCATGAAGAAGCCTCACGACCTGCCTCTCTCCTTTCCGGACTCGCTTTGCGCTCTACCACGATGCTGAAGAAGAACAAAGGTGCCTGCCATCAGATTCCTCACTACGGGATGCCTGCATGCTGCCGGACTCTCCTGAGCCTGCTGCCCGAGTCCTGCCGCTTCCCCCGCCTTGGCTCTGCGACTGCCTCCTGCTGCCTGCTTGCTGCCCAAGGCCGGCCACGCTGCTTCTCCCCCCCGCTGCTTCTGCCTCGGACCTTCGAAGCGGCGTGCAACGGGACCGCTGCTGGATCCTGGTGGTGACTAGCCCCGTTTTACGCGATTCTTGCTTCTTTCCTACCTTTTCTGTCGCCCTCCTTCCCTTCCCCGTCTCCCTGATTAGGATTTATAATTAACTGGTTGGACTAACATACGAACCGTTGTTTCTTAATCTCACGCCGGGTATACAGATGTTAAAAGAACCTCCCTCCTATATATTGGAGCGAAACACCCTATTTGTAAAAAAATTGGTTCTTTGTCTTATTAGTAATTGCAGTCTCTGCAAAATCCTGTTCTAATACATCCCAACAGGTCTTTTGCATTCTGTCCTTAAGTTTGTCTACACAGTTCATCCAAATCATTTGTCTTTGTAATTCATGTCTGAAATAAATGTCAGTGGGTTATTCTACCTATAAGGGCACGCCCTACTTGTCCTTCACTGAGACATGAAGGTTTCTTTTTTCCCTTCTAAATAATTTCCAATTTCTGTGCAAAATTAAGCGTGAGTAATCATAGCTATACACGTTTGTAACAGTCTGATCCAAACCATCATAATTCTGGGCTTTGAGATGAATCATGAAATGCCTGTATTAAGTTTTCAGGATCAGGACAGAATATCTCAGAAAGGTTCTACAAAGTCCAGAGGCAATTTTAGGCGTAGACAGTTCTTTTCCAAGAAAAGAAAATAATACTTAAAAAAAAAAAAAAAAACAAAACAGGTACCAAGTAAACTCCAGAGTCTGTTTTTAATATATTATAAATGTATGCTCTGGGAGATAGACAAGCAAATGAGTGTTTCAAATTCTCTTATCAGAAAGCTCTTCTACAGAACTTATCTCCAAGTTTTTATTTTGTTTCCCTGAATTACAGATAGCATTCATGGGAAAGATATGTCCTATGAAATCCATAGTGCATCTTTCTCAGTTCTTCAGGTAACGTAAAAGTATGCTTAGCATTTTGTACCCAAATGATTTATGCACACATACTATGCTATTTTTTTTTTTTTTTCTGAGGCAACAATTCTGATAGTAGGGGTCTTCTCATAGCTGGCTAATGCTTGATTGGGTAAACGGATGATCATTTGTCTTTTGAGTGACTTTGGCTCAGTAGTTTCTGTTATTTTCCTGTGCTTCAGGGAAGATAGGAGGATTACCTCCCTCGTTATCACCATATCCTTATCTTGAATTTCTGCTTTATATACAACAGTCATTTGATTCTTGAATTACCAAGTCTGTGGATGATGCACACTGTGGTGCAGCTAATGAGCATAAAAGTAACAGCACAAGCAAGGAGATAAATTAGCTATCTAAAGCTTGAACTGTGTGAGCATGAAAACTCCTAATGCAAAAAGAGGGAAAAAAATCTGACCCTTAATAATTATAGCTAATGGTTGCAACAAGTGCAGCAGATGAGAGAAAAAAGGTCAAAAGACTACTTAGCATGTGAGAAGAGACAAAAATGACTTAATAAGCCAACTGCGTCCCAGCTTAGTCTTTCACAGGTCTCAGTGCAGCTGTAGATTCTTTAAAAATACATTGCTCAGGAGTATAAGCTGTAAGCACATATACTTTTATGTACCTAATGAGCCTCATCCTGCATTTCTCAGCTTTCATGGGTCTTGTCAGTTTCAACAAATAAAATCCCAGTTCATTTCTGGTATCGCCCAGCTTGGGCAGTATCACTTGGTACGCATGAAGTACTCGACAATAACAGATCTGCTTACCATTTAACAAGATCATATAGTTTTCACAGTAGGTTTGGAATTTTGATCCACAGTGCGTATTCAGAAGAGAAAGTCTTTTCTTTTTTCATTTAAACTTTTTAATAAAAAATGAGATACAGGTGTAATATCTCCTGTTATTCATGTGATTTAGCACATCGTGGTTTACACAAATTTTAGTCTCGTAAGACTTCATTTCACATCAATTATGTTGTGGTATAGCCATTTATATAATAAAATAAGTTGTAAATAGAAAATAAGAGGAAAGTGAACAATGCAACTGAGCCATCCTGCACTGCTTGTACATGAGAAACACACCAAGAAACAAACCAGAAAACCTCCACAGTTTTAATAAATACATGTAAATTGCATGTATTTAAGTAACTCGTTTATTAAGTAACGTTTTATTAAGTAAGAAGCAGAGTGTTACCTGTTAAATCTGCATGATGAGGCTGTACTATGATAAGTTTGGAGATTATATATTTGCCATTGTTTTATTTTGCTGTGTGTTCTTTACTAGTTTCCCTTCTCAGCTCATATAGTTCAACCTTACTTAGAATCAGTGTGAGGAAAAGATTTGTTTCATCTATAGTAAAGGAGTTTTGCAAGAGTGCTACCTTTTGAGCAGAGACTAGAAATGTATGACTCTGATAGAAATCTCTTTGCTATTAAGTGAAATTTGACATCATCATAATAACTTACTAATACAAAGATGCTGAAGTGAATTTTGTTGCTTTTGTTGTACATTCTGTAGCATCAGACTTGTAGATTTAGAATAAGGACATCTTCCACTTCTATCTTAACGTTTCCTCTTGCACTTTAGCAGATTAAAATAAAGGCAATAGCTTAATTTGAATAAGATAAGAGTGCTGCATTGGAAAGACAAATTAAAAGAATGAGGAGCCCCTCAGAGGTTATTAAGAGCGATGGGAAAACTTGAAGATAGTAAAAAATATATATATGCATGGGGAAGATTTGATGATGTTAGATGAAGCAAAAGAAGCAGTGAGGAAGAACTGTCACTGAGGTATACAATGTTGTTGCATATACAACCATTGAATCTGACTAATGCTGTCTTCCTAGTCACTTTCCTTTGAGACCTGATAGGAACACAGTTAGTGAGAAAGCAGATTGTAATAAGAGAAATCAGCTCCCACTTCTATTTTCATTCAAAAACCTTGCAGAGGATACTACAATGTTCTTCTGCACCTCCATAATTCTGCATGCTGAATTCCCTGCAACTGTCCTTAGAAGAGAGCATCTGGGACTATTTGGAAGTAATGGAGAAAAAACTACATGACACAAGTAAAAATTGTACCATTTTCATCTCCTCTACACTCGAAATGAGGTTTTTTAAGTTTTAGTTTGTTATTTCTTCAAATAACCTGTACTACCTAGCATCCAGCACTCCTGACTCAAAGAAACAACAAGGAATTCTTACTTATCTGTATGTTATTTCATAACAGATTCCACAAAGTGCAATATATTTTAAAAGTTTAAAAAGGAATATGTTTTGTATAATTATTATACAAAGTATAATATGCTTCTTTATTATTTTATTAAAATACTGCTTCTAGATTTTTATTACATCTGTGAACCTTGTTGTCTGCTTCCTCCAGATTTATGAACATCCCCACTTCGTACTTAATTAGCCAAAATACTGAAATCAGCTGCATGACTTTGCAAATAGAGATAACTGAATGAGAAAACTTCCATTTTTAGCTTTTTTGCTGAATAGAGGAACATATTCAACAGGCTGACAAATGTCTTCTGCATATAAAATGAGTGTCCAGCAGATCAGCTAAAGTTTGAGGTGTTCTCCATATACTGACAGAAAAAGTTTGCAGATATACAGACCAGAAAAATTGAAATTATTAATGTGAGGTTTGTTGTCTTTTTTGTTTGTTTGTTTGTTTTCTTTTAATATACTTGAATTACAGATAAACTCCTACATGGAAGTAAGGCAGACCATGCTGAGCAAGGATATTCACTCCTTCTCCCCTTGTTCAAAAAATACATCAGGAAGACCATCTTTTAACCATAGCAACAAAAGAAGGTTCAGAACCGTCTCTTTTATCCACAAGTGATTTTAGATAGCAAATAATGCAAAACTAACAGTATTTTTTTGTGTAATGGACTGTCTAAAGTACATGAATTTTTGCCTGAGGTGCAACCACCAGAAAAACAGATACCAGAGGAAAGTGAACAGTATCATGTAGATCTTATGGCATCGTTATGAATGGAGAAACATAAATACACAGAGAAAGTAACTTATTTGTATGAATTTCCTAGAAGAAGAAGAATTAAGTTTTCTTCTATATAGAGTCTAAACGTAGCCAGTATTCCTCATAAGCAGATTAGACTGGAGTTCAAAATAAAGGGAAAAAAAAAAAAGAAAATATGCACTCCTTCTACCAAATATATTCACAATTTTTCTCTGCATATTTCTAGTTTATTTCAATGTGCTCTGGCCCATCTATAAACTTTCAGAATAATATTTTAATAATAATTCACACTAAAATTGTTTAAAGAATAGCAATACCTCAGGTCTGCAATCTGCTGAAGTAATACTCTCAGAAATTCACAAAGTCTGTTTACTAGACTGTAGTCACTACTGTACATGTAATGGTTTAAGTAACTATTATCAAACAAAAGATGAACTACCTCAAGGCAAAAACCAAATGGACCTTACTGAACATATTAAAAAAAAAAATGTACCGAAGACTTCACTTGACTGGCATGCAGCCCCATGGACAGAGCAACCTGTCATATAAGCACTGACCCCAGTAATCAGTGGCTTATACAATTAAATTGTTTCAGAAAATGTCCATTTTATTTCCAGAATTGGAAATTAATCAACTTCATCAAATATTAAAACATTGTTTTCTGATTACTTGGACATGAGCTTAAGGCTCTCATCACAGTAATGAAACCGAAAATTACCTGAGGTGAACAATGAGCTGTCAGCACAAGTGAGGTCTGTGCGAGCTGTAAATAAATCATTCCCCTCCCCTCCCCTTACCCTTCCCTTCACTTCCCTCCCCTTACCCACCCTCCCCTTCACTTCCCTTCCCTTCCCTTCAGATAGGAAATCTGGCATTATTTTTTTCTGCAGGCTTGTCTGAGAACAAGGATAAAATGAAAAGACCCTCAAAAATATAAAAAATGGAATCTGCATGGGCACATACAAGGTATGGCTCTTCAGTAGATACAGACATTTATTTCTGTGTGCAGACTCATCTCTTTTCCAGACTGGCAAGGCATCAGCTCCATCCTTCATTCATCTTTATTTCCTTTATTAGATTAATGCAGTACTTTATGTTTACTCAGTGTCCATACATAACTTCCCATAAGCAGGATTATGAAAACTTATCACCTCATTTCCAATTAACAACCTTACAGTTATTCCTCAGAGATTGATTCTACGTCTGTATCAGGCAACAGCAGAGGTCTATTAGTACCCTAGCTACAGATATACTAAGGCACAATTGTTTGCAGCTCTGAATTCATTCACCAAGCTGCTGTGCAGTGTTTTTCCAGAGGCTCTATGCCTGTGTTCCCTTGTGTTCTCTTGCATTTTTTCATTTTTTGTTTTTCAAGGTATATTGTTTTCATGGTCTTACTCTAGAAAAAAACTGAAATCATTCTTATGACAGCTTTTCATGGGAAGTAGCTGTCAGTGTCATGACAAATGCCTTTTTCCCTCAATTCTTACTTTGCAGAATTCAGCTTATAGAGAAAAAAAAAACAAAATATAAATGGCAACAAAGCAGGTAAGTAAATACCTGAAAAATATTCAGTATTTCAAATTCACAGAGACTTGACAGCTGGTGAGTATGCAACCTTAACATCTAACAAGGATGCTCCAACCAGTGCTAATGATATCACAAGCAGGGAAAGAAAAATTTTTTTAAGTGAAATAGCTAAAAATAGCTATCATCCCTCTGTGCCACTCACTGCCAAATTAAATGTTGGACTTGTCCTCTTCAGCTATAGAATTAGCTAATTCAGTGTTGCTAAGCTATTATCATCTTGGAAGATAATTCTATCTGCTTTATGTACAGAAACAATGACTTTTATATTCTGTTTTTAAGCCAGCTAAAATAAACTAGAAAGTACTGTTTTGAGTTATTTTAAATGTCATGATTTTTAGATCTAGACATTTATATTCTTAAAAACATATAGGAATGCAGTTGTCTGAAATAATCTATTTTCCTCTAATTAGTACTTTTTTTTAACTAGGAACTTTTCCCCTTTAGCACTTTCCATGAGCTATAGACCTCAGTAATATTCATCCTGAAGTCACAGAATCATTGATTCGTCTAAATTGGAAAAGATGTTCATGATCACGAAGTCCAATCATCGTCACCCTGACCGATGAAGTCCTATCACTGAACCATCTCCCTTAATGCAACACCCGTATGTGTCTTAAATACCTCCAGTGATGGGAACTGCACCATTTCCTACAGCAGCCTATTCCAATGCTTGTCCACTCTCTCCATAGAGAAACCTTCTTGTTGTCCAATCTGAACCTCCCTTGATGTAACTTGAGGTCATTGCCTCCTTTCCTATCACTTGTCACTTGAGAAAAGAGACCATCACATACTTCACTGCAACCTCCTTTCAACAGAAGATGAGGTTTCCCCTGAGTCTCCTCCATACGAAACAACCTCAGTTCCCTCAGCACTCCTTCTAAGTCTCATTTTCTATTCACTACACCAGCTTTGGTGCTTTTCTTTACGTATGCTCAAATAACTAAATAACCTTGCAGTAAGAGGCTCAAAAATGAACACAGCAGTTGAGGTGTAGTCTCAGTAAGGACCGCAAGATTGTCTCACACTTTCCTACTCTTGTTGACCACATTGTTTCGGACGCGGATCAGGATGCCTTTGGCCTTTTTGACCAACTGGGCATACTGACAGCTCATGTTCATACCATAAATTACTAACAATATACTACAAAGTATATAAAATGAGCAATACAAATGTTTTTCAATTATTTATTACCTTTTATTTTTGAAATATTGCAGTTGCAGTTTGTGTGGAAGGTGTTGATAGATCCTTAGTTAATACCTGTGTCACATATTTCTTCTTTCTGCACTGCAGAAAAAACAAGGCTTTGCTGAATAATAGGACATAAGCATGTTACTTTCGGTGATCCAGGCCAGTATGAAATCCTCAAATGTGCAGCTAATTTCAGCTGTTCCTACTGTGCTGTCAGTACACCTTATTCCAAGTGGAAGATGTTTTCCTGCTGTGCTCCTGGCAGGACATATGCATGCCTCAGACTCTTCTTTTCTGCTCTTTTTAGATGACAACTGCCATCATAATCAGAGAGCAGAAACCCAGCTCTGCTTTTGAGATGCAGTTATGCTTCATCAGAAAGTTGCAGAGGATAGTTAATTTGAAATTTATGTCTTCTATCTTTTCACAGATAATGTATGAAATTTTCCATCCCTGCAAATAAATGATATGACTGTCACAGAGCTCTCAGCTCAGCGGATGAAATTTCTTGGATCTCTGAGTTAGGAACAACGTTAAACACTTCTGTTTTATGTATCTTGATATATTAAAATAATGGCAAACAAGGAAAAAATACTGAAGCATATTGAAAGGTCCTATATCAAGTATTGATTTATCTCAGAAACCCTATTTATGTCGCTTATTCCTAAGGCACTCCTCCGCACAGTTTTAGGTTACAAGCCAACAAAAAATATGTACATACTTTACTCTTTGGCCCTGGACTAACTTGTGCCCTTACTCTCAATAAATGTATGAATAATTTGAGTTAGGTGCACTCAGAAGAATAAATGCATTCCGTGAGCATGATCTCAGAAAGAGTAAATAACCGAAATTACTGTTCTAGTACCACTAACTTAACAGGGGAAAAAAGGGGTTATCTTTTTTTTTTTTTTAACAATCTAAACACAAGATATTTTTAATGAGCATTATGATCTGAATCATCAGTCTGTATGCAGTGCAGCAGCTAGAGGATAAGCCAGTCAGTTTTGAAATACTCAGTGGATTCATAGATATTATAAAAGGGCCTATTTAAACAATGATAAATAATGTTTTATAATTCATGACTAATTATTTTCTTATAAATTCCTTTTTTTCCCTTTCCACATTCTTTTTAAGTACTCTACTGTTCTTAACAACTCAATGATTTTTCCTAATCTACCTCCCACAGCACTTAATTGAAATACTACTTTGAAAAGGCTTCGTATAAAACTGTGTTGTACATTTAGATCAAGGCTAAATATATTCATACTAAATTCTTCTGACTGCCTGTATAGCTCAACTGCAAAATCACTGCCCATCTTACCCTGTACCATAGTCCAGCCCTGGACATGCCATCTTGAACAAAAATCTAGTATCTACCTTCCAGGGCTTCTCTATCATTGCTTATCTTCCTACCCAAGAGTATTCATTTACACAATTAAAAAAACACATCTATGAAAGGAACACAGTATCTTTATGGATCAAAATATTTCATGATCCAGAATCCTCAGGTGACAGTATTGGTTTATATTCTCCAATATTTTTTTCACAGAGTCCTCTGTGAGATGTCATAATGCAATTCGTTTTGACTAGCGTGAGGACAGCGTCTGGACTCTTCTCAGAGGTCACACCTGCAGCTCCTCTCTGCCAGCGCTTCACCATTTAAGTCTCATATAGCCACTCATTTGGGAGGCTGAACATAAAAAAAACCTCATGTTTTATTTCCCCTCATAAAGGATATTCAGATAGAGCTGTAACTTTTTCAATATCCAACAACAGCACAGTAAGCTTTACAGAAAGTAAGCAGCCACACAAAGATGAACAGCAAATTTTCAACCCTACTGTTGTTTGCTTTCAGACAAAGATTTGTTTAATTTTCATCAAACTTAAATGCAAATCCTTACTTTCTTTTCTTCGCAAGAAAAAAGAAATTGTTTTGTCTATACAGGAGCACAAAACATCAGAAGCAGTTAGTCTACAGTTGGGAAGACTGGCCAATATACTGCCAGATGTATGCACTGCTTTTGAGAAAGACCAGGGCAGCCTGGAGAAAGAAGTAAATTGGAACTTCACAAAGTTGAGCAACAGGAAGAGCAGAGTCCTCACACTGGGTGAGAACAATCCCATGCATCGGGACAGACTGAGGGCCAATAGGTTGGAAAACAGCTATCAGCTATGCAAGAAGGCCCTAGGTCTCCTGACGGGCACAAGATATCATGAGCCATCAGTACGCTGGCATTGAAATACATGAAATTTTGTTTAAATATTAAGACTTTTTTTTTTTTTTTCCTTCCATGAAGATGGTCAAACACTGGAGGAAAAGATGGTGGATTCTCTGCCTTTGGATATAGTCAAAGACAAGCTGATCCTAAGCTCCAGCTGATCCTGCTTCAAAAAGAGGTTGCACAGGAGGCCTATCACCTTCTGTGATTAGATGATTCTGTGAATACAAAGCTAAAACGTTCTTTTAAGAAAGAAATGAATGGAACAGGGGGAGAAAAAGAATTATAGATACCTTACTCTTACATACAAGACTCTGTGCATGCTTGAAATGCTTTGCCTTCTTCTCAGCATTTGATATAACAGCAGTTACAGTGCTCATGCTTTTTAACAGTAGTTTTTCAATAACAGATGTTCGTATGAATTTTAATACTCCTGACCAGCCTATTTTTTTTATCTATTAGAAAAATCTACTCAAGTATTTATAGGGAATCAAAAATAAAAATCAGATAGCTATTTCTGACATACAAATCAGCATAGGCAGGTCGAATCTAAATGACCCTTTATTTCCACCATAATCATTATAATCTGAACAATGAAAACTTCAGAATATCATACAAGAAAAATAGAAGCAAGGCTTTGGATAAATTAATAAAAAAATCAAATTAGTTTACTGACTTCAGTTATTGGACATATCACTACAATGACAGTCAGATCTGAAAATGAGGTAGTGAAAACTATTTGCAACAGCCTTCAGTCCTAACTGTCTTTCACAGGCAGGATTTGAAGATGGAGATACTCTTTTAAATTTTTCCTTTAGGTAAACAAGATTAAGTTTTCATTCATGGAGATGGCTAAGAAGCACCCATCCCATCCAGAGCAGAGACAGTGCTTTACTTCTGGACATTATTTGTGACCTTTCAGATAGAGATAGCTTTACTTTGACTACAAAGTGCTGTTGAGTCTTTATCATCATGCTAGAGTTAATGCAGTTCACATATTATACATTAAAAGACAAAAGCAGCTAATTTCAGTGTGAAGAAATCACACTTCTGTCTGCTTTTCTCCTCCTGCCTGCCCCAAAGATACAGCCTCCAATATCTCTTACCTTCACCTTCACCCAACAACTGCACCGCTCATGAAGTCTCTCAATTCATTTCAATACAGATTGTTTCCCCGAGGGAAAAAAGAACAGCATGTCTTGTCCCTTTGGAGGTATTTTCCCTTTGCTTCTCTACTAAAATAAATGCTAATAAATTTTAATATCCCTTCAGCTTCACAGAGGCAGAACTATCCCATACGACAAAGTCACCTCATCTATTTCTCATCTGTCAGCTACTCCAGAAACATCCATCACTCCACTGTCGGATAATTGCTGATGGAGCAAATGAGAAAATGCTTCTGATGGAAGAAAAAAGACAAAAATGAAGTATTGAGACTCCCTTAGCAATTCTGAGACCAACTTCAGTTAAAAAATAGGACCACTGTGCAAGTATGTAAGAATCCTCTTGAGCAAAATAAAAATCACTTCTGTAGCATGGAGTAGCTCCAAGGAGATTTTATAAACAACGTTTCTCCTGATAATTCACAGGCATGCAGAGATTAAAAAATGCATCTATATTAAAACATTCGGGAATTGAGCATATGCTAGTTAAATGCTACCATACAGGTAAAAACCAAAGAAAGCAAGAAGGGCCATTCTCAAAGAAGCAGTAAAAGGCAGATGGTTGCTCAGCTTATGCGGGCCATTTGACTGATTAATCTATCAGAAGTGTGCTTTGTTCACAGGCACTGGAGCAATGTATGTACTTGTAACACAGCATAAAGGAAAGTTCTACTTCATGCTATGGAGCTCCACCTTATTAAATTCTAAGGGTCTGATTGAACGTAAGGCTTCCTTTTTTGTACTTAGATATTTTCTCCCTGGTAGCAACAAGAATTATCTGGATATCAGACCAGATTAAATTAATAAATACAGTATGTAAGACATCTGTTTAGCTTTGGCTGCATCTAAAAATATTTGCTCTTTAAATTTTTAGGAATAAATCAGTGGGGGGAAAAAAAGAGAAAAGTACACTTTCAGGTTCAGATTTTATGGGTTTTCAGGCAATTTTCTTCAAAAAATAAACAAACCTGCCTTCTCCACTGTACTCTGATCATTCCAATTGAGGGCTGGTTCCCTATACTGCCACTGCCATAATAGCTTCGGTTCCAAACAGTGTTAGATGATACTCTCCCATTGCACTTAAAGATATATTCTGAATTTGAAATAACTTGTCTGTTGTTTCTTTCTTATTCTTATCTTGTCAAAACATTCTCTTAAAATAAATGAGACTTTTCCATAACTATTTAGCAGTTATGTCACTGTCTATCAAATGCCTACCAAAGAATTTTATTCACTTTTTCAGATTGTACTGTTTGCACTGGAAACATTACTTCACAGAAATTAGGTAGAGATATCTTCCTTGAGTATTTCTTCCTCTGATTCTCCAAAGGCCTTCCCTAATGCATTTAATTCTCTTTTTTTTCTCTCAGATGCAAACAGAAAAATCCCAATAAGTGTTCCCTTTGACTTTTTCCCAGTGATTTTATTTCTTAGACTAAGGGAGGCTAAAGATTTCATATAAGATCGACCATCTGTTACTTCCCAAACCTCAATATATTACTCTTTCTTGTTGACCTGAGCTCTGTAGCCACTCTCAGAAATAGTACTATGCTTTTACCAGCATAGAGAAGCAAGCTAAAAAAGCAGTGAGTTGAATTGGAATAAATGTCACAAAGACAAAGGTAGTTTTAAGTTAATGCTTCTACAGTCTCTCTCTCTCTATATATAGACTGTAGAATATATAGAGACTGTGTATATATACATATAAAAGCTTGCTTTACCAATCTACAGCCTTTGTGAGTAGAATTTCAAATACATTAACTTTTATCTTTTACCAACAATTTATTTTAGATACTTCAGTTGCAAAAAGTCTGTCCTTTGCAAAAATTAGACCCATCTTCCAGATTGGGTAATTTTTAAGAACACAGTTTGATCTCTGGGGAGAGGAAATACATTAATTCAAAAGAAAGAAAGTCTCCAGTATTAAATCCAAGACAAGTGTTTTTCTTGCTGTAGTCTGATTTGTGACTAATATCTCTTGGAAGATTACTTTGGTTTTCCTCTTTTACATTTACATTTTATTTTCTTCAACTACACTTGTAACAGATTTCATAATTTTCTGTGCACACAAGGCTGAAAAGTGTAAAATTTCTACTTGCTCTGCATGCATTGAAGAAAAGACCTCATCTTCTATTCAAACCCACTTGTACTTCTGGCAGATCACTGCCTGAAGCCTCTCACGAACTGAGGAATCCTCTTATTTAACTGCCTTCCTCATGTTCTGCCATACTTTCATCAAGCTCCACAAAATATCACTGATCTTAGAGGTCTTTTGCAACAGCTAGGATTCTCTGATAAATTAGTGTGTGATGTTAAGGAGTCAAAGGAGATGTGGATTTTGGCCTGGAGCAAATCCAGGTGCTTGTTCAGAATAAGCATCCCACAGTTATGTCTGCTGAAGAGCACCATATGAACAGACTGGAACCACTAGAATGCTAAAGCTTAGCTGAAACCAACTGCACACAAACACATATGGGTATATTTGAGTTCCACAGGAAAAGTATTTCCCCCTAGGAATACTTGTGTGAAATACAGAAATCCAGAAAGTCTTAGTTTAACTTTTGAATTAATATGAAAGAAAACACTAAATGAAAGATTTTATTTCTTTTCATGTAAGTTTACAATGGGCTATGACACCAGATTTATTAGGAAAATTATATTACATTATTCAGAAGCAGAGACAGCTCTGCAAATTTTTGTGTAGGAGTGTAATTCTGCTTAGATTAATTTATTCACCATGTTGTAGAAGATACAGATACACAAACTGCTTTGTTAGCACCACTAGAAAGAAAGGTTCATCACATTTCTAGATGTGGAAGATGGAAAGATCTAAGATAACCAAGTAAGCTACCTGAAAGTTTAAGGGATACCATTTAATATATTGCTGCACCTTTAGGCACTTGACATCATTACAACTCTCGTGCTTAATAAAATTTTTCTGGAATTTAATAAAATTTCCTGTGTTTTTGAACCAGATGACAGCTTATGTTCTAAGAAGGAAAAGATGCTTATGAAGCTGCTAATGCTGCTTATGAGCTGGATAAGAAATCATAATCTCACTATATAAATAACATACCAATGGTTTGAAGCAATGGTTCACATTCTCTGGAAGTAAAATTCCTTGCAGCAAGAGGAATTGAGGTGATTGCTGAACTGCCCTCTGTCATCTTTGAGAGGTTTTGGAGAATGGAGGAGGTGCCTGAAGACTGGAGGATAGCCAATGTCACTCCTTCAAAGAGGGCAAGAAGGAAGATCCAGGTAATTACAGGCCAGTCAACCTCATGTCTGTCCCTGGAAAGGTGATGGAACAGTTTGTGCTGGTTGCCATCTCCAGACAACTGGAAGAAAAGGAGGTTATCAGGAGTAGTCAGCACGGGTTCACCAGGGGGAGGTCGTGCTTGACCAACCTGGTAGCCTTCTATGATGTTGTCACTGGCTGGGTGGATGGGGGGAGAGCAGTGGATGTAGTCTACCTTGATTTCAGCAAGGCATTTGATACTGTCTCCCACAACATCCTTATAACAAAGCTGAGGAAGTGTGGGATAGATGAGTGGACAGTGAGGTGGGTTGAGAACTGGCTGACTGGCAGAGCACAGAGGGTTGTCATTGGCGGTGCAGAGTCTGGTTGGAGGCCTGTAACCAGCGGTGTTCCCCAGGGGTCGGTGCTGGGACCGGTCCTGTTCAACATCTTCATCAATGACCTTGATGAGGGGATAGTGGCCATCCTCAGCAAGTTTGCTGATGATACGAAGTTGGGAGGATTGGCTGACACACCTGAAGGCTGTGCTGCCATTCAGCGAGACCTGGACAGGCTGGAGAGCTGGGCAGAAAGAAACCAGATGAGGTTTAACAAAAGCAAGTGTAGAGTCTTGCATCTGGGGAGTAATACCTGCTTGCACCGATACAGGTTGGTGGATGACCTGCTGGATTGGAGCTCTGCAGAGAGGGATCTGGGTGTCCTGGTGGACGACAGGTTGGCCACGAGCCAGCAGTGTGCCCTTGTGGCCAAAAAGGCCAATGGCATTTTGGAGTGCATTAAAAAGAGCGTGGCCAGCATGTCGAGGGAGGTGATCCTCCCCCTCTACTCTGCCCTGGTAAGGCCTCATCTGGAGTACTGTGTCCAGTTCTGGGCTCCCCAGTACAAAGAAGACAGGGATCTCTTGGAAGGAGTCCAGCGGAGGGCACAAAGATGGTACAAAGATGGTGCCTGGAGCATTTTCCCTATGCAGAAAGGCTAAGTGAACTGGGTCTGTTTAGCCTTGAGAAAAGAAGACTGAGAGGAGACTTGATCCAAATCTATAAATATCTAAGGTGTGGGGCACAGAGTAGCGAGGCCAGACTCTTTTCTGCAGTGTGTGGAGACAGGACAAGGGGGAATGGTCAGAAACTGCAGCACAGGAAGTTCTGCACAAATGTGCGCAAGAACTTCTTTATGGTGAGGGTGACGGAGCACTGGAACAGGCTGCCCAGGGAGGTTGTGGAGTCTCCTTCTCTGGAGATACTCAAGACCCGCCTGGACACCTACCTGTGCGACCTGGTGTAGGGATCCTGCTTTGGCAGGGGGGTTGGACTCGGTGATCTCTGGAGGTCCCTTCCAACCCCTATGATTCTGTGATTCTGTGATTCTGTGAATTCATTAGAACCAAAACAGGTTCTGAATTGTGCTCTTATGACCTGTTTGAGGTGCACTGATATACACATGTGCACAAGCATACCCAAAGAGTGATAATGACATATAGCTGAGAAATGAGAGTAACTAAATACTGCTTGTACTCTCTGTGACTGAGGAAATAATTTGTCAGGCCTCTGTGAAGAAAAAGGAAGTGCAGGTACTCAATCATACCTTAGCAGTCATCCTTCTAGGCACTTGTCCAGCCTGCAGATCAAGCAGAAAATAATGCATGCAGTTACGTGCAATATCTAGCATGTGAGGGAATGTTGAGGTACAGAAGAGTGGAGTAAGAGAAGTAGTAAGAAGGACATAGTTCTAAAAAAAAAAGAAAAAGAAAATGCTGAAATGATCTAATTATTCATAGACTGAAAAATGACAGGCTAACAAAGTAGAAAGTTTTCCGTAAGTAAGTAAATATTAAGAAAAAATCCTCAAAGAGGCAACAGATGATAAACTGTATGTCAAGATATTTTTAAAGAGAAGTTATTCAGATATTTATATTTATTTTCTATTGAGTATTAACATGAGAGGAGAGGAGAGGAGAGGAGAGGAGAGGAGAGGAGAGGAGAGGAGAGGAGAGGAGAGGAGAGGAGAGGAGAGGAGAGGAGAGGAGAGGAGAGGAGAGGAGAGGAGAGGAGAGGAGAGGAGAGGAGAGGAGAGGAGAGGAGAGGAGAGGAGAGGAGAGGAGAGGAGAGGAGAGGAAAAAAGAATGACTATGAAAGAAAAATAAATTATTGGACTTTTATAGGTATTATGAAAGTATCTTTTGTACTGTACAAAATTAAAGACAAAATAAAAAAAAAAAGATTTTGTCTCTGTTTTAAAAAAATGCTGTAGAAGACATAGATTTTACACTGGAACAAGTAAATCACTTGATTTGATTCAATAGAATAGTTCATATGATTTTTTTGTATGTTTAATCCAAAAGATAGCAGAACAAGTGAACAAGTACATAACATACAAAAGAGAATGGCTAAGCACAGACAAAAAACATCTGAATATATTAAAAAAATCACAATGTACAAAAATGAAAAAATCAATCACAGCCATACTATAATGAAATATATATCAAGGAGAGCTGGGAGGAAGAATACAGTGGAGAAATGAAGAGAAGAAATCAGACAGCTCATTATTAAGTCAAAAGGTGAATGAAAGCAGGCTGTATTTCATAAGCTTCTCAGTTTATCAGTCAATCCGAGACCCTTTCCAATACTATAAGAACAGATACTATGAAACCTTTGATTGATGGATTGGAGTTGGATTAATTTAGAAATAAAGAAAAGAAGAAAATAAGAAAATAATGAAACAGACACTGCACTTGATACAATTAATCTCCTTTGGAATTGGTAAATGTCCTGCAGAACAGTAAAAAATGACCAAGGAGAATGGGAGAATGATTTTTTGAAAGGACATGATACATATCCTTGAGTAAGAATGTTTTTGTTTTTTTTTTAATTTAACAAATATCTGCAAACCACAGTATCATAGGATTATACATTGTATTCCAGACATATCAGTGATTTAAAGAGAATTTGGTTGCTATTTTGTGACAAAGAGGTAACTCGAGATATATTATACTTTCAGCTTACTGATATTTATTTGCCTTGAATTCTTAATAATAAATAACATAGTAATAAGTATTAAGTATTTTTATAATAATAAATGTTATTCTAATAACGAGTCACAACAAACAAAATGCTAAAGTACACTCCAAATGGACATGTGATTCTCAATGTAATCTTATGTACCTGGAAACATACATATACACATTTTTTGATTGTCTACATATGCCATAACCTCAAATTGGACATCAGAATGGATATTACCTGCTGGGACTGTGGCCTTCACTAACAATACTTGATGCTCGGTGACCATGTGATGGTCTTTTGGCAGTCTTCAGTCATGCTCATGTTTTTCACTGGCATAATGCCCACTCACACATCCTTGTCTCTCTAGCACTCAGGTCCCAAATGATGTTTAGCTTAGATGGACAGACTGCAAAATGCTGCAAGTGACAGATTTTTTCTCAGAAGCCAGCTGTTCACATATTTGAGTAGACAACAAGAAATCTGTAGACAGCTCACGGGAAAAAAAATCAGAGAAATACTGCTGGTATTTTCTGACAATATTTTTAATCTTCTCTATTGTTATTGACAGGATGATAATGCCTGTCCACAGGAGACCAGTCAAATAACCACAGATATCCATTTTGCCACTGAGAGAATGATGCTGTGGCCAATTGAACCACCTGGACTGTCAACAAATTTACACCTATGGTAATAACTGCTATGTACCTGTTATACGTAATGCTTTTTCCATGCTTCAGATGTGCTTCAAATTCAGATGTCTTAGCTTTCTGAATGTATATATGTATGCATTCCAAGTGGTTACAAAATATATTCTGTAATTTGTTTGTAGTTTTATTAACAACTAATTTCTCTATTACTTCCTCATTGCAATAGCAAAAATGAAAAACAAACTCGTGAAATATACTAGATATCTTTGTAAAACAAAAGGTAAATATGTCATTCTAGGAATTATCTTTTAAATATCAGAAATGTGTCAAAATTAATTTTAGAGCTAAAAAACCACCCTCTTTTTAAGTAAGAACAAATCAAATCCAGATGTGTTCAGAATCTTTTTATGATCACTTCCAGCAAATGTTCTGATTGGTATTTTTCTACCTGATTCTGGATAATCTTAGAATCACAGAATCACAGAATCACAGAATGGCCCGGGTTGGAAGGATCATGAATCTCCAACCCCCCTGCAACATGCAGAGCCACCAACCTCCACATTTAATACTACACCAGGCTGTTCAGGGCCCCAGCCAATCTGGCCTTGAACAACTCCAGGGATGGCACATCCACAACCTCTCTGGGCAGCCTGTTCCAGCACCTCAACACTCTCATAGTAAAGAACTTCCCTCTGACATCCAACCTGAATCTTTCCTCCCTCAACTTAAAACCATTTCCCCTTGTCCTGCTGTTATCTACCCTTTCAAAGAGTTGATTCCCCTCCTGTTTGTAGGCTCCCTTCAGGTACTGAAAGGCTGCAATGAGGTCACCCTGTAGCTTTCTTTTCTCCAGGCTGAACAAGTCCAGTCCCTCAGCCTGTCTTCATAGCGGAGGTGCTCCAGTCCCCTGATCATCTCTGTGGCCCTCCTCTGGACCCTCTCCAACAGCTCCCTGTCCTTCCTGTACGAGGGGCTCCAGACCTGAACATAGTACTCCAGATGGGGCCTCACAAGAACAGAGTAGAGAGGGACAATCACCTCCCGTGTCCCAGCTGGCCACCCCTTTTCTGATAGAGCCTAGGATACCATTTGCTTTCTGAGCTGGAAGAGCAGACTGCTGGCTCATGTTAAGTTTTTCACCCATAAGGACCCCCAGGCCCTTCTCTGCAGGGCTGCTCTCAAGAACCATTCCTTCCAGTCTGTATAAATGCCTGGGATTCCTCCAGCCCAAGTGCTAAGCCTTGCACTTTGCTGTGTTGAACTTCATTAAGTTCACCCAGGCCCACCTTTCAAGTCTGTTGAGATCCCTCTGAATGGCATCCCTTCCTTCCACCGTGTCGACTGCACCACTCAGCTTGGTGTCGTCAGCAAACTTGCTGAGGATGCACTCGATTCCATCGTTGATGTCATTGATAAAGATGTTAAAGAGCACTGGTCTCAAGACAGACCCCCGGGGGATGCTGCTCATTACTGGCCTCCACCTGGACATAGAGCCATTGATGACTCCCCTCTGCGACCTTTCAACCAGGTGGTTCACCCATCAAATCCACATCCCTCCAATTTGGAGATAAGGATGTGGTGGGGGACCATGTCAAAGGCCTTGCTCAAGTCCAGATAAATGACATCGGTCACCTTTCCCTTGTCCACCGATGCCATCACTCCATCATAGAAGGCCAGATTGGTTAAGCATGACCTTCCCCTGGTGAAGCCTTGTTGGCTATCTATCATATAATCTTAGAATTATTGAGTTGCTCAGGTTGGGAAAGACCTTAAATATCACCAAGTCCAACCATGACCTAAGCATACTACCCTAACTCTAACAACCCTCTGCTAAATCATGTCCCTGAGCATCACATCCAAATGGTTTTTAAAAACCCCCAGGGATGTTGACTCAACCACCTCCATGGAGATCCTATTCCAGTGCTTAACAACCCTTTCAGTAAGGAAGTTTTCCTGATATCCAACCTAAACTTATCCTGATGGTAAGTAACTTGAGGCCATTTCCCCTCATCCTGTCACCACTCTCACTGTAAGCGCCCTTCATATATTGGAAGAGAGAAATAAGATCAGCCTCCTTTTCCCCACACTGAACAGCCCCAGTTCCTTCAGTCTCTCCTCACAGGCCATATTCTCCAAGCCCTTCACAAGCTTGTTGCCCTTTTTTGCACCTGCTCTAGCACTTCAATGTCCTTTCTGTACTGAGGTGCCCAAAACTGAACACAGTACTCGAGGTGAGGCCTCACCAGTGCCGAGTACTAGGATTACTTCCCTAGTCCTGCTCCCAACTCCATTCCTGATACAAGCCAGGATGCCACTGGCCTTCTTGACTACCTGGGCACACTGCTGGCTCATATTCAGCTGACTGTCCATCAGTACACCAAGGTCCCATTATACTGTTCATCCTGCAAATTTAAACCATGTGTGTTAACACACTACTGTAACTGTAAACATCAACCCCTATCTAAAAGTGAATATTGTCTTTAATATCTTACTGGACACCTGAATTATAAAGATACTTTTTTTCTTATGATCATGAAAAGATGTTTGCTACATTTGATGACAGTTCATATCTTGAGAGATGCTGAACACCACCCAGACATACCTGCACATTAAGATGTGGTAGGAGGTCTGTGTTGGAAAGTCTGTCAGAAATCCAGAACCATTTTTAAGAAACAGAAGAATAGTGGATCCAATTAACCTTTTATCTAAGCCTCCTTTGTAGGTTAAGTAGTGTCCTTCCCAAGGGATTATGGCTTTGGAGGGAGAAAGAAACATGTGGATACACGATGATTATGTAGGTATGGTAGAAGAGTGCTTACCTTAATATGTAATTTACTAGATTCTATTAGCAGTCTTGCAGCATTTACTTCATTTTAACATCTGATTTATTATATTTCTCATTTACAGACACTGTGTCTGATAAAAGTGATATTAGGTAAAACAATCTGAAAACAGTGAAACCTAGATTTTAAAAAACAGCAGATTTTACAAGACCTTGTCAAAATTAAAAGATACTATAAAATGCAGGAATCCGCCAAGCACTTTCCTATCAAATGTTGGGGAATAGTTGTACAAGGTGCCAGTTTCCCCCTGGTTAAGGTAAAAATTATGATGAAGAGAGTATTAGCCCCTTTTTCCATAACTAATGCAATAATTAGCCCAAGTCTTTGTTTTCTTCATCTTTACATCCCATTTATTGGGATTCCGTGCAGTTGTTCCTGCATGGAACATTTAGGTATGACACAACTAAGTAGAAATAAGCCATTTCCCTCTGATATGTTTTGTTCTTCTTTATCTAATGGATGTCTTAAGTCAATATATTGAAAGCAGATAGTTCCTTTCTCTGGGTGTTAATGTATATACATTTACTACTCAGCTTCAGATTTTTCAACTGTTCTGTAAATAACATAATCTTTTATTGAGACTTTAGAAGTGCACTTCTTCCTTGCAACATTGCATTCAGGCAGTATATTTTTAAATATCCTTTGAAAAATGAACAATACAGTTTTTAATGTAAGAGCTTACCTTGATAAAGGGTTTTAAAAACTGAAAGGATAGTAATGACACTGGCCTTCCACAAGTAAAAGATGTCACTGCTCCAGTTCTCCTTCACTGAACTTCCAAAAGGTATCACAAGAACTTGCATGTTTTCATTCACTCATGCTGCACTGCTCTGACCCTGTACTGCCTTAGAGATGCACATGCAGTTCATCCATTTTTGTAGTCAGTGAAGAATGAATTATGTTCATAGGTCATGAGGAGAAGAAAAGACAAAAAGAAATAAAAAATAAGTATGTTGGTTCAAATTTTGCCCTGAAAATGAGATAGGATAGAAAACAAATATAGGGAGGAAAAAAAAAATAGCTAACTGACATTTCAAGTTTAAGAAGACATGAATAAAGATAGTGCTATACAATAAATCTAGTACTCGTTACCCAGTATTTCACATAGTTGAACTTCTCTGTAAATGTACTGCTGGAAATTACATAATGAACAATTAGGATATGGTGTTTGTTTGGTTATGTGGTGTTTGTTTGTCAGTTGACTTTTTTAGTTCTACTTCAGAATCAACTCCGTGCAACCCAAAGACCCAACTAAACCAAGAGAACAGGAAGACAAAGATCTGTGTTCCAATAATTATGCATGTAACATATGCCATGAAAATGCTCTGAAGAGATAAACAGGACTGCTGACAGTGAATGAGAAAAATCTTAGCTTAAGTCATTACATTGTAGTCAGAAAAATATGGTGACTGGAAGGTAGTGAGACTAGCGAAATATGGAGAAGGAAAGGAATTCAATGGCTGGTAGATACACCATAAATTCTGTGACAAATCTATTAAATGCAACTACTTCAACTATGAGTGAAAAGACAACATTAAATTAGAAATGGAAACAATATTCTATTTTGATAAAATTACAGGTGGAAAGGAATAAAAAAAAAGACAATCTGACTGTTTGCCAAATGCAGATTTTTATTTCAGGAGGATCACACATCACACTCAGTCAGGACAGGGTCGAAAATATAAAGCTGTATGCACAACAGAGAAAGAAAATACTGACATAATAGTAACTGCTTCAACTGTATCATCAGCTGTCTAGGTATATGTATCTAGATTAATTTTTATACTAAGACAACAACACTACAGCTGTGGCTGTATTGAGGGTTTTATTTTTTAATATTCATATATATTTACAAAGAGAGATTACTTTAATACCTATGTTTACACAAATGTATTTTAACTTACTGATTATGTTTATACTCCCACTGAAATAAAACTTCTGAACAATTTCTCTGTAAAGTAACATTTTTACTTTCTATGTTATATTTTCCAAGATGACACAAATTTAAGCATATATTTATTGCCAGTCAGGAGTGAGAGATGATCAGTGGAGATGCAATGAAAGAGAAGAGAAAAGCCATGTGAACAGGGCTACCATGTGATAGATTGGAAACACTGCAAAGTCACAGTGTTCTAGCAAAATGTGAAAGGAAAAACACAATTTAGCTATTTGATAGGGCAGAGGAACTCACTGACATCTAAGAGCACCTCAGGGAAGGCATAAGTAGGATGTGAAAAGTGGGGAGAACATGAGTAAGACAAATGTTCTGTGTGGAGAATTCTAAGAATACTGAATTTATTATTAATTATAATTATTATTAATTAAAGAAGTTCCACTTACTCGTCTCTTCTTGCTGCTTACTTATCTATTCTTGACGGAGGGGAATATCCATGGTAAAACTATTCATGAACCTGGCTGAAGTAGTATCTGCAGGAGTACTGTGAAGATGTTTGCCTAAACAAATTGGATTTATTTATTTATTTATGTTAAATTAAGTATCCAGAACAAAATCTGGATTTCAGATAGTACTCTCAAAAATCACATCATCACCAATAACAGATCCTGACTGGCAATAGACAGAAATGAAAAAGTATGAATTCACCACTTAATGACAGTCTAAATCTAACAGTATGTTTTCTTTTTCCATATGTGGACTTGTGAGATTATCTGGGAAGTGTTACCAGATACAGCATAAACAGAAGGGACACTTCTCAGACCACCTTCCTAAAACAAATGATTAAAAACAAAACAAAACAAAACAAAACAAAACAAATACAAAAATAAAAAAATTGGGTCATAGAGACTCTTACAGAAAATATTCCAAGTTCCAAAATAGCCAATTTAATCTTCATTTTAGATTTCCTGACATTCCTCAACAAGGGAACATCTGCACATGTCTTTAATTGTTTACTTGTTTTCCTTTGGAGATAACAAACATGTAGAATGCTTTGAGGTGCTGTTATTATCTGAATTCACTCTTCGTATCAGGAAAGTTTAAAAACTGGGAATGTTACAAGCTTATTTTAACAAATGAATAATGGACTAGTTTCATTGTGGGAAATGAAAAGCAACAAAACATATCATTAGACCATGCCTAGAAATTGTAATGAATCTATCCTAAATTACTTAATGATAATTAACGGAAATTAGATATACAGAATCCAATTATATGGAAAGACAGTGTTCTCCTTCTGAACTGTCCTCCTCACATATGAAACTGAAAGACTTAACTGAAAGTTAGTTTAAGTACAAAAGGAAGACAACCCAGTCTATATCCTCCTACATGTCAATACATCAAGGCTAAGTCTTTCTCTTGTTACCTATTTCTGGTCATTCCACTAATGGACTGATATTCCACCATGCTATTTTCTCTCTTTAATCTGAAAAAAAATGAAAGCAAAAAAACCAGAACTCTTCTCAGAGCATTTTCAATATTGTCATCCCAATCCGTTCCTTTAATTGTTCCTTCTATTTTCAGTGTCTTTCTTGCTTTTCACAATGTTTTCAAGTCTGTCACAATATTTTATAAGTGTTAGACATAAGGAATATTTTCTGTATGTACTGCTCAATCAAAAATGCAGTCTATGGCTTGGACAAATGCCCTGAATGTCAAATCTGTAGTTGATGCTTTTACTATTGAATGTCATTTCCATAGAAGATACACTCACCCACACAAGACTGTACACTTTGAAGTTTTGTGGCTCCATAAAATCACACTATGGATTAAAACTGCTGTTCTTGCAGACACCAACGTGTAATTTTTGTTCTAAACACCAAACAGCCTCCTGCTAAACACTGAATAACAGAAAGGAAGGGGAAAAAAAAAAAAAAAAGAGAAAGAATGAAAGTTGTGAAGCATCTGGAGCCTGAAGACAGCAGACTAGTAAAGAGATATGGCTGTTTTCCTTTTCATATGCCAGGAGATATACAGCTTAAGATGTCAGTGTGAGTCAGCAGGAGACCAGCTCAGTTCTACTCAGCAGTATTTTCTTTCTATGGAATCAGCATATACATTAAAATATGTCTATAAATATTTATAATTATCATAAGTAGAAAACAGGAAGATAAACAGACAAAATATAAAGTCACCTTCTATAGCCTGGGGTCCTGCCAATTTCTGTTCCAAATAACAAAAGTCAAGAATTCGTTTAGGCATTCTGCAACCTTGTACAAAATACTTGTAGCTGCATCTGTGCTATAAGACAGCATCTCTCACTGTAGGAGGGGACATCATTATCCAGCTGCCTGAGTGCTGGTCCTGTAACATGGCAACTCAGATGTCCTGATACTGTGTAAACAGCAACAGTGGTCTGTTCAAGTTCCTGTGAGCTAGGTTCTATTTCTTTGCTTTTAGTGGAAAGCAAATCAATGATAATTTTTTGATATATTGCAAACGTGCCACTTTTTCTGATCATTCCTCTATTGAAGGAAGCAAATGAACTGACACTGATGGCTGCTAATTGAATGGAAATTTTATGCATCAAACACATAAAAATAAAGGGTAAATATATAAGTGTATATATATACAATATATAGTAGGACCTTAGGTATAAGTATCTCTTAAGAGGACAGCTAGCACCAAGAAGAACAATCTAAAATGCAACACTTTTATCCAATTTAAAGGAAGAAAGGAAGACATACTTGTACATTTTAATTCTTTTTATTACTTAAATAGTCTTTTTTTTTTTTTCCCCCCAATGATGCAGTATCTGTAATTGTAAGCAAATAGTTAACTATCACTGCAGTCATTACTTTTCCAGTGAACTGTCAGTTTTCTCAATAGGAATACATTTTGTGGTATTTATAAATCAGTTTTTTAAAAGGAAATTTTTAAAAAGGGGGTTGAAATAATCAATGGATGTTGTGCACATTTTATCAACTCTTCTCTGGTTGTACTCGCTGTAGCAATCTGATTCAGATACTGTGCTGACCAAAATCTTAGCTATGTTGCACGATAACAGCAGGTGAAAAAACAAAGGCCTCCCTAATAAGACAAAAATTAAAAGATCTTCCCTAAAAAATCCCTCATTTCACAGAGTATTTGAGCTCTACCACATTTGATCTTTCACCAGAAACTCTGTAGTTTAGTATCTTTAGTAATTTTGCTAAAATCTTTCCTTCTAGGCTGCAGAAAAACATGCTGCTATACTCATACACTGAAGAATAGCACTTGGCTTTTATGTAGTGCCACTCAACAGATCTTCAGATACTTCACAGAACATTATGAACTAGAGACACACTCAAGAGAGACACTTAGGGTCATAAGGCGTGCTATTGAAAAATTCAGAAAGTAAACATGGCTCTCTGAACTCCAGTAAAAAACTCAAAGTGCAATGTCACAGTGCTTCCTCATTTTCAGTCCTCATAACAATCAGTTGTGATTTTTTTTCTCTTCCATCCATGAATCACAGTGGGAGAGATTAAACAACATCCTGCATAACAAAGCCTTCTCTCCAACAAAGCCGTATTATAATGGTCTCAAGTTGCACCAAGGGAAGTTTGGATTGGATGTTAGGAAGGATTTCTTCTCAGAGAGCACCGGAATGGGATGCCCAGGAAAATGGTGGAGTTGCAATCCTTGGAGGTGTTTAAGAGACATATGGATGTGGCACTTAGAGAAATCACTTAATGGTGGGATTCAGTAGGTAGGTTGATGATAGGATTTGATGATCTTGCAAGTCCTCTACAATTTTTAGGACTCTGCGGTACTTTCATTGTAATACTGACAATTGCAGAGACTAAAATATGGTCAGCAGTAAAACAAGATCAAAGTATAGTCATGATCAAAAATATATGCTTACTTTACCAGGAAATTTTTACTGATATAATGTTAAGTTCAAAAAGATTGTCTGTTGCTCCAAAATCATGATCATAGGAAATGTCTGCATGAAAAAATCATAGTGATTTTATTTAGAAAATTCAGACACAAATTTACTGCCTTGAAGAAGTCTCATAAAACTTACAGCCACATACAGAAATCCAGAATTAGGGAAGTCACCTCAGCAGTCCCACTTAGGAAACAGTGGTAGGTGAAAGATGCCATGTAAGCTGCTCCAAAAGTTATGCCCTCTATTTTATGATGTTGGCCCACAACATCAGAGGCAGATGTTGGGTATATGGCATTAGAGGTTGAGTCTTCCCACCAATATCCTGTTACACGTTGTCACTGTGGGACAGATGCCAGCAGAGGGGCCATCTGATAGAATGGCTTCTGACATGGAAGTGTGTCTGAAGATGTGTCATTGAATACCTCCATGTAGAAAAAAAATGGCTCCCATCGACATTAATGGATATTTGTTGGACACATGAGACCAACCACTGGATGTGAGCCCAGTGAGGAATTGGGTTGTGCGTTTCAGCAGAGGCAACAGTGACAGTTGTGAAAGACAAACCACATTTTGGACAGATACACATACCTGTCACAGCTGTCTCTTCATTATGAAAATATGAACTCTTGTTCATTGCTGGTGAAAGTGCACAGCTACTGGTGGTGACTTTGTTGAAAAGCAGTGTTTTGCAGCTGAGAATTTGCTCTATCAAATAGCATTTTTGTGCTCTTCATATCTGATGTCATTTACTTGGAAATATATAGGGGGCATTATTTTTGGAGTAGCATACATATAAGGAACCTAATACACCTTTAAAATTCTTTTTATTTAAATATAGTTTATTCAGAGTAGGGAAAATGTTGTATTTTCGGTTAGCAAACATTCACTATTTGTTCCACATATACAAAATTAACTGGCAATTTAGTTCAGTGAAGAAGATATTTTACACTGTCTCCTTTCAGTTGACAGAATGATCTGATAAAACTCTTATTTTGTTTAAAAAAAAAAAAATACAGTGAAACATAACTGTACAATAATTGCAAAATGTATAAGCAACTGAAGCACTCAGAGAAATGGTCATAGTTTTTAAAGGTCCATTTGAAAACGAAATATTTTAACTTGCATACCATTTCCACTGTTTTATAGGAAGGATCTCATAATACTCACTCAATTCAGAATATTATTTTGATAGAACTATCTGGTAGTAGCCTTCATATTATGTGAAGAGGTAGAAGTACTAAGTGTGGCCGTGAAAAATAACTTTGTTTTGATGATAAGGTTTGCACATGTACTCACAGTTTTGTTCCTAAAATCAAAGGATAGTTTTATTTCTATTAAAAAAAAAAAAAAAAAAAAAAAAAGAAGAAGAAGAAAAAAAGAAAAAGAAAAAAAAAAAGAATAATTTACCCCTCAGCTCTATCATCTGAAGCATTAATCCATCAGAAGCTTCTTTGTCTTTCAAGGCCCTTCAGTGGGCTTTGGAATGGGCACATCAGCGTGCTATTGTAACACTTGTCATTTTCATCCAGATCAGTAGATTTACTTCTCCCTTATGGTAAAGGCATTGACACTGTTGCAGTCAATACTGGAACAAAGCTGTTTCACCTTGTTCATCTAGCAAGTTTTATATACTAAGTACAAAGATAAATTACAAACGCTGTTGGCACTTCTTTTTCAGCAAGCCACCAATTTTGGCAAACATTTCAGTGTTTGACATTTTTTCCTGTTCTCTGCAGATAAGATGTTATCCTATAGAAGAAAATAAAAAATTAGGAATGCCTTTTCAAAATGCACTGTCGGTTCTGTAGCTTCCACTCTGTGTGTGGACCTGAAATCGGGGAATCTTGTGCTTGAATGAAATACACAGAAATAATACTTTAAAAAATGCATTTAAAATAAATAACTTCCTAGGTTTGGGATGCAGGTGTTTACTGTAGGAATAACCAGTTCACAGCCATGGTTCTAGTTACAGAAGATGAAAAAATATATATATTAAGGGAAATAAGTTTGAAAAGTCTCTAAAAACCTTTATGCAATTAGAAACTATTTGCAGGTTCTGGTAGTTATCTACATCTGGGTTACTTTTTCAGTTGTAAGGTGTTATAATTTTGTGTCCTTTTGGAACACAGGGAACCAATGACAACAGTGACCCGGGAATGGCAGTGAGACATGCTCCTCCACCAGACACCAGCCTCACACCAATTCTGACAGCAGTCAGGTAACCATGGCAGCTTGATAGCTACATGCCTTTGGGAAGGCGTAACACAATAGCGAAGAGCACAGAAAGTATGCAATGGAGATTACACATATCTAAAAGGACAATTATTTTTTAAAATGGGGAGAAAAATAGAAAAGATGACAAGCTAGCTGTTCTCAGTGAGAAAAAATGTTTTTTTTTTTTTTTTTTTTTTGTGATAAAGCTAACACAAGTGTTCTGTCTCTGTACTTATTCAGAGCTTCGTTACTGGATTGTTTCTTTAGAAATAATATCACACACATTTGGCCAATGGCTAACTGTGTATTTGAAACTCAGTAAATTCTATGAGCTGAGAAATCATGGGCAGCTGCATTACTGAGATTAGAAATGTGCATATAGGTGCAGCTGATTCAGCATTACTGTAAGCGTGAGTTATTCAACAGCAAACATTCCTCTTTGCAGTTTCTCTTTCTTCCACAGACATTACACATATTCTCTAGATTATTTCTGGAAGTCATCTGACTCTTGTCAGGTGTCCACTCTTGAGGGAGTAGATGATTCTTCTGTTGCAAGCACATACAACATACAGATATACAGTATAATGTTGAACTGTTTTCTTAAAAACTCTTCAAAATGGTCACAATAGCTGAAAAAAGACATTGTTTTCCCATGTCTGTAAAATTCAGAGACAGTTATTCTAGGTATTCTCTGCATTCACTAACTTGCACATTATGCAAAATGCCATTTAGTTAACATTCCCATTCCACCTATCTTTTGCGTATATTCCCAGCAAGTTCTGTTTAAATTAGCTGAAGTTACTGGGCTTTGCTTGAGTCTGTACAACTACCAGCTAAGTGCAATGCAATTTTAGAGATATGAAAATTCCCCGGGTAGTTCTGCCAAAGTGCCACGATCATCCCAACTACCTGCTATTTAAATGAGACAAAAACCGTAACTGAGGCAGGTGGCACATTCATTCTGAGATAGAAGCAGAAGTCCAATGTAGAGGATTCCCATAAATTTTATTTGGCTCCATAAAGGAAAACAGCAAGATATCAATTTGACAAAAACATGTAGATATCATGGAAAAATAAGCTAGTTTAAATGAAAAAAACTCCCCTATTTCAACAGAAGATACTGATGTGCAGTAAGAAGCCTTAGAAGTATATTCAGTATAACAAGATACCTGGATTCAGTATAACAATTCCTGGATTTTTTCTAGCAGAACCTTCTCCATGATGAGTATTCTGGTCAGTGGTGGTGAGAAGAGAAAAATCAGCCTGTTGTAATTTTAGGCTCTCGAGCTGTAATTAGCTCATGGAGACTTATGTTTTCCCACTACTTGCACTGTAAATTTAATTTACCCAAGATGTCTTGATAAACTGGGTCGTAAGTCTGATATTTCTATTCTAGATTATATTAGCAGATCACATTACTAATGAGACACTTTCTTTTTTGAGTTATCACCTTTTTTTTTCTTCAAAACATACTTAGCAAAATGTCTTTTTGGGAATATAGTTCAAACCACTTGAGACTTCAGAAGTAATAGACTCCTCTGCATCTTCCATTGTTTTTAGCTTGAATCAGAACTACCTCTTACTTGGAAGGAAGAGCAAGAAGTCGTCTCAAACCCAGTGGAGATCTGAAATTACTTTCAGGTACACCCAGAATTAACCTACTAAGTCACTGCAAACTACTGTATGAAGGGCTAGTCTAAATTTTGGCAGAAAAATTGAACAAGCCTTCTGAACCACATGACAATATATTCTACTAGGTAATAAAGTGGTGTCTAGAAGGAATTCTTTAACACAATTTTCAGTATTGCTTATGATGAAAGAGACACTAATTCTGCAACTTTTGCAGGAATACATTGAGTTTTCTCAAAAAGCTATATTCTTTCTCTCATTGACAAGATGTGAAAGGAATTAATAGGAACTGTTCTTCTTTTGGAATGAATATTTTAAAGAGATACAGTTTTCAAGATCCGAAGAGCAGCAGAAAAGTTGAAACAAAAGGATGGGGGGTAAAAATATCTTTGGCACTGAAGTCTCACATGGGCTCAATTCCAATGACTTTGTTTAGGAAGAGTAACAGAACTTCACATATAAACATTACTTTAGGGACCTTCATTTTACAAGCTAGAAAAATACTATATGAACAGTATGTAGATCCTTCCACCCCCACAGTATAAAGTGACAGATTTTTTTCTGTCAGAGAGCATTTAACAATTGATTTCTGCTACAAGCAAATGTGGTCTCTGAAAAGATGTAAATGGTTATATGGTACTCCAGTATTTACTTAATTATTTATTAACTAAGTTGTATTGCTCACTCATTGCATTTGGGAGTAAAGAGTAGGGGCCAGAGAAACCTTTTGTAGTATCAGCATAGCAAAATGTTTCAAAATGGTGGGGTCCTACAGAGTCTGACTGAAATAAATGTTATCATTGTGGAAGAAACATATTATAACAAATGATCTCAGCATAGAAGAACTGTGTTGCAACAGGATAGACTTTTTTGCATAAGATTATACTGTATTAAGTGCATCTAAACTTAGAGTTTCAGACGTTTATTCTCTTAAATCCTTTCTTTATCAGGTGAACTTATAATTAAATTTAGAATCTTGTATCACATTGTTCATTCGTATTTTCAACTGAATTTTAATGTAAAACAGTCCAGGATTTCAAAGGATTCATGTTGATTCAATTCTAATTCTTGTTTGCAGTGGCAAAGAAATGTTATAGCACCCACTAGTGCCACTGTGTGTAAGGTAGTGTATCAGTTTAATTCTCTACATTTTGAAAGTAATATTTATAATTTTTTTAATGCCTTGTGTTTTGGAAAGCCCAGTGTACACAATTTTCTATCAGGGAATGGTCCAAACATATTTTCACATATCCATATGCACTTTCCTTTGTCGTGAGGAGTTCAAAATCCAGGAGTTCGAAGAGAGAAAAATGATAGAGGACATTTTCACTGCAGCAACAAATCAGTAGTGTAGCACACCTCCAAGTCTCACACACTAAAGAACACCCGTACTTCTACTCCCAGGCTTCCTCAGAAATAAGAGCCTCAAGAGATGAAAGAACTTTGTATGCCATTTTACAAAAAACATAGTATATTTTTTTTTTACTCGAAGGTAAATTTCACCTCCTCTCTAAATGCTGGCTTTCAACACAAATTTTTGCTACTGTGTTTTGTATGAAAATACCTTTTTCTTTCCTTTGATGCTTTTTTTTAATTATTTATTTATTTTTATTAATTTTTTTTATGGTTAGGCAGTACTTTGTTCCTCATGTTGATGTATTATTTAAGCAGGTACTTGGTGTATGAAAGAACCCAAGTATTATGAAGCTGACCATGATTTTAACTTTGGTGCTGTCACAAAACATTTCTTGCTGCATACGTAACTCAAAGAATCAGGCTGGAATAACAAGAGGCTTTAATCCTTGAATTAAATGAGATGATGATAGCTATATCTGAGTGTGTTAGGACTGATTGATGGGGACAATGAGATACGAACATTTAGAAAAGTTTAGTGATTAGCCTGTAGTTCCCTCAGAATGTTCCTAAATACAATTTTAATAGAGAGAGAATCATAGGGTGCTGTGGTAAATATCACTGCTAGGTTTTAAGTTATTCTGAATTTGGTGTAATGGCACACACTTTCACATTTACTTTTTAATTTTTGTGGATGTAAATGCAAAAATCCAGATGTAATTCAAGGTGTTAGGAACTCAAGACCTCTATCTACAGCCTATATCATATTCCTGTGTCTCACCTTTTCTATAGCTTGGAAGTATCAATTGAACTCAACAAAATCATTCAACTTCTGTCACTTTTACCAACAAGTTGTGGATTTTCTGCTATGTTTACTTTGTTGCTAAATAATTCTGGAGTATGTAATGCAAAAAAAAAAAAAAAAAAAAAAAAAAAAAAATTAAAATTAAAGCATGATGCAAAGGAAGGGTGTAGGGGGGAATGTTTCTACAATAAACAAAAGATTCATTTTTACAACTCATAAAAGATTTTTTTAACATTTCTCTGTTTATTGTAGATACCACTCCATATCCATATATGTGTTGATTTGAGTTACTCCAGATTTTCACAGAAAACACAGAAATACAGTGTCTGAAGGGATCCAAGAAAGGTACACTTCTGTTCTGAGATAAAATTAGATACAACTAAAATAATCACAATCAGTTTACCATCTGAATCATTTTCTCTTTAAGAATGCCTTTAACTTGCTTTTCCCTTCTGGACTTTAAAATAAGGTGCAGAGAGCCAAAAAGCATTGGAAGAAAAAATGGTATTTCTCATTTTTAAATCGAGAAAGAGAAAAGATAGCAATATGGATTTTGTGTGAGTAGTTGGTGCTGTTTTTTTCCTTTCCTCTCAAACATATGATGGGGGAAAGGTAAAATCCAAATTACCTATTTAAGAACTCTCAGGAGAAACAATCAGATATAAAAATGTCAGGGACTTGGAAGAAATAGAGATAGAACAGCATAAATAGCTTAGAGAGCCAATGTAATTTCGCTTTTAAAACCAGCCACATACAGTGATTAGTTCTTCACATCTAGAAAGTCTTATATAGTAGACCCCACACTATACATTTATTTATAAATGAGAAGTGAATCTCTTCAAGTGGATAATACCGAACTGAATGTGTTACTTTGCAAAGACTGTAGAAAAGAAAAAGGAAAAAAAAAAGGACAGTGTATTACTTAACATTTGGTGGCTATTACTCTGCAGCAATGATGAGACTGGAGTAACAAAAGAGTAGATACAGGTCTAGATTCAGAAGACTGTAATGTAACTTAAACTATATATACTAAAACATGAAGTAAAGAAAAGAGAATAAACCTGTAAAACTGCTGAGCTGTAGAGCTTTTTTTTTTTTTTCCAGCATGTTCTGTATTCAGCAAGTATCTATGTACACATATATGCTCACAACATAATTCAAATAATATTTATGTTTTGAAAGTATACAACTATTCTAAAGAAATAACGATATGAAAGGAGTTAAAGAGCTTGTATGTGGAGTCAATCTCAATAGCAATTTTCTTTATTTAGTATGAATCTGAAAAAGCTGTGCCCAAATCCTGCCATTTTGTCAAAACTGCTGTAACATACACAAAAGAGATGCATACACTTATTACAGTTTTTCAGTCACTGAGTATCCTTGGTATGAAGAAAACCAAGTCCTAGATGCACCATCGTCTCCTGAATGATTTAGAGCACTGAGCAGCTTCCAGCTCTCTGATGGCATTGCCACACCAATGGGTTGGTTTCACAGGGGTGAGGCATTGCCAGGTCCTGGCCACATCAAAGCACAGCAGGGTGCAACAAGCACTCCTCAGAGAGAAAGCAACACAGGGACTCTCTCATCCCCACATAGCTCCTCCCTGCTTTAAGAAGGTCTTTTTCCTTTCTGAAAACAAAATGTATTTCAGATTAAAGGTCATCCAGTTAGGTCAGAACAGTAATAAATGCTAAGTCATGTCAGAGATGTCCACATTTCTGGCTAATTACTGCACATACTGCGCTTCAGAGCCCCACATTTAGCAAAGCTACTGTGGTTTTGTACCTCACTAATACTGAAAGCAATTACCAAAGATAATTTCATGCATGGACAACACTGAGCATTCCCCTCCCACACACAATGTTTAAACTGGAATTGATGCCCTTCTCAGCCGAGTCAAATGCAGATTAATAAATGAACACAACAGGTTTAGCTTCACTTTATCACAGAACCCAGGTTCTTGAGAAATACGGCAAGGTTTAACTACTAAAGCATAAAACATCTGGGGAGAAACACAACATTTTCCATCTATATAAGTGAACAAGTAAACCATGCACTTTACAAAATGTCATACAAGAAATATAGCAAAAGTTGTTACACTAGTTCAGTGAGAATATCTTCAGTGACTCAGAGACTAAAAAGAACAAATCTTTCCATAACTATGCTTAATCAATAAACCAAAGCATAAACTCTATACAAGACATAATGGGAAGATTAGCTGTCCATAATGATGAATATCCTGCCTGCTCCTCTTTAAATAAATATGTAAGATACTATCTTTCTGTTGTTTTATTTCATTACCCAGCTTTATTATGAGAACAAGAAGAGAGACAAAAGAGCGTAAAGGAACCAGGATAGATTAGTGGCCTGACTCTCACTAGGAAATAGGATTTGAATCAGAGGTTTGCTTCACTGGAGGCACAGAAGTATGATATAAAGTTTAGAAAATTCACAGATAAAACACAGAAATGAGCAATTTAAAACTGTTGGTTTTATTCCCATCTCATTTATACTAGACTTTTAGATCTTTCTCTACATAAGTATGTTTCTGGTATATGGGTCCACAATTGCCTGTTAAGACAGTGGTCTCTTATTTTTCTAAAATTTGCACAGTTTAAAATTGATTTAATAGGAGGTGTAACAAGTGCTCACTGATTATGAAATTGCATCTTATACAACTTCTACCGGTTCAATGTACAGTCATATCCATTTTTTCTTGGTGATGAAAAATATGCCTTCTCTGATTTTATTTCAGAATTTAGATTTTTTATATTTTTCCACATGTACAGAATTTAGATTTTTTATATTTTTCCACATGTATCATAGTATTTATAAAAATAAAAGTGCTGATATATAAATCCTTTTAGTATGCCTCAAGCATTTTGATTTTTTTCCCCCAAAATATTACTTAATACAGTTGTTGCCTATATTGATGGTGACACTCTGGATGAAAGACAGACATCATCTTATGTAAAAGATTCCTATAAACTCATGTTAGTTCTAGATACGCATTTGTTATTTTCATGGTAGTTTACATAAACAGCAGAGTTGAAAATGATTTTTGTTTTGTTCTGTTCTGTTTTTTAATAAAGTACCAGCTTCTTTAAATGAGCTCTAGGCACAGGCTGAAATAGGCACATTGGGGTAATTCCATTTTGAGTAAGAAAAGGTCACAATGTACTGAAGCACAGATAACCAAACAACTGACATTTGTGCTAAAGTAATTCAGCAATGTAAATACAAGTTATGGCCTAAAAGCACTAGTAGATTTCAGACTGGGCAAATCTTTGAGTCTTTGAGCACCTTGATTCTCATACAACTGTGGTGTGCAGAAAGCAGGTAAACTCTCTTTCTTAGATATTGATGATTTTGTTCAGTAGAGATTTACACAAGATTTGAAGGTGGAAATAGATAAAACCAGACTCACCCAACAGCGACAAGCTCTGCTAAAATTTGAGGGACTACATGATAGTGAGATCTGCAGTTTGCTCTGTAATGTGCTGGGTATAGTGAAGCATATCTGAGGTGTTTCTACACCAGTGTATGCAGCATGAGGAACAAGCAAGAAGAGCTAGACATCTTGGCTCAGTCCTAGAACTAAGACAACATTTGTGTAAGCAAAACTTGGTGGGAAAATCCTGTGACTGGTGTGCCATGACAGATAGTTCTAGGCCTTCTATCAGGGACAAGCAGAGTAGGAGATGGGGGTGAGTGGCACTGTGATGAAAAGGTTGGACTGTGTGGAGCTCATGGTTGGCAACAGACAAGGTTGAGAGACTCTAAGTAAGGATTTAAGAACAAGCAAATAAAATAGTTCTCACTGTGGGAGTCTACTATAGGCTACTGAGTCAGGATGATGACTTCATGGAGGAAGTGACTATTGAAGACTGTCTTGGCCATAGTGACCATGAGGCAATCAAATTTGAAATCCTTGGTAATAGGAGGAAAAATGGAGCCCTCTCAGCTCCCATCACTGTCAAGAGAATACAAGAAGTTGAAAAGTCCTTGGTTCTGCAGAGCCACTGCTCCAGCAACAGCCAAAGCATTAGTGTATTCTCAATATTGATTTTCTCTCAAAGCCAAAAGATAGCATCATTCCAGATGCTATGAAGAAAAAAAAGAATCAGCTCTGTCCAAGCTGAAAACAGGGTAGGATGGTCCTGTCTGGAGCCAGAATTGGACTCTGACCCTTGTGTGTCTCTTCTAACTCATAGTATTCTATGTTTCTGTATCATTCAGTCTTTCAGTGATTACCAAAGAACTATCTTGTTCCTAGCCCAACTCACAATATAAAGATTTTACCTACATAATTTGTCCTACATATGTCTTGAATTCTGTATCATCTGCATGCTCAACATACCATAATGTCACATCAGCCTAGAGATCTTTCAGTTGTAATGAAAAGAACAACATGATGGTATGATTACTGCCACTTTTAAACACTGTTCAGGACAGCACAGCTGTATTTGCTATCCCTACTCCCTATTTACCACTGGGAGAAGTATAACGCAGTCTTGTTTTCATGAACTAAGGATTTAACAGTGACTGAATGGATATTCAGTACACTAAATCATTATTCATTACCTTAGAATTGCTCTTGCCACAAATATGTGGGGCAGAACTTAATTATAATATAATTACCTGAACTAGGCTTGATTTGGGCATGTGAGAATTCAGTTCCCATGATGGTGAACTGACAAAGCATGATACTTTAATGAATGTTAAATAAGCAGGAAAAATGCTGACCTTGCAATATAAGTCAGATACTACACATTGCTCACTCAAACCAGGCTGTCTACTGAAACAGGATCAAGCCTACACAAGACTAAGATCACAGACTAATCACACTGTTCTTCATTCCATGGTTACCAAAAACTCCTTTTTCTCAAATACTAATGAAAATCTGTAGAAATGCGTATCATTCATGAAGACAAATATATATATATATACATATGTTTAGAAGATACTTGATTTACACTAAAGAGAGATTATTTTATAAGTAATATATGCCTTTAATATTCCAGCATAACATTATCACATCTTAAACATCTTACTGAGAAATTCTGACTCACTCTCTTCCTTACACACAACATTTCTCTCCTACTTTTTTCACACATTGCCATCCACCACTGTTTCCTGAAAGCTCACCTAAAGCATGCAAACCCATCCACAGGCTTCTGAAATGAAGAAGTTTCTGCTCTAGTCTAAAGCAGTTTCAAATCTCACCAGTCAACATAATGGAAAACACACCCATACAGAAAAAGAGTCATCTAAATCCATACAGCAGGTTTTGCAGTATCTGGAAAGTTATCAGCGGCTTCTCAAAAGCTAGCTATTGAGCAGGATGATAAATGTGAGGAGTTAATAGTTTTCAATGCTGCACAAATGCCAGCTCTGCAAGCTTGTGGTTCATAAGTAGTGCAATGTTCAAATTAGTTTAGCTGCATAGAAGAAACAGGAACTGTGATCTCAGCAGGGGAGGAAGGAGCTAAGCATTTTCATACATGAGTGTGTACCCCTGAGGCAGAGTTCTGAAGGAGTCAAAATCAGTGCAGAGCTGTGAAACTGTCATGCAATGAGGTTGAAGTAATCCAGCTCTATAGAGTGAGTGCACAGCCTAACATAATTTTCCTCACCATTTTGGGAAAAGTATAATAAAACATCAATAAACACCACCTCCGATATGTTTAAAAAGTCCATTAAAACTAAGCAAGTCAGCTGTCGAGAGCAAATGTATCATTAAGTCGCTAAAGATTACAGAAAGGTGTTGCTTACCAACTAAGTAGTTTGATTCTGTTGGCAGAAATCCATGTTAAATGAATAATTCCTGATAAAGATTAATGTTGCCTTTGTACTGTGGCTGCCAACAAGACTAACAGATCAAGCAAGTGCCCAGTTCACAATGGACCTTATGTAAGAAAAGAGGGTTCCATGCAAAGACATTGACTGAAGTACCCATGCTACATCAAGACCTTTCTTCACCTCAAACTCTGTCAGAGCTTTCTTCTCTCTTCATTCTTCTTCTGCCCTGGGATGCTCAAGTGCCATGCTCAGCTAGCTTTCAAAAGGGAAGAGACTAACACTCTCTTTTTCTGGCAGTGTACAGTCACTTGTACTAATGACATAAACATCTTTTCAGCTTCCATCTTACCAAATGCAACAGAGACTATTGCACCTACACACTACACAAGTGGCATGGCACACTGTCCATGGGCATCTGTATCCATAATGGGGCAGTGCACACTTTCATTTAGTGTTGATAACAATTATAGCCCAGGCAAATCTAGAGGTCTTTGGACAGTTTTCATATGGTCCAGCTTACACAGAGGCACTTGGAAGTTGAAACTCATGATTAAGGCATGACATATTGCCACAGCACTAAACTAAGAGGTGAACAAAGCATTATAAAATAGCCTCATTACCAACGTGTTATAATTACCCATATTTTGTTCCAGCATTTAACCTGTCAGTGACAATAGCAATCATTCAGCTGGTTACCAGTAAGTCCTTCAAAATCAGGACCTGATTTGCACTAAGCTCAGGTGAAGAGACGTGCTGTGCACTGAATAAGTGATGTCCATCACACTAATTTGGTACCCACAGTAAGGAAACTTAAAGCAGCAAAAACTCTGGAACAAAAGATAAGCAACAAACATAATGGAACAAACCATTTATATCGTGAAAGAAAATCACAGCTGTTAGAGAGGTCACATATAACACTGCAAACTTCAGTGTGCTGCAATTCCATAATATTATGAGAACCAAAATTTGTACATGTCTCTGAACGGCCTCATAACCAGACTTGCCCTACAATTTAACGTAATAACAAGGTAGAAGAAGGATCCTTTCCATTTTGTAGTATTTATTGATTGCACTGGGGCTTCTGGTTTGAACATGATGCTCAAGTAAACATCACAAGAGCCACAGTTTGATTAGTTACATTCCTTGCCTGCTTAATCTGCAGTTTGGTTTCACATTTTCTTTCTGAGATTCATAATGCATGCTATAAATCAACAGATTCTCCTTTGGATACATTAAGCAGATATTACAAATGCCACTCTCTACTTCCCTTGTCAAATGGCCTTCAGCAGGCAGACAGGATGTTTTAGAAATGAGTAAAAGAAATTACAGAGATATAGGGTATAGAATTTCGGAGACCACATCTCTGCAAATAGCTGAAGGGGGATGGTTTTCACTTCAAATATTTCCTGTTCCCACAAACTCTCTGGAGTCCCATTTAGACCTGACAGTTTAGAAAATGATCAGAAGCAGTAGTTAGTAGTCTGCCTCCATTCTGGTGCTGGAAAGAGATTAAATTTTTGCCTTAGTACAGAACTTTGTGCAATGGCACATAAACAGAATCATTAGAAAGTAGCTGAGTGAAAAATAAGACGATTCATTTTTGACACTGTATTTGTTTTCCTGCAGTTGCTGTGTCTGTCAGTAAGGAGCAGCAGAGAGGATGCAGACTCTCTGCCAACGACTGTGTATGTCTGTGTGTGAGCCACTGAGAGCAAAGATCTGCCTGGGAGGATCCCAGTGACTGCTGAAGGAAAGACACAGAAAGTATTCAGGGAAGCACAGATCTGAGATGCTGCCTCGGCAGCCCCACAAGTGCAGTTTCACTACAAGTGATTAAAGACGGATCAGAGGCTGACAAAGTGTTTAAGTGCCAGGTTTGGTTTTGCTTTTCCTGGGTCTGAATGGCATATCCCTGTTTTCCCTGAGCTCTCAATCCACACCATAGTGGTGTCTCCTGAGAAGCTGTCTTTTAATGGTAGCAAGAAGACTTGCTTTGAGACTTGATCAAAAAGATTTGAGTTGAAGATAACACACAAGAAAGAGGGCAGGTGAAATTATATAATTTTATATAAGCTTTTGCAAAAATTAAATTTTATTTGCACATACTGTGGGGAAAAAAGAAAAAAGTGAGCAATATACATTTTTGTTGCAAGTAGGTTATTTACTTGTAACTATGACTACTACATATTAGTAGCAGTGTCACTGTATGTAGCAACCATGGTCACAGCTGCAGTAATGCATCCTATTCTTTGGCGATCATTAAAGCTTCAACACTGCATGATTCTTAGAAGCATGTGCAGGATTTTAGACAGACATCTTCCTTCATTTGCTGTGAAGGAAGCTCTATATATAAACTCTCATGCACCAGGCAGAAGAAAGATCCTTTTTGCCTTTCAGATCATACCATTCAGCAGAAGTCAATATTCTGCAGACATGCAACAACCAGCCCATTACAGTACCTGACTATATACATTTTCATATTTTTTTTTTTATTCCACTCATGTGTGTGAGTTATTTAGAAGTATAACAAACAAATACTATAATGCCAAAACTCAGGAAAAGTAAACGATATTTCCTATTCCATAAAATCTGTTTGTTGATGCTATAGAATCATGTCTGAGATTTTATTTTTATTTTTTTCCTGAAGAGATTTTGGATGCTAAGTTTTCCATAAAGACAAACAGTGTTTAAAGGGCAATTTTTAGAAACTGCGTCTTCTGAATATAAAACAGGCTGAATTTTGTCAGTTAAAAATAATATTTCATTTGTGTTTAATCCTAAGTGCTGAAGTGGGAATTGTTAAAATCTCAAAGGGCAAGTAAGGAATCAATCCATTTTCACACTGTTTTTTTCCAACAAAATAAGAGGTTAGCAAGCAAGCAAGCAGCAACTAAAACTGGTTTGTGACACAAACTTCAGGTGCAGCCGATAAGAGTGATGTGGATGGAAACCACAGTGAGGTTGTTCTTGCTAGGATTTGGCCTATTATACATTGTCATTTCCTAAGAGAAAGCAGAACTCAAAGTGAGTTGAATATCATCTCACTTGTCTCTGTAACTTCGAACTAGATTGAAAGAAGAATGTTTTTGCCAGAAAACGTGGCCTTGGATGTCTTGGAAGTTTAATAGAGGAAAATGTAGTAATTTCCAAGGAAGACTGGAAGAGATCATATTAGGAAATGCAGACAGTAATTCAATCACACTTTTCTCAAAAAGTGCAAGATTTAACTGAAAGGTGAAGATTTTTGCTGTCTTTAAGTGTAATCTTTCATTAAGACTAAAAATGCAGAGATATTTGCAGATGATTCCCCAGTCTTTCCATTAGACATCCCAGAGAATGCCAAGTGATCTTCTAACTAAATAGGTGGCTATTAGATTTGACATTTTCCATTTTTCTAGAGCTAAAAAGAACGCAGTAAAATACTCTTTTAAACAAACAAACAAACAAATAAATAAAGCAAAAAAAACCTAGTCCTCTATTCATCACAGGACAAAGATGACACTGCCTATCTGACACTCACTTGCAGATTTGCTGAAAATTTCTTCATCCTTCTCAATTTTAATGAACAACTAACATGGTAAATGTGTCCAACTGGCAAACTCATTTGCAAAAAAGCCCTAACAGTAATTACTCATTTCTCATATAGCAAAAATTTCATCTTCATCTTTTGCCCTTAAGCTGTTACTCGTTTCCCTATGGCCTTAAATGCCACTTTGTATTATTCTCCTGAAGAGAGCCATTCGTCAACCACAATTTGAAGAAAAGCCTTTGTGAAGTGCTCTGGTTCTCTAAAGACTGTCTAATAGAAATCCTTGATTTGGCTCTGCATTTAATCATCTTAAGAATGATATTTGGATTAAAAGCTTAACAGGGCCTATTCTCCTTCTCTTAATTACCCATCTACTCCATCATTAGCTATGTCAGGGGCTGGACTGTTTGCAGTATTGCTCCATAAGAAAGACACTACTTTGTCATCACTACTGGAGGTGCTCAAGGCCAGGCTGGTGGGGCTTTTATTTTTTCCCCTCATAGAATCATAGAATGGCTTTGATTGGAAGGGACCTTAAACTTCATCCAGCTCGCTGTAATGGACTGGTTGCCACCCACCAGTTCAGATTAGAAAAGGGCCCCATCCAACCAGGCTTTTACTGCTTCCAGGGATGGGACACACTGAGCTTCTCTGGGCAGCCTGTGCCAGGACCTCATCACAACTGAAGAATCTCCTCCTAATACCCAATCTAAATCACTCCTATGTCAGCTAAAAAAGCATTCCCCTTTATCTTCTTACTATCAGTCTTGTAAAATGTTGGACCCCTTCCCACCTGTGAGCTCCCTTTAAGCACTGGAAGGCCACAGTGAGGTGTTCCCAGAGCCTTCTCTTCTCCAGGATGAACAAGACCAGTTGTCTCAGTCTATCTTCATAAGAGAGATGCTCCAGCCCTCTGATCATCCTCATGGCCTCCTCTGGACTTGTTCCCAAAGCTCTGGATCCTTCTTGTGCTGGGGGTCCCTGACCTGGACTACAAAAACAAATGTTGTTTACTTGAAGATTTGACTTTTACACTTTAAAGATTAAAAATCCTAAAGTACATACAAGTTTCCCAAGATAAGCAATAGAAAATATATTCAAAACAAGACATACATCAGAAGAATTCTTGTGTGTGATGACTTTTTTTATTTCCAATTAGAAAGGGAAATTTCATGCAGTTATATGGTGAGAAGTCTTGTGACTCTCTCTACATTTCCCTGAAGTGTGCCCATGTTTACAATATTTCATTATTTTAAACAGAGTGTTCATAGCACAGTGACGTGATCGAAGACACAAGTGAGCCCCTTCATTCCATTGCTTTCCAGATTTTGAAGGAAAATGTGTCAAAATAACTTTATATTTGGGCTTCATAAAGGAAATAGAGTTGTATAGAGAATAATATTTTTTTAATTAAAGTTTTGAGACTTCAAAAGAAAGTCATGATGTTCCTAGGACTGTAAGCAAACTCTTTTTTCATAAAAGAATTAATTTTACATCGTGCTTGTTTTTCTAAACAATGACTCCTACATTACAAAGAGAAAAGCCAGTGCAGGCGTAAGGTCCTAGACCTAGTCACAAAAAGCATTAGGTCATCAGTATAAGGAAACTCTGTCCCCCATTTTAATTAATCTAAATTTCATTTATCTAACGTGGAGGAGCATTTTTTTTTTAATCTATGCCTGGCTGCTTGAAATCTCAGCAGTAAAAAGGATTCTAAACAGGCTGTTGCAATGAAAACCATGCAGCCATAATAGGGATTTCACACTTAATAAGAGTGTCGTTAGTTACCTCCTTCTTTTCCGCAGAAAACTAAGAATGAGTTCATGTTATATCAAACAGTAAATGCGGATGCATATGGATTATCATTGTTTCTCTTAGCAAATATTGTTAGGACAAAATCTCAGTGTAAATTTTATATTAACATTTCTCTAACACAGTTAAAGTAGTAAACATTAGGCAAAAACACCATAAACGGATGTAAATTTTTTTCTCTCAGTATAGCCTATATCTTATTTCAATTACCACAACATACATCCTAATGAAATATTTTTATTTCATTTTTACTGTAATATTTACAAAATATTTATTTTTACTATTATAACTACATCAATACTAGGGCTGATGTCAATATGCTCTAACTGTAACAAATGGCACACACAACCCGTATACTTGCACTTCTTGAGAGGTTTCTTTCAATTTAAATAAATTTAAAAAATCCTCAGCATGCTTTTGCACAAATCTGAATATTTAAAATGTACTAAGTTAAACTACAAAAAGAGATTCATCAATAGGAACAAATACAATTCATAATCCAGTTAGATAACTTAGCTATGAACACTGTGTTAAATGGCAGACAGGAAAAAGATTGGCCAAGCAACTCTTACCCTTTTTTTATACCAATGAAGTTAGACCAATTGCGTTTTTGAATAGTATAATATAGTCATTTAACATACCAGCAGGAAATCCTTTTCAAAAAGAGTAATTAAACATAGCTTGTAATGGCTGGGTTACCCCACAGTGCATATCCACATGGTGACTGCAAAAATCACTGTCACAGGATTTGCATGTTTTGCATGCTTTCCAAACTCATTTCCCTTTCTGAATTCCTCTGTAAAAGATTATTTTTTTCATTCTCCTGTCTCCAGCTCACAATACTGAAGAAATAATGAACAAATTCTGGGGGGAACATTTTGCCTTCTTTTCTAGGGGAGATGTGCTGCCATGATCTCAGCACTGTTAGCAACTGTAGGCCAGCCTATGTTCTCAACTGTTTTTTTAAAAATGCTAATCTGCCTTCAAAAGCTGCCGTGAGAGAAATGAATTGATTGAATCCTCTTAAGCCAATACACATGATCCCATATACACAAAATTACTGTGTGTACACAGAACTGACGCTCTTTTCAGCTGCATACATAGCACCAATTTATTGGATGTGACTCGAACATAACAGAAGGCTTTATGAGAAAGCAGGCAGATTTCATTGCCTTATTCACTTAAGCAGGGTGCCAGCTCACTAACCATGCTGGGCAAAAAAAAAAAAAAAAAAAAATCAAGTACTCGTACCTGATGGTATTTCCTTCCTTTGGATATAACCATAACTTCTGAAAGGCCAATCTGATCAATACACTATTTGGGGGATTACACTGAACATAAAGATTGGGCTCAAAAAATTGCTGTCACTGCATGTTTTGCTCCTAAAACAATCTAAAGATTTAGTTTTTTACTTCCAACAATTTTCTGCTTCATCACACAGTGCCACCTCCTCTAGAAATAGGATATCCCTTAATCCACAAGCAAACTTGCTTCCCTTCTTTGAGAAGGAGCTGACATGCAGAGAGTCCAATTATATTTCAAAGAACAGTCAGACAATGGTAGCTAAGAACACTGACTACTGAAAAGTTGCATTTTGAGTATCTGCATGGCTGCCTATGAAGAATAATTTTTCTTCCTCACTCCTACAAGCAGAAATCATAACAGTATTGCTTTCTGCTCTGTCTTACAACACCATCCTTTAGCTTTCAAGTTGCCCAGATAAGCAGAACATATGGCAGCTGTCATTGCCATCACTGTGGCTCCATGTTAGGCATAATTATCCAAGTCTATATTGCTCCCTTAATGGGTTTCCTGATTCATGAGCCTTACAAATCACAGCTAACTTATAAGCAAAGAATAAGGAGAAATCATCAACGTCTGAAAGCAGACATTCTCTGTGGACAATTCAATTATAATAATTTTCTAAAAAGACATTTTTGAGTAAAGTGTCTGTGGAAGTTCTTCTAGTTAAAAATTGAAAGCTTGTGGAAACAGTAATGAGATTTAGAGACATAAGATAATGGTAATTTGTCTGATTCCCTCCTGACCTTTAAAAACTGGAGTTGCTGATATCTGTGTTACTGCCCATAATGCCTTTACCACTTAAGGTAAAAGAAGGGAATTGCAACTTGAGGTGCTTTTCAGCCATACTGTTGTTGGGAAGATATAATACACATGTGAAATCCATCTTGCAGAGGGGAATAAAGGAAACAAACAAACAAACAACAGCAAAAAACAATATAAATCAACTCCTCTTCACAGAAAATACATGAAAATAAGTGAGTTAATTTTTTTAGGTTTCTAATGCAATTATTTAAGATACAGAAACATTTATTTGAGAAATCAAGTTTTCTTTTCAAAAGCAAGCATTTTTAACTTGGATGTAAAAAACAATTTTTCACGAAGTATATTATCATTAGAAAATTTTGAGCAACCTCAGATAAAACTTTTTTCTTGCACTGAAGGAACATGATTGGATTCATGGGGATTAGCATCTGTTCACTAACCAAATCATTTTATTTTATTTACTAACTTTCAAAAGAATTGCCATATAGTACTGAGGACATCTTTGCTACCACAACATAAGGGAATAAGTGAAGAAATCTATTTTATGAATCTCTGAAATGGCCAACAGTTACATATCCTTTTCTATGATTCTATGAACAAGAGTTCTGTAAGTCATTTGCAGATGTTGTGCTATGAGCACATGAATAATTCATTGCCTTTGATGGGAGTTGACTGTTCATGTTTCATTTAGGAATATTATCTAGTAAGCAGAAGATTTCTTTATTTAAATTACATGTTTTACTCTTACATTAATAATAAAACATTTAAAATAGTGTTTACAATTTTAATTTTTTTTAGGACGTATTTTGTGAAAACATTAGTCATTGACAAGTAAAAATTCTTCAGCCCTTATGATGACAATGTTCCATGAAGGCCAGCTGTGAATAGAAAATTTCAGCACTTTTTGTGAGAATCATAAAGCAGACAGCATTTTCCCACAGCTCTGGGCAGAGCCATTTTCTTGGTGAACCTGTTGAGAAAAGTATGCTTTTTACAAAAAAAAGAAAAAAAAAAAAAAAAGAAAAAAGCATTGACACATCCAGCATACAATCTTCCTAGTAGCTGTTAATTAGCATTCACAGAAACTTAGAAACTTTCACCTCTTTCACCTGACAAATTAAATGCCCTAGGTTAGCCCAGAATCTCCATCCTCAGGGAGGACCCATCCCTCCATCCTCAGGGAGGTGACCACTGCTGGAGACTGCCCTGCTCCCTGCTGGGGCAGTGGGACAGTCTGGTCTGCCATGTCCTGCCCTGCCACTCTGGAGCAGTCCTTGGCTTCCACTGTGCCCTGGGTGCCACCTGTACAGAAGTCAGTCTATATAAAAGCAAGAGAAATTTAAAGAAAAGATATTGTGAAGCATAAACAGTTATTTTATACAAATGCAAGATCATACAGCTCTTGAGAATTTATAGTCTTGATCATAGGCAAAACTCATGCAGCTCACAGAACTTAGGATATTCAGCACAGACCCTGATTTAATTATGCATGATTTCTCAAGGATTTTGGCTGCATTCGGATGAACCTTGCACTCCAAGACACTGAAGTATATCTCTGGATACTGAATACTGATCCATTCAGTATTTAGCAAGTTGCACACACGCACAAAGCTGAAAACCCAAATGTGAAATAAAGATATGCTTTGAGGTGAGCCAGTTAGTTTAAATATATACCCCTGAATTATTGTCTGAGTAAGTCCAGCTGCTGTGGTGCAGATATACAGATAATCAGGCACAAATTGCCATCTACTGCTGAATGTAAAATAACTCAGATAGAACCAAATAAAGATGTCAAAAGTTTGAAACACATCTTTCATTCTACTAGTGTATCAGCTGGGATTTGTTATATATCACTACAGTTTCATTATCTCAGAATAGAATCCATTTCTATTAATGTCAAGAAGAAGTAATGTTCGCCTAGAAATCTCCAAAATTCCTGGGGGAATTTTCTAGTTTGATTTTTTTCTTATTCCCTTTCAATTCTACAGGATGTTCCAGAAAGAAATACTGCTTTTGGCAATAGAAACAATGGAAAAGTTCCTGAGAAGGAGCTCTTATGAAACCATAGAAAGAGAAAATGTGCCTTTGGATGAAGACAAAGAGTCAAAATAGTGTTACAAATGTTCAGGATTGCTGATCCCAGTTCTCAACAGTTAGAATTGAAATGTGAACCATTTCCATAAGCTTCCAACTTCTTACGATCTAGGAAGGTATTTTTGGATTTATTTCACACAGAAGAAAACCTACATCTTCCAATCTAAAATTAGACTGTGAACCTATCTTATTCTGCAGCTGATCAACGTAGGTACTGAAATAAGAATGAGAAACCTTACAGCTCTGAAAGCAGTAGAATTAGGTCACAGGGAGAGATTCAACTGTGCTTAAGCTAAACATTTGGTAACAAAGGTATTCTTGTTAATGAGCTGCAATGCAATCAACTTTTTCTGAGGAAAAATCACCTCCAAATAAACTGCAGATCACCACATACAGAACCAATTAATGAAGTCAGAAATTTTAACACATGCTCTGTATAGTGTATTTAGTGAAGTCCTTGCATGCGGTGTGGTTCTTAGCTGCACACTGGATAGCTACTGGATGGCTGGTTCTACCTAGATACATTAAATTTAAAGCAAGGTGCTCAGCTATCATGAGGTTTGTAAAGAAACACCGGTTCAGTTAATGACCTGCTTAAATTATTTTAAAAGGACAAGGAATCCTTAAATAGCACCTTAATTGTACACATTTTATTCCTATAAGTCTGTACCTGAAGGATGTAGAAGCCCTGCATCTGCTTGTTTTTTTAATGAGAAAACAAGTGTAAAATGATGTCTACTTCAAAGTTAATAATGCCAGAAGCTGCAGAGATATGGAGAACACTGTGTTGTTTTGCAGAAATGGCACAGAATAATGTAACATTTTTTCTCATTCGGTATTGTAGATTATCCCATAGGAATGTTGGAGTGACCATCGCTGGTCAAGAGACATGGAGATGTGACACTGAGGGATATGGATAGTGCATAGTGGGGATGGGTCGATGGTTGGACTTGATAATTTTAGAGGTCTTTTCCAATCTTAATGATTCTATGATTCTATGAGGTCTGAGGGGAACAAATAAGCTGTCTACAGTAGCTAATGAGCTGTTGCATGCTCTTTGCCTTCACAGCTGAGCTTCTATATTCAAAGGTCAATGTGGAGCTCCCATTCTAACAATATCTGTCAAGATCTCGGGTGCATTTGCAAGGTTCTTGGCACTTTGCTGTTTGGCTGTCAATAGCACTAGACGCTACTTCTAATTAAACTCAGAGAGTAAAAGTTGTACTGGGGCATCTTACACACTTTTCTGCAGAGGGAAAATCTTGGCAAGACCTCAAGAGTAATGAATGAGATACATGCTTTCTAAATCACGTGCAACCAGTAAGACAAAAATGCTCTCATTTAAGAAAGATAGTACTTTCTAAAATACTGTACACTCAAGTGAGTCATACATTTTCTTCAATAATTTCAATCCGCCTGGTTAATCTCTTGCATTAATTTTCTGAGTTCTTGGTGCTCCTTAGTGAAAGGCTTATTCAGTCCATCCTATCTATAAACTAATTCCTGATTTAGAGGCTATTTTTAGTGTAGCTGAATCTAAATTACTGTATTTACATCATATTAATGAAAGAACAATACACATAACACCTATGCAAGTTTCATTAAACAATTTTTTAATATCTAGTTATCAAACAATTTTACAGGCTCTCATTTTTAGTTAATTCTTATATTGCAACTTGATACGCAGGCTAGATAAACCAACTGACTACAGCTACATACATAGAGCTAAGACCAGAAAATAATCATCTGCCATTTGTACATGGGTATAATTAAAAAAAAAAAAAAAAGAAATGGGAAAGTGGGAAACACATATAGGAAAAAATCCTCCTGCAGGATTAAATGGAAGTGCTGGTATTTCTCTGGAGATTCTATGCAGAGAAAATTCTTGATTTTTTTTTTAAAGACTAACAGTATAACTGCATTTTCAGTTACAAGAACCACTGAGTAAACTTATTTTAAACTATACTGGTCTCTTACATAATCTTTATAAAACCGTTTCTTTATTCATACAGTAATTCTTTTTTATTGGTTTTATACAGTAAATGTATTGTACTTCAAAATATTTGCATTTCAAGCTCTTTTGTTTAAATTTTTTATTAATAATAGTACTCTTCCTTCACAAGTATGCTTAGTGGGACTTTGTGCAGTTTTAATTCAGCTCAGAATGAGTAACAATTCTATCTTTGCTCTTATCTCTAGCAGTGGCTGGTGGCACAACACTCATAACATCCACGCATACCCACTCTTTGGTCAACTCAGATGGTTCTTATGATCATTTTCTACTAAAATACACAACAAATACAAGATGATTACTTCTTGACAGTCTTTAGGTACTAAAATTGAGAAGTAAATTTCAAAAAGGTTTCTGGAGAAGATTTATGAAATAGTTTTCATGACAAAAAATAAAATTAACACACTACTGTAAACATTATATGTATATTATAGTTACAATATTATAGCGTCTTCAGATATTAATGATCTATTCACTTCTAAAATTCTTGCAATTAAATATTTTTATAAGTAAGATTAGTGTTAACAGAGACATGACTCAAATAAGATCCATCAAAATAGCAAAAGCCATACATTCCAGTGCCTGATAATGTGGATTTTCAATTGCTTAACTGGCGAGAAGCATTTGGAAAACATTCATCATTTTTGTGTATACTACAAAAAGATAGTCAACAGAAATGCAAAATGAAAATGGTTAATCTATCTGCCCATCTCAGGCTAGAAATTTTTAATAAAGCACGGTCTGCTTGAGATCGTAAACTGTTATCTCATTTCCAAGGTTTTTATGATATTTTTCTCAATTTCCAATCATTTCTGTATAAATTAATATGTTTGTTCCCCATCAACCTCATTTGTCACATCAAACACAGCTTCAGCACAGGCTGATGAGACCTTAAACTCATTTTCAACACTTCCTTTGTTTGTACAAGTGTGTTTTTCCTCTTTCCATCAAGCAAACAATGGAAATTTTCTTTAAAAAGAAACATGTTTATGCCTCATATTTTAGATTAACCTTTGCATGAGTGGATTATGTAAGAAGTGGTGAAATACTCTTCCGTGCTGAACTTTTTTTTTTTTTTTTTTTTTTCTAGCTTTTGTGAAGCTGCGAGCTCTAGTTTCATCTCTTCATTTGTATTTTGTGCCTTTATCTTTCAGAAGATTAAGCATTGATCTTCAGAGAAAAAGGCTGACTGTTGGAACTGTCGAACAACCACACCGTGAATGGTTAATTTTTCAAATGTGAGCAGAGACACCAGATGGCACAAGGGAAGGGAAAAGAAAAGGACTTGTTCCATTGTTCAGCAATAAGGATTTTTCCATCTGCTGGTTCAATACTAACTTAGTTTACATTCGCTTACAGTCAATACAGTTAAAACTCCACTTTGAAGTGAAATCTAAAAATAGAAGAAAAAGTCTGAGTAGATACAAAATGAAAAATTTCCACCTTACACAGACAGACCGTTCCCTCAGCATTATACATACGAACACTTACAACCCTTTTTTAGAAGTGAGATTCATGTGATAAATTGCAGAATCAGGTGATAAATTACAGAGACGTGATACATTAATTTGCCACGTACCTTTGACTGCCTTACCTGCACTCTACCCAATAGGGTATCTCCTGGGGCTTTCTTTATTATCCATAACTCTGAATAGATTCACATATATAATTTTAAAGAAGCTAGATAGTAAATATAAAGTAAAATAAAACAAAACAAAACAAAACAAAATAAAATAAAATAAAATAAAATATTCTTCTTTCTTATATCCTGATTTAAAAAGAAAAGAAAAATAAGAAGAAAAAATTCAACCAGGACTTACTGACATTAACATACAGCATGCCAAATTTTCTTAGACAAAAAAAGTCCTTATTTAACAGTCATATCCCATTTACAGAGATAAAAACATGAGTGCTCTTTCACTGGAAAAGGGGCATGTATTCAGATTTTTAATAGCAACAGCGCAGTAGCTTTTAACCCTAGAACTTTCTGATAGACTTCCTAATTGCTCCTTTTTACATAATGAAAAGCTATTATGGGCTACACTGAGAAGCTTTTAAGTTTCACTATTTCAATCCTGTATTCAGTAATTGAGAAATCTAACTTTGTAGCTGGAAAGAAGAACATATATGAGTAGGTACTTAAATGCATACATATATTTTTAACGAAATTTCCGGTTTTAAAAACCTTTCAGACTGCTTGTTACAGTAATCTTCTTTGTAAAATGTGATATAGAATTATGTGGATCAGTATAGAAGAGTTATTGTTACAAATACCAGAAGGGGAAATCAGCAAGTCATCAATGCAGAACATTTCTAACATGTCCCCCACATAGACACCCTGTGGGCTAAGGGTTTCGTCCCTAACTCAAAAAGATTCAATGAAAAACAGCTGATGTTGAAATTGTTTTACCCTGGCAGACATGGTACAGGAATATAAGCGCTCCTGACTGCCTTGAGATCTCCACGGTCAGCTGCCAATTTCTCTTTATGACCAGAGAGACTTTAAAATACAAAATCACATCTGGAACATTGTCACATAAATATGTAACCCCATATTATACTGTGACTATTTCAAACTAAAATGTAGAGTCATAGAATCAAAGAATTGTCTGAGTTGGAAGGGACACTTAAAGGTCATCCAGTCACTATAAGGACCATCTATTCCAAAGTCTTACTTCTCAGTTCTCTGTAAAATCCCAAATGAACAGGAATGCTGAGGATTTCTTTAATAGCACTGGAGAGAGACTTTCCTAACAACACTTGTCTTAAACTCTGGCCTCCACTTGGTATCTTATCACAGGCATATACTACAAGGAGACTAAGGTATAGCTGTGGTCTTCCAAGTTGGGATATTCTTCTTAGACTTTGATACAAAGAGGGAAAAGAAAGACTTTTTAGATTTATTAACATCAAAATTTTTGATGGAATGATGGGAGTACCATGTGTTTCTCTACAAAGTTTCTTAGTTGACAATGACGAAACCAGAAATCTAGAAGTGAAGTATTTGGAGTGGCAACCAGCTTTCTAAACTTATTTTGTAGAAACTGTTAGCATGTAACTCAACTCTGAGCATCTATTCTGATCTATGCTACTTTTTCTAGCTATACAGAGCTAGCAAGTCAAGCTAGTTTTCAATTATTATTAATCCTTTGCAATAGCAGTAAGTCCAAGGTCTTCAAAAACAGAGATTTATTTTCTGATGCCTTTTTTGCAGAAGATAATTTTTATGACCCCATAAGAATATTCTCCAAAACTAAAGCTGTTCATATCCCTGAATTCCCTTATGATGCCAAATCATCCTATTACGTGCTTTAGCTTTAGTACATATCACAGGAGTTATTTCCTAAGAAAAGCAAGCATTTGAAAAAACAAGAATGCTTATGAGCACAAGAATACATTTTTCTATCTTAATTTCTGATAATAGAACATTCTGTCAATAATTAAAAACATTTGTATGTCCATAATATCTAAAAATTAATGCTAAATGACTGTATTTATTCCCTAATCATAGCCATTCCTATCTTAAAAATAAGTGAGATGGGTTTAGTATTAGTTCTGTTTGCACTGAATTTGTAAGCATAGAAAACAAGGAGCAATTCTATACTTATGCTTTATCATATATTTGTCTCTGTTTAAGGAGAACTTACAGACAATTCATAGTGAGTTAAAACTAATGAGAGACGGATTAACAAAATCAACTTTTTGGCAAAGCTAAATTGGCACAAAGCAAATAAAGTACTTACCGAAGTAAGTGAGAAAATTGCACTAAATGATTAAGTGTTGAATCACTATCCTATTTATCTCACACTGCCATTTTATAAATAGCTTCCAGCATTCAAGTTTGCTATCATTCTTAATGTAGGAACACTGTGGCATATATTTTTTAAAACAATTTCCCTCTCTACTCAGGAGACAAGAAATGTCATTGTTGATGATAGTGTTGATCTATCTACATCTACAGTTCCCTTTCATACAAAGGCCAACTGTTGCAATTTAACTTAAAGTCTTCAGAATGTCCCTAGGAATACGGCATGAACTATCAGTGTATTGCTTATCATGTAAAATGTGGACTACAAAGGATTTGCATGACTACTGAGTTTTAACCCATAGCCAAACACCACAAAGCTGTTCACTGATTTCACCACAGTGAGGTGGTGGATGCCTCATCCCTGGGGATATTCAAAGTCAGGGTGTACGGGGCTCTGAGCACCCTGATGGAGATGTAGGTGTCCTGTTCATCACAGGGGAGTTGAACTAGGTGGCCATTAACGGTCATTTCCAACTCAAACGGTTTTATCATCATTGTATGACAACTGAAAAATGCAAGGACTTGTGCGGGGGTTGAGATAATGATGGTTTGATAAGAAAGAAAAAAAAAAAAGGAAAGAGAAGGAAAAAACAAACAAACAATGATAACAGCAAAAAGAATAAACAAACAAGAGATGTGCAATGCAACTGCTCACAATTAGTCAGTCCATCAGTAGCTCCCTTGGCAAACTCTCCCATGTGGCATGGGACATTCCTTTAGTTAGTTTAGGTCAGCTGTGCTGGTTCTGTCCTCTCCCAGCTCCTTGTGTGTCCAGCTCCTCAATGACTGAGCAGAGCAAGAAGCTGAGACGTCCTTGACTTAAACATTTTTTCTGTCCACTATGACTCTTTTAAGAGTATAGATCTGCTGCAGAAAAAAAAGATGTATACTGAATGAACCACACAAACTATTTAAAAATTAATTAAAAAAAAAACAGGGGGGGGAGAGGGGGGCTTTTTTATGGAAAATTCCTCCCTTTTAGGCAGGCATATTCAAAATTTTCATGGTCAATAATGGGAATGCAGAGCTGTTAAAGTATCTGGTTGAAGTAAAGTCTACAAAAGTTTGAGCAATGTTATTAGTATGCAAAACAAGAACACCGAATTGAGTACTTTTCCTATCATAGATGCTGACATTAGCTAGGAAATAAATCATCTCCCCAGAGATTTCCCCAAAGGAAAGAAATTTAGAAGAAGCTGTTTGCATGGAAAGAGGAGTCTGTCTGCCAAGAAAGATAAATTATTATGCACAGTGCATTGGACAAAACATTTCGGTCCAAATTCACTCCAAGGGTAACTCTAAGGAATCTTACAAAGAATGTAGCAGGCCTTCTTCCTGTTAATATTTCAGTGTATATGCTGTATATATTTTAATACATAATAATTTGTTCTATGTGGAAATATTTGTATTTAAGAGCTGAGTGCGTCATTTCCATACATTCACTGTTGATAAAATTGCAGTCATTAACTGAATTTACACTTTCTTTTTTTTTTTTTCAAGAAGGACTTCTTAACACCACTTGAAAATAAACCTGAAACAGCATTTAAGGTTTGGAACAGGAGAATGGAAAAGCAAAGAGAGTGCTAAATTCGTAAAGTGATTTGTCATTACAGATGGCACTATCTAGGCATTTTTCAATTTGATTTTGCTTCTGTTGATATTGCATGATTTTATATCTGCATTGTGCTTAGTTGTGAAAGACAAATAGAACAAAGTATTTCATGTGCAATATGAATGATTATAAAGTACAAAAAAAAAAACCCAACCCTACTTCAGCATACTGAAATGCTACTATTACTATTGCTGCCTCTTTTTAAGATCAGCAAACTAAAGGGTCTGCTCCAAAATTAATGCCTCCTATTTTATGATGTTGGCCCATGATGTCAGAGGTGGATGTTGGTGATATGATAGTAGATGTTGAACCTTCCCACCAATATTCCATTATATTTTGTTGTCGTGTAACAGATGGCAGCAGAGGGACAGTCTCACAAAATGCTGACATGGAAGTGAGTATGGAGCAAAGGTGTGGAATTGAATTCCTTCATGTGGAAAAAATGGCACCAGTTGACATTCATTGACACTTGCTGAACCTAAAAAGTACTTAAGTATGTGCATAACTTAAAGCTTATGAACACCTCCATTGAGTTCAAGGAAATAATCAATGTTTGATGTTATCTGTCTGATTAAATGCACTGGGAAATTGAAACCTAGCCTAGACAAGAATACAAGCAATGATGTTCAAAACAACTTTTAACTAAAAACAAGCAAACAAGTTTTCTTTTGTTTCTTTCCGTATCAATTAAATTCTCCTTTTAAAAATAGTAATTTATGTTTTGAGTAAGTAACATTACAGAACTTCATCATGCTTCTTGGTTCTCCTTTACTTGTTTTTAGTATGCGTGGGAAATTAACTGTTTTAGTTACTTATTGAAAGCTCTTTTCACCATTAGTTGTTCATCCCCTTCCCTGCAAGTTGTTGACTTGCATGACAGGAGTTATGCTTCTGTAAGATCTTGCTCTACTCCACGTATCACAATGCAGCATGAAAACTGAAAGCATTCTGTGTGTCTGAGATGTAATAGTTTTAATTAAGAAACACTTTTACAGCCAGCAGAATGCAAGCATGCATCTCAGGTTCTATCCCTGTGCCATTCACACAAATCTTCACACTGGTCTTTGCAGGTTCAAATCTGGCTCACTGTAGTGCTTGGACAGCATACGTTAAATAATTCCTGAGATGTTAAATAAGTTCTACATGAATTTTCATGGCTATAAATTATATGTAGGTCACTCCAACAGGCTTTGCATTTTACCTGGCCCAGTTTATCCGTTTCGAAGGCTCCCCAGTGAAACCTCATGAGGAATTTCCTATTTACACACAGGAACTCTGGCAAAATGACTGTAAAGAGGTGGCCAATGGTCATGAAAACAACCACTCTCCCAATCTCCACTTTCATAGAAACACAAAGTTTTCATGTTCTGTCTCTCTCTTTTCCAAAAGTAGATCTGAGACCAAAGCTGAGTGACAAAAATTCTATGCTACCACACTTCTTGATGGTGAACAGATCAATAAATCTCATATCACCCTTTTCTCTAGCTGTATTGATGGTTGTTCATTTTTCGCTGAATGGTATTGTGAGTAATGTCCTAAGCAAGGCAGTAAGAAATTTCTTCAGAGCATCAATATTGAACTGTAATTGGAGAGAAAAAATGCATACTTTTTGCATGGATGTGTGGTCTGAAAATATTCAGCCTGTCAGCACAAGCAGACATTGTATTCTACTTACAGCTCAACCTATTACATACCAAAAGTGTAAAGAATTTCTGACAGGAAATCTATGGCTTAAAGTCCAGCATAGAAAACATTGATGTAAACAGATAGTACCCAAAGGACTTGGCTTTTCTTGCACTTTCTGCTAGAAGCACAAGTTTAGTATGCCAAAGTTCAGGTAGAAAAATTCTTGTCCTATGTTAAGGTAAACCCTCTATTGTACCTCAAATAAAAAACATGAAAACAGACTTAAAATAATTGTAAAGGCACTGTCTGCTTCCTTCCTTGATACTGCAAACGAATATCACAACTACCCACATCAAAGAGACTGGTTCTCCTCTTGGTTTTGTGTGAAGTCATGCTACCACCTTACGGGGGCTCTGCAGACAGTGCCATAGAGAGTCGTGGGCATGACAGTGCATTTATTCTCACAAAACTGCAAGAGCAATCTGCTCCTATGTCTAAATAAAGCTTCTTATATCCAAACCTGTTTCTGTCTTTGCCCAAAACCAGGAACTTTTAGTTCTGCTCCCACTTTACCTGTCTGGAAGACGATCACAAGAATACGGTATATTAGGTTAGCATACTCAAGTTATCCCTATAAAGTGCCTTTGAAATAAAAGTCTCTAAAACAGCAAGGTGCTCTTCTGAAAAAAATAAAATGATTTTGTCTATTCACGCATAAATCAGTAATCTAAATTATAGAAAGTACTATAGTACACAGTTCATGTTTAATCTCTGAAGTCTGTGGGGAAAAAAAAGGAAACAAAGGAAAAAAAAAAGAGTTGAGAACAATGTGTTCTGGGAAAAGAAAAAAAAAAAAAAGTCAAAAGAATGACGGAGACCAGAAAATCCAGTTATCACCCAGTTTCTATTCTCATTTTCTGCAGAACTATTTTGTGCTTCCCTAGGAAGTATTTAATCATCAGTTGCGAATGATGTCACTCCGCTTATGTGTCATTTGCCATATCAGTACCAGAGCATATGCACTGGAGATGTACAACATCTCCCATACGATCAGATGAAAAGAAAATTCTTCTCTTGTATTATATGTTTGAATGATGTAAAGTGGGTCATGTTCTTCAAAGGCATCTTCTGTACAATTCAGAGCAAAAGGAAGAGTTCAAATTGAATCTTTGATAGAAACTGCTCTTTAAGGAGACCTCCTGTCTGAAAAGATTGGTATTCACGAGGCTTTCAAATGTATTTTTATGTCAGCTCACCTTAGTATTGACACTGTTTTGACTGCTGCAGGGAAAAAACAAAGAACTATTTGCAGTATTTCAAGCAAACTTCATTGACACTTTTGACTGTGCTTGAATTTTTAAGCAGGAAGCAAAATACTGGAGATTTAAAAACATCCTTTTTCCTTGTTGCCTCCACTGTATACACACTGCTGACCAACAGCTTTTCGCATGGTGTCTCGCTCCAATTTATAGGAGGGAGATGAGGTTCTTTTGATATCTGTATACCCGGCGTGAGATTAAGAAACAACGGTTCATATGTTAGTCCAACCAGTTTATTATAAATCCTAATCAGGGAGACGGGGAAGGGAAGGAGGGCGATAGAAAAGGTAGGAAAGAAGCAAGAATCGCGTAAAGCGGGGCTAGTCACCACCAGGATCCAGCAGCGGTCCCGCTGCACGCCGCTTCGAAGGTCCGAGGCAGAAGCAGCGGGGGGGAGAAGCGGCGTGGCCGGCCTTGGGCAGCAAGCAGGCAGCAGGAGGCAGTCGCAGAGCCAAGACGGGGGAAGCGGCAGGACTCGGGTGGCGGGCCCAGGAGAGTCCGGCAGCATGCAGGCATCCCGTAGTGAGGAATCTGATGGCAGGCACCTTTGTTCTTCTTCAGCATCGTGGTAGAGCGCAGAGCGAGTCCGGGAGGGAGAGAGGCAGGTCGTGAGGCTTCTTCATGGCAGAAACCTCTTCTTCTTCATCCGGAATCTGTTGCCAGAAAACCTCACGTTTTCTTCATGAGGAATCTGTTGCCAGAAAACCTCTGTTCTTCATGATTGTAGGTCCCCATTTTATCCTTCTTCTCTCTCTGCCTACGTGACATCTCTGGATGCTTGAGCAAGAGTCATGTGAGTTCCCCCTGAGATGGCCGTTTTCCTCGAGATAAGCCCACACAAAAGACCGCTTCACGGCCATTAAGCTGCAGCTTATCTCTCATTGCCCCCGGGCCTTGTCCATCTGTGCCCCTCAGACAAAGGATTTCACAACCCTTGCCCAGGACTTGTCCATCAAAGTTCTCCAGACAAAGGATTTCTCTGCCTCTGCCCGGGACTTGTCTGGACTTCTTCATCTGTGTCCTCAGCAAGCTTTGAGACAATGATGTAAAAGAATAATCTCTTACACATGGTAACGTTGGAAACATCCAAATAATTTTTGTCAGGACAGTATCTCTGATAAAAGCAGATTTTATTCGCGATTGCAATGGCGGGCGTCCCGCAAGCAGGAGCGCACCTATAGACACAAGATGACAGTCTTTGAAAAGAGGAAAAACCCTGTTTTTCCCTTTATCCATCCCCCTGCCCTGTTTTCCCATTGGATCGGTACTCCAGGTTCACAATCCTATCAGTTTACGTTTGTTGATTCGTGTGTTATCTGGTGTCAGTCAGTAGCCATCCTGTTGTTTCCAAGATGTCTCAGTGCTCTTCTTGTCGTATTGATATGGTGATTGTCTCCGAAGTCTTCGTTAAACAAAGAGCACCGGGGGGGGGGGGATGATGCCAGGCCTTCAGATGTCTCTTCAGGCTTTCTCGGGCATACCATGACTTGTTCTCTGGTTTGATCTTGTGCAGAATCTTCTTGCAATGTTGTGACAAAATATACATATATACACCTATATACAGAGCGTGCATTCCTGGGAAGATTTGGCTAGAGGATAAGTGATGTATCAGAGATCTTCCCCAAGTTAAGTAGAAGGACTCCCAAAAAGAACTGTGACAATGGAGTTCATGAAATAAAGAATATTATCCAATTCTAATGCAGAAACAACATTTGATTCCCACAGTAACATAGCTTATTAAAAAAAGAGGAGGGATCTACAATGAAAATCAGCATGGCTGCAAAAGATAACTGCGGAATAGTGCAAAGGGGATCTCACATGTTTTACCCAGGTTTACAGCACAGCTTCTTATTCCTGCTACCCTGAGCTGAGTTCCTAACAGTGGCATATAGAAATAAGCAACACTGAGCAAAGCATGTCATTTAATGCTCCTATTTATTTTTTACTCTTGTAGTAGGTAACTATTTTTTGAGGGTCTGATACAACATAATGAAGAGTCTGCTTTGAACTGGTATTCATAAAATTGAATCTGATGGGGGAGAAAATCTGGAGAAAAGTAAAACGAGAATGCATTATCTTCAGAAATGAGATAACAATTTGCAAATATTGTACACAAAACCTGAAGCTAAATTGGTGTCTGTAACAATCTTGAATCTGTTTCCAAAGCCAAGTTTTAGACATAATTTTTTTTTTTGTCTAATTTGATGTATTCCACGGAATCAACTCTTCAAAATCTAGTGAGTGCTCTGAATGTCTCCCTGGAAAATCAAGACACCTTAATATACCAATACAATTAATGACACGAAAAAACGTGAAGATTTCACATGTATCTCTATCTGTACAAATGCATGCAAACAAACAAACAAACAAACAAAAAACCTGAAACACATACATATCTGCACATATACGTATATACAAAACCATACATTATTCAAGAAAATATACACAGTTAATTAAATTTATAGGTGCTTCACACCACTGTTGTCTTGTTTTCCATGGAAAGTCTGCCAAGGTAGGTAGATGACAGATAAAGGTGATATTTGACAGGCAGCAAAAACTAGTGCCAGCTAATCTCTTGGTAAACAAAGCAAACCAACACATTATAAAGGGCTTTCAAAGTTTGTTTGTTTGGTTGGTTTTTGTTTTTGTTTTTGTTTTTTTTTGCAATGAGCACTAATTATATGGATGGATACACATTTTCTGCAAATTTTTGAGAAAGCAGATTAGCAGAGGCTTGGTTTGCTTTGTTTTGCTGTTGGTTGGCTGGTTGGTTGTTTTTGGTTTTTAATTGTGTACAGATTCCATGGAATCAATATTCTGGGTGTTCAGCATGCTAAATGATTGGGAAGTAAAAACTAGCACCAAGACAAAGGAGGAAGGAAATCGTTACTAGGATGCATTTAGCATCATTAGAAAACACTGTTCTTATACTTCAGCTAAAAATTTAGAGGAATATTTGTAGGAATACAATTCCCCTCCTCCAGCACAGGGATTGGACTAGATGATCTTTCAAGGTTCTTTCCAATCCCTGATATTCTGTGATTCTGTAATACCTGCCTTGCCAAAAAACATCCCGTATGTACATACACATCCACACACAAACTACAATATTGTACAGAACCTGTGCATTCGGACCAATATGCTGTCTCTTCTTGTAGCTCCTAACAACATATGGTAAAGAAGAATGTCTTATAGGCCTGCAGAAGGCAGATGTGGGATAATATATTTGCTTAGATATGCAGCTGTGGACTCAGAAGGGTGTACGATACAACGTTATCTTACATAAATAATTAAATTCAGAAGTATGGGGACACTGGATGTTTTCCATTTGAATTATCTCATTGTAATATTACCAGAAAGGACATTGCTCAATTTTGCAGTAATACAAAGTGTCATAGCATAAAGCCATAGGGAGGTGGCTACTTGTCTTACTTTTTGTTTGCTTACTTACTTGGACAAACTGTAGACTGTACAGAACAATGGTTTAAGGTGACTTGTATAGCAGAATCTAGTAACATCTAGAAGAAGAGTACATTATCTCTCTCATCTTTCTATTTACTTTGTTTGAAATTCATCACATTTTATAATCTTCTTCTCACTGTGTGCATTCAGCACTTATGTACAGAAGGGAATTTAGCGAGCCCATTCCCCTCATTCCATTTCAAACATCTGCTACAGAATACCAAAGGCTTCCTAATCAAGTGAAAACAAAACTGTAGAGCTACATGTGCTAATTATTGCAACTTTCTTCACGCTCTAACAGCGTAATCCAAAGGCATGATGGAATGCTGTGCTGCAAAGGAACAAGCGTAAGACACAAGCAATTCTGAATTTTTTCATTTTGTTCTTTTGTTAGCATATGCACAACAAACAAACAAACAAACCCGAAGCCAGCATTTGTTTCTATAAACACAATTTCTATGATCTCACTATGGCATTTTGTGATTCAGTAGTTGTGGTTTAACCCAGAAGGTGGCTGAGCACCACAGAGTTCCTCCCTCACTCCCTCTCTTCCCAGTGGGATGGGGAAGAAAATTTTAAAAAACCACATAAAATAGAACTCATGGTTTGAAATAAAACCATTTACTACAGTACAGAAAAGGAAAAGGAGAATAGTTATGACTATGTATACATATATATATGTGAATGTATATAGCAAGCCATGCAGAAGCAATTGCTCACCACCACTAACTGATGTCCAGCTCACCTTTGAGCAGCAGAAGAGAAAGAGATGAACTCCCACTCTCTTCAAAACTCCTTCCTCATGATGCTGTATGATATGGAATATCCCTTTGGCCAGTTTAAGTCAGCTGTCCTAATTCCCTCCCACCTCCTAGTGCCCTTCACTGCAAATGGCCTTGGCTCTGTACAGAATTTCTTAACAGGAACTGGAAATATCCATGTGTTACTAACATTGTTTTTCTCCTAGAACCATAGCATCATACCAGACACTCTGAGAAAACAATTCCATCCCACCTGAAAATAAGACAAGTATAAATGGAATATATGTACTAATGTATATCTAATAGGATTTAGGTGATGTTCCTGTTTGAATTTTACAAGCAGAAAATAAAAACCTCTGCTGATAGTGTAGGTGTATCACAGACTGAGACAGGTGGGTAAATTCTCTACTCATATCATGAAACCAGCACACATCATCTGCCAACTTAGAGTGGTCATGCTGAAAATTGGCATCATAGTCCCAGATCACTTGCCTCTCAACCACTCTGCAATCAAAGGGTCAATTCAGTATAAAAAGGGACTCCATCTTTTGTGGTCCGGGCAACTTTAACATGCTATAAGCACCACTTATGTTTTCAGAAATTAAAAATAACAAAACACACACACACACAACAAAAATCCACAACAGGAGATTCTAACAGATTTTTGCCCAAATAGGTTTGCATTGATAGAAAACTAACATTGAGTCATTCTGTAGGTGATACGTTATTGTAATAATGCTATGAAAATATAATTAAATATTCCTGAGAAAACTGTGAATATGTACGTAAGTCATCATGTTATAAATTCATACTGCTGTGATCTCAGTAAGATCTTATCATAGAATTACAGAATCTTAGAATGGCCTGGCTTAAAAGGGACCACAATGATCTTCTAGTTTCAACCCCCTACTATGTGCAGGGTCGCCAACCACCAGACCAGGCTGCCCAGAGCCACATCCAGCCTGGCCTTGAATGCCTCCAGGGATGGGGCATCCACAACCTCCTTGGGCAACCTGTTCCAGTGTGTCACCTTCCTCCTAATATCTAACCTAAACCTCCTGTCTCAGTTTAAAACCATTTCCCCTTGTCCTTTCACTATCTACCATGTAAACAGCCATTCCCACTCCTATTTATATGCTTCCTTCAAGTACTGGAAGGCCACAATGAGGCCTCCCTGGAGCCTTCTCTTCTCCAAGCTGAATTATCTTGTCACTACAATAAAGGATGGTATTCTATTTTCCAGATAATTTGCCATGTAGCTACCATGTAATAACTGCAGATGAAATTCAGTGAAAAGTGGTCAAACATCAACAAAAACAAAGCAAAAGAAAGAAAACACTGGCATTTTGTAACAAATGCTTAAATATATATCAAAATAATACTTTACAAATTGTTTCAGTACCTTCTAACCTTTTTCCACTGATTCAGATAACAATGAAGAGGAAGAGGAATGATGTAAGAATAAAAAGTATAAAAGAATTTGTATAAAACAACAAATCTAGACACCTGGGAGAACGAAAGTCCACTAGCCAGAATTTGACTAATATACTCCACAAACTTCATGGGAAATCACTCATTCTACCTGGCACTTGCTTTGCATTTATTGATACAATGAAGATTTTGAACCTTTATTTCAGTTGTTCTAAGTTCACTGAGAATTTGTTTAAGTCTCACAAAAACTGCAGAAGCAGAACAAACAGACAAAATCTTGACAGGACTTCTAGGAGAAATAATTGCAGAGAAATATTTCCTTTATTCCTAGGAATAAAACATATCTAAATTATTTTCCTTTGGCCTTTTCCCAGAAGAATTTCATGTTTTTCATTTCCTTTTTCACAGTCACATTTGAATCATAACTGAGATAAGAATGTATTTACCCTACTTTGTTATATTTGTGTTTCCGTCTTAGACAAGATGGAAGGAAAAGAAATTTTTCAGTTTTTCAGTTTCTAGGATGGTTAAATATTACTCTTTTTAAGTTGCAATAGAAATTTATATAATCTTTTAAAATATAAGGTATTGCTATGAAAAATATGATTTAATATTTTCAAAACATATATATTTCATTTGCTCAAATTTTTCATCTGGGAATTATAAAAGGAATAAGACCTCCCACAAGCAGTGTTTTGTTTTTAATTTTTAATTTCAAGGTAAATTAAGCAGGTAGTTTCTAAGCAGTAAGAAACTAAAAATCACATCTATATGCTGCTCTATTCCGACACAATAATAAATGTCTCTCCCCAGAATACTAAGATTGTCTCAAAATAACAGTTGTTTTTAGTAAACATATATTTCAGGATTGTACACACCTTTTAAAATTATTATTTCATAGAATTGTTCTTTTTCTCATTTTCTTACTGCATTGGACTTTTTATGAGGGCAGACAGCAACAGGACAAGCAGAAATGGCTTTAAACAGGAGGAGGCTTGATTTAGACTAGATATTAAGAAGAAATTCTTTACCATTACAGAGTGGTGAGACACTGGAATAGGCTGCTCAGAGAGGTTGTGGATGCCCTCTCCCAGAGAAGCACTCAAGGCCAGGCTGGATGGGACTATGAGCAACACAGTCTATAGGGAGGTGTCCCTGCCTATAGCATGGGGTTGGAACTAGGTGATATTAAGGGTCCCTTCCAACCCAAATCATTCTATGATTAAGTGATTCTATGATTACAAACTGTTCTTTATGATCTTAAAGACTAGAAGCAAACATTAAGAGAGTAAAAAGCAGACAATGCGATTTTAAGACATTTTTTTTTCAGGTATGTTGGAAAAATCGCAGCACTCTAGAATTTTAAATCATCCATCAAATCCATGAGTTTCAGTGGTACTGACTGTTGCTGTTGTTCTCTTTGTTTCCCACCCTACCATGCATTTATTAATACAGATAGCATCTTCCAGGCTGCTAACTCTGGAAAAAAAGGAGTTACTCATAGCTCACTTTTCTCCACATTATCCTACTAAGGTCCAAGATTCTACAGTGTTTAAAAAAACAACAAAAGGAAAAACATTAAAAAAAAAAGTCTTACAGCTATTCAATTCTGATTAATCATAGCCAAAATCTGACAGGGAAGTATTTTTTCCTGAGTCCCTTAATAACTTCAATTTGTTTTTCTATTTGATACTCATCTGATGCAAAGAAAAAATGTTCAGAAATCTAAGTGAATTTTTTTTTTTTTGGTGATGTTATAAATGCCTCAGTGTGTAAATGGCATGATGACATGAAACACCCAGTTTGTGCCTCTTTTTTTGGTATGAATACCTTGTGTAGCAGAGAGACAAGGTGGAAAAGAATTGTCTTCATCTCTTAAGCTACAGACAAATCTGCTGCTTCATAGTATAAACCAGACTTGAGTGGAAGGATGATGTGATTATTTTCCCATGTGTTAGGTAAAAGGCAGTTCCTCCTGATCTGCATTTTTTTATATGTTTGTATCTGAACTACTATTTCCATCATTTTTTACAAGCACTAGCTGAATTTTCTTTTTTTGTTGTTGTTGTTCCTTGTACTACAAAAAGTTTAGGCACTGTATCACTTTTTGTTGGGGCAGGGAAAAATACCCAAATCATGCAGTGATTTAGAAATTACTTCCATCTATATAATCTGTAATATAAGGAAATTGCAGAGGGAGTGTCCCCATCTCTGCACTGTAGAAGTGCTGATGGTTCTCTTGGCTTATTGGTATCTAGTTCTGCTAAAAAATGCTCTCTCTTCTTCCCTTGCAGGAAGAGCTGAAGATATATACAGCTTCTCTTTGTGCAGAATAAAAAAAACCTGAAAATAAACAGGCAAGGGGCAAAGGAACTGTGTTTGTCTGAAGGTTTATGGCCTCCTACCAATGCAGTTTATTACACTAAGTAATTGCATCTGGGAGGACAAAAAGACCCATTTACCCAGCCTTCATCACAACACAAGGAGAATTTAACATTTTCTCTCACACTGAGAAGTCCCACTGCCCTCTTGCACTCAATATAGCATCATTTTATTTTCACTTGGTGAAAAGGATGCATTGCTTTATATATATAGTATCAAAAAGTAAGACCACAAGCAAGAGAAAATTCCTTCAAGGAATGGATAGGAAAAATATATTTGCATAACAAAGAGTAATTATTCCCAGGGACACTCTGGAGAGCATTCTCAAGCATTAGTTCTGCAAGAGTGCTGCACTGAAAATACTCTTTATCATTCATAAATTCTACTCTGGTCCTCAATGTGATTAAGTTAAAAGGAATAAGCAATCAAAAGTGGGGTGAAAACATAAATTCTACAAATGCTTACAAAACAAGATTTGCTGTGACCTTCTCGTGTGTGGTTGTTACACTCTTCTGAGGTATCATCTCAGCTTAAAATCATTCACTGCTGTTACTAATTTGGTTTCAGGTCCTAAATGAAACCACTTATATAAAGAAATTCAAAGACCAAGAGAACTGTACAAGTACACTGTTTTACAAATATACTGTTCCATCTACGAGCTTATCAAAGTCATCTTACTACATTTGAGATTTGAAATGTGTTGGCCAATTACAGTTACGTTATAAAATTTCCACACAAACTCTGCCTCTAAAAATTCCCATTACCCTTAACTCAATGGCTCCTCTCAATGGAGAGGAGAGGAGAGGAGAGGAGAGGAGAGGAGAGGAGAGGAGAGGAGAGGAGAGGAGAGGAGAGGAGAGGAGAGGAGAGGAGAGGAGAGGAGAGGAGAGGAGAGGAGAGGAGAGGAGAGGAGAGGAGAGGAGAGGAGAGGAGAGGAGAGGAGAGGAGAGGAGAGGAGAGGAGAGGAGAGGAGAGGAGAGGAGAGGAGAGGAGAGGAGAGTCATTATGAGGGGCTTTTGGAGCTTAGCTTCATTTCATAATTCAAGTGTTATAATTCAGCATCAACAGTAGTGGCAAAGAATGAAAAAAACAGTATAGAAAGAAAAGGTTGGAAAAAAAATTAATTAAATGATACTAATTCAGTGGTTCTGATGAAGTCGCTCTGGTTTTATGGTTTGTGAAGCTTTTTTGTTATCTTAGTGACTTTTACACAACTTTGGAGATCAAATAAGATTTCAAGATGTTAAAACTGGTTAGATAAATCACCTATAAAGGGATGTAAGAAGATAAGTCAGGAAATTCCAAATTTATTTGCATTCTTGGAAGAATATAAATTTGATTTCAAGCAAAGTAACTAGAAGGAAAAATGATATGAAAAAAAAAAAAACTGCTGTGAATTTACTGAAAACAAATTTTGTAAAGCAGTCTAATTTTCATCCATGATAGAGTATTATACTTCATAGGTAGAAGAGAAAATACAGATGCATTAAGTTACTGAAACTTTTGACCTGAAACTCTTCTTCGAGCAAGAAAATAATGATTAATATGAAAACTACTGTAGTATATTAAAATTTTTTAGGTGGATGAGAGATGGAAGTGGAAGGAGGTGGCTATGAATGATTCTGTCAAACGAGTAAGAACTGAAAGTTTGGTAGATGTTTGCTATTGTTCAATAATAGTTATTATTCAAAATGCTTACGAAGCTCACAAGACTCAGAAGGACTGCACATACGGTGAATAAACTGAAATAGGAATCAAACTGGTCTTGAAAGAGAACAAATCTGATAAAATGGGATTAAAGTGAAGTTTTACATCTGGACAACATAATCAGCTGCCAGAGTGAAAGGAGCTATTGAATCAGATCTGATGAAGAAGACTGGAGAGTTACAGTGCATTGCAAATTGAACAGCAGGTAAAAAAATGATGTACTGTTTCAAAAAAAAAAAAAAAAAAAAGGCAAATATCAAAGTTAGATATGTAAAAAGAGGAGGAAGGTTGATGGTAAAGCAATCTGTACACTTTACTCAGCAATGGCAGAGTCTCAGCTGGAGGAGATTCCACAGAAAATGCTGATCAACTGGAGATGTCCAGAGGAAAATCTTGGTAGTTCTACAGATCATGAATTAGGAGAAAACACTGAAGGAATCAGAAATGATTGATTTATAGAAGGGAAAAAAAAAAAGAGAGAGAGAAATTTCTTAGTGAAAATATGCTAGAGAGAGCTCTAAAACAAACAAAAACGCAAAGCTAATCTCGTGGAGCTGGGATGTCACTGACTCAAATTGCAACAACAGAAGATTAAAGTTTGACATCAGAAAAATCCTTAAGTGATGAGAGATATTTAAGAAGAGGGCTAAGTGGCCTGAGGATCTGCAACCTCAACCAGTATGGTGGCAAGATCTTGCTTTGTATCTGCCTTGCAGAGAAAGATGAACTAAATCAACTTTTAAGATCTTTTCCCAAACTGTTTTTCTGATTCTACAACTAAATGAGTACAAAAGTCTCCAAGAAGCAGGAAGCACATTTAGTTCAAAACACACCTAACTGGAGTTCTCTCACTGAAAAGGAACAATATTCTTTTGTGCACATGGAGCAGGCTGTGATTTGGGGATCCTCTGATGGTTTTAGGATGTGAGAAGCACCACATACTCTGCAGCTATATCCACTGCCATTGCAAGAAGAGTGATGAAGAGTGCGCAACTGGTTCTCACAGGAACCATGGAATGGCCATGCTGCCAATCCTCATGTGCTGCTGATGTTCTTACCCACTCTTACCCAAAGATTGCTCTTCCTCTCCTGGTAAGGTTAGCAAAAAGCTGGCAACACAGAAATAATAGATAAGTCTTACTGGCTGACACTGACTTCAACTGTATTTGTTGGGTCCTGTTCCTGACAGGAGCAAAGAACCTCTCCAATAAATCTGATGCCAGTAATAGGCAATGATGTCTATTCTCATACTACTGGATTTGCCAGCTCTCTTAAATGCTGTTGCTTGTGAGGTGCTAGTGCCTTGAATGAAAGCTATGCTAGGAGTTATCACAGCTGCCTTTCAGCTGTTTTATTTCACCCTAAGATGAAAATTATCTGTGTGAGAATTTATCATTTATGTGAGGATTTGCAGGATACCATCATGTTCTTTTCTAACTCTGTAAGGGCAACTGTACTGTTAATGTAAAAAAATAAAAAATAAAAAAAATCCCAAGATATAATTGGAAAAGTCTTACACTCTTGGCAATACATCAGTTTGTCTAGATGCAGTGGGATCTTTATTGCCCTGTATATTCTTTGTTGTTTTAACAAGATTTCTATCAAGATTTAGGAAAAAAACTTTTTTCTTTGTCATTTAGTCATTACAATATAAAAGCAATTTAAATATTACCAAACTGGTACAATGTTACAGCGTCCTATAAGTGACCTCACATACTACACGCAGAACAGAAAATCACATAGAAAAAGAATCCTTGCTTTCACTGTAGTCTGTTCTTTCTTTTAAGATTTTCCATCCAATAGTAAACATGCACAGGCATCTATATTTTAAATTATAACTGAACATGCTGTGGAACAAAGGAATAAAAAATTCATTCAAGTTGATTCAGTGAGTCAATAAGTTGGCACCACTCTGTACTTGGTGACAGTTCCTCCTTTTCTTTCACAACACAGACTCTGCAGTCTTGCAGCATGGGAAAATTTTGTTTCACTAGATTAAGTCTCTGGCTTCCATGTTTGTGAAAATAAGCCTGAAAACAAATACTGAGACTCTCTTTTTCCAGGACTACAGAGCTTGGGTGACTTTAAAAGGAGAGAAAGAGAGCTTTCAGCATTCTCTCACTTTAGACATTGTGATTTTTACAGCTTTTAGAGTCAACAATATTTCGTATGAGAAATGTAGAGCAGAGAATAGGAGCATCTGAAGGAATTAAAAAAAAACACACACAAAACAAGGAAACACAAAACACATACAAAACAAGGGAACAAAGCCTTGGAACAGCACCAAAGTGTGAATTCTTTCTCTTGTATTTCTTTTCCAATAACTTATAGTCTTCAGGTCACCTCTCTGGCAGAGGTCAAAAATGAAGTATATTGCTCCCTCTTCTCTGCTCTTCGCACAGCCAGCACAGGCAGAATAATGTAGAATGTAGATCCTTACTGATCCAATATTTGCTCCAAAAGGTGCTGAGTCAGGAATTTCCCAAGAAAATTTCCCAAGAAAATTTTGGCCAAATACACCAACAGAGCACTAAAAGCAGATGCACCATGCAATTCATGCTTGCTGCCACCAGCCTACGTCACAGACAACGCACAAGTGAACAGGCATGTGACTCTATCTCTTTTCTTTATGTTTTTCATAGTGGTTAATGGGAATGAAGATTCAAAATGGCTTTAGCACTGCTTCTCACTTCTCTGGTATGGCTATATATTAAGCACGGGGAATAAAACAGCCATTTCTAAACAAATAACATGTGTTGACCTGTCGCTTTCGGAGAGGTGCCACAACCTTGCCAGTGTTGACCCATCATAAATCAAAAGACAATCTAAAGCTTCTGTAGGTCAAAGGCCCAAGATACTGACTTTCTGATTAAATGAATGTTACCCCCCAAACCCTGCTAACAGTATTATCAGATTAAACAATATCTTTCAGTCCTATTTCTTTATAATTCTCAGGTTATTGGATGGACCGTGATTAAAGCTACTTAAGATAGTGCTTTTCAAGTTTTAAGAACAATAATTTGTTCAAGTACATATAGGAGAGGAAAAAAAATGCAGATAAGTCATCTGTGGACATCAATGACCAGCTCTACTTTCCAGAAACTTTTTGCCATTAGGATGTCTATTGAGTGGTAAAGCTTCTGTTCTTTTACATAAATACACAGCCAGCTGAAGTTACATTTTTGGCAGATAAACTTGCTCCAAATATAGCTTACTGTACAGTAGGAAACTGATCTATTGGTGATGTTTGGATGCCTACAAGTGATGGGGCACTCAGGAATGATGTTTCTATTTAGCTAACCACTGTTGGACACAAGCAGTGCTGAGCAGTCTCTAGTCAGAAGCATTTGCATAAATCTTAGCCAAATGGTTTAAGATACAAAACATTATGGTGTACCAATTATTAATTTTACTATAAGAATTTCACCTGTAATATTAAGTACAAGCACTGGAAGACTGAGTAGCTTGTGCAGCTTTCCCACAAGTGAAAGAGTTGATTCCAAGCACTTTGTTTACCTTGATTAGTGTTTTCTACAATATTGTAAAATCTGGATATGCTCAAGGATATGACATCTTACTGTGTGAGGCACATCTCCCATGCATGAGCCAACACAGCGATCAGCTGGCACAGATCCTGCAGATATGTAAGGAGACTGCTTCTCCTGCAGGAGACCCACAAGGTGAGCATGGTGCCCATCCAGCCCCACTTTTGCACCTGGCTCCCTTATCTCAGCCTAACTATACCACTGAAAGCCCTCTCCAATGCTGCCCAGACCGCTGCCCAGCCCCAGACTGCATCTCCAACAGCTCCACATCTCTGCAAATGCCAGGAGGACGATCAGCAGCAAGCATATCCAGAGGAAGTGCAGCACAGTCCTGCATGCTTATGCTTAGCACTGCTGTAACTAAAGGAGCAATAAACCCCTAATTATAGCCTCTGGCCTGTGGCATTGTAATCAGACATGCTATCCAGCCAAGGTTACATGAGAAGCTGCACATCCAACAGAACAGTAAGTTGCATAGAGGTGCATTTTTTCATTTGCTTTCAGTAAGAAGACAAAAAAAACCCCAACAAAACAGAACAAAACAAAACATAAACAGCACCAAAGAGAGACTGTCAGAAAGGGGATAGATGTAATTTTGCAACAAGACATAGACATGCATACTTCTCAGAAAAACACTTGCTCTAAAATATCTCTGCCTTAATATTATTATTCCTTATTGCTGTCAGATGTTCATTTTCCCACATTCCACATTTTCCAAGACAGATGCCAATATTCAGGGTTCCAGTGTACAGGTAGTGCTACATTTCTATCTCAAGTGCTATGGTAGGTGATGTTTTTTTAATATCCAGCTCATGCAATTATGTATTTATATGTGGACCTCTGCTAACATTCTTGAAAAGGCAAATTTTTAGCTTTTCTGACTGCAATGAAATTTGGACACATCTCAAATTCATCCCATTAGTTCAGAAGCAGGACAGCTGCTTTATTTAAGAAAAGCCACTAAAGGAAGTTTTGGAACTTAAGACAGGGTTGTACATAAAACTGAGGAAGATATAAACCAGCATTTAAAATGCACTCCAATTTTTTTTTTCTGCAGTTGCCACTGCAGAAGTGTAAGATGAAATGTGCATGAACTGGAAGGAGCAGTTTGCAACCAGTTAGACTGCTAGCAGTCTGCATCTCTTCCAGCAACCCCTTCTTCCTTGGGGCACTTCAGGGAGCAGCAAAGGAAGCTGAGAGGAAGGTGGCTGTGAAGCTTGTGGTTTGGCCTCAGGAATGCAATTCCACTCAGCATGCTTCTGCGTCTGCCTGAAAAGCAAGAGAAAAATCAATGGCTACTTACCTTTACAGTCAAGTGCTCTAGGACTGATGAGGAAAAAATGCTTTCAAAGAACAAGTTATAAGGGCTGCACTCAATCCAAGACATGTATTGACTTTTGTGCATGGGTCACGTCATTCTGAACATCTGAGAAAAGCAGGATGCCACAGTAGGATTACTTTATGACGCCTGATTCTACATCCAAGCAAGAAAATCTGCACCTGGAGGAAGAGTGACTTCTGGCCTGAATCCAGTATTTATCATCCAAATGGAGATAAAATCAAAGAATCATAGAATCATAGAATCATAGAATTATAGAATCAAGGTCAGAAAAAAGCCTCTAAGATCATCCAATTCAACCATCTACATACCCACTATTTCCCCACTATGCCATGTCACTTAGTACCATATCTACATGCTTTATTAACACCTCCAGGGACAGTGACTCCACCAGTCATGAATGGTCACCATCTTCATTTACCACCATTCTCTGGGCCCAGCGCTCCAGCCAGTTCTTCACCTAAAAAAGAATGTACCTGTCCAAGGCATGGGCTGCCAGTTTCTTCAGGAGAATACTGTGGGAAACAGCATCAAATGCTTTGCTGAAGTCCCAGTAGACCAGGTCAACAGCCTTTCCCTATCTACCAGGCAGGTCACCCTTTCACAGAAAGAGATGAGTTTGGTCAAACAGGACCTGCCCTTCATGAACCCATGCTGGCTGGGCCTGCTGTTCCACACATACAGTGTGAGCTCATTCAAGATGATCTGTGCCATAACCTTCCCTTGCACCAAGGTCAGGCTGATAGGCCTGTAGTTCCGTCAATCCTCCTCATGATCTTTCTTGTAGATAGGAGTCACATTCGCAAGCCTCCATTCGCAGAATCAGAGAATCATAGAATGGCCCGGGTTGGAAGGGACCTCAAGGATCATGAATCTCCAACTCCCCTGCCACAGGCAGAGCCACCAACCTCCACATTTAATACTAGACCAGGCTGTCCAGGACCCCATCCAACCTGGCCTTGAACAACTCCAGGGATGGCGCATCCACAACCTCTTTGGGCAGCCTGTTCCAGTACCTCAACACTCTCATAGTAAAGAACTTCCCTCTGACATCCAACCTGAATCTTCCCTCCCTCAACTTAAAACCATTTCCCCTTGTCCTGCTGTTATCTACCCTTTCAAAGAGTTGATTTCCTTCCTGTTTGTAGGCTCCCTTCAGGTACTGAAAGGCTGCAATGAGGTCACCCCGTAGCTTTCTTTTCTCCAGGCTGAACAAGTCCAGCTCCCTCAGCCTGTCTTCATAGGGGAAGTGCTCCAGTCCCCTGATCATCTTTGTGCCCTCCTCTGGACCCTCTCCAACAGCTCCCCATCCTTCCTGTACTGGAGGCTCCAAACCTGGACATAGTACTCCAGATGGGGGCCTCACAAGAGCAGAGTAGAGAGGACAATCACCTCCTTGTCCCTGCTGGCTACCCCTTTTCTGATGGAGCCTAGGATACCATTTGCTTTCTGAGCTGGAAGAGCAGACTGCTGGCTCATATTAAGTTTTTTTATCCATCAGGACCCCCAAGTCCTCCTCTGAAGGACTACTCTGAAGGATTGTGCCTTCCAGTCTATATAGATGCGTGGGATTCCTCCGGCCCAAGTGCAAAACTCTGCACTTTGCCGTGTTGAACCTCATTAGGTTCACCCGGGCCCACCTTTCAAGTCTGTTTAGGTCCCTCTGAATGGCATCCCTTCCTTCAACCATGTCGACCACACCACTCAGCTTGGTGTCATCAGCAAACTTGCTGAGGATGCACTCGATTCTGTCATCAATGTCATTAATAAAGATGTTAAAGAGCACCAGTCCCAAGACAGACCCATGGGGGATGCCACTCGTTACCAGCCTCCAACTGGACATAGAGCCATTGATGAGCACCTTTTGTCTGCGGCCTTTCAACCAGTTCCTTATCCATCAGATGGTTAACCCACCAAATCAACATCCCTCCAATTTGAAGATAAGGATGTGGTGGGGGGACAATGTCAAAGGCCTTGTTCAAGTCCAGGTAAATGACATCGGTTGCCTTTCCCTTGTCCACCAATGCCATCACTACATCATAGAAGGCCACCAGATTGGTTAAGCATGACCTTTCCCATTCCTCTGGAACCTCTCAAGTTGACCATGATTGCTTACAGACAGGAGAAAGTGCGTTGGCAATCATGTCTGCCACCTTCCTTACCAAACACAGGATAAACACAGAATTTGATCCTAAGAACCCAACCAGGAGGTGGGCTGAGGAGTCTGCAGTAGATCCTGTGGGATTAACTGGAAAAGCCCACTGGACTGTGTACGTCAACTACTTGTCTCATACTGTTGTAGAAGCCAAGATGAAGTAGTACTGACTTATAGGTGCACAGGAAGAACTTATTGCAGATAGAATCACAGAATAGTAGAAGTTGGAAGTGCTATCTGGAGATGTCCTCTTATACAAGTTGTATCTCTATTAAACAGTTAGCTGGGGAAAGAGTGTAAACCTTAAAAAGTGCCTCCTTCTTCCAGCCGTGTCAGGAGGCCAGGAGGAGACACCACCCAGTCTACATGCCTTTACCTCCTCAGTCTCTACCTCATGCTTTTCTGCACTACCTATCACCATTGCATGCTCATGGTGGCAGACAGTATCCCTGGTGAATGAGACATCTCCTTATTCATACCTTCTCTTCTGCACAGGTTGGAGTGGCAGGCATGCTTTGCTATAGAGTAGCTTCATCTCTTATCTCCTGATGGTACTCCTTCAGAGGAAAAGGGACACACGGAATACTGCAAGGGTCAACACAATACTCCAGCTCTAGATTAGAATGCTCACTTCCAAATGAAAGCCCGCCTCCACCTCACAGTCTACAAACTCAGTCCATCTGTCTGTCTTTTCTAATGATCGCTTATATTTTTACTTGTTTTACTACTAATATAGCTGGTGTTACAGAAAACAAAGTATGTAATGAGAGAATTGAGCTGGAAATTTTTGCTTTTTTTTTTCTTTTTTTTTTCTTTTTTTTTTCTTTCTTTCATTCTGGCTGTGAATTTTCTCTAAGGTATTTATTGAAGTTGTTGCTTTTAAGTTTGCTTTGTGAAGAAGTATTTCATGACTCCTGGCCCCTAGAGGGTTGTTCTTTTCCCCTCCACTTTTCTCTACCATCTGCTGTGTTTACTTGAAATAAACATTTGGTGTCAGAGGCCAATCCGGACATGTGGAAGGACCTCTTTGTCATAAAAGCTGTAAGGAGTGAGGGGGTCCTCCTAAATATAGCACTGTGCATTTTGTTCAGCTGCTGAACACAAAGAAGAAAAGTCAGTCATATGGTAGAAAGAAAATAAAGAAAACCAAATAGGCAAGCAAACAGTAGATTGTACAACACAGGGCTCTCAGTACCTTTTATTTGCTTGGTGATTTTTTTCCCTTTTCTCTAAGTCTTTCTAGGCACATTTCTAAACAATACAGTAGAGAAGACAATAAAATCCCCATCTCCTACTCTTTTGGAGATCTAACACAGCAACTTCTCTAGTGGCTCAGAGGCCTCAATTCACTTGCAGGTACAGAGGGGCAAGCTGGAATAAGCACAGCTATCAGCTGTTATGTCATTGCTTGTTTAAATGCAAAATCCTGATTTGTGCATCTAATAACAGGAATTAGTTTGACAGGATTTGCAGGAAGTAAGTAGCTAGGTGGGTGTGAGATTCATATAAACTGAACTTTGTTAAGTGAGTTTGGCCTTAAAACATGTGAAGGTTTCTGGTCAGGGGAAACAGGGCTGGGTGGACTTCTACTACCTTTTCACTGCTAGCTAGTCCAGAGCAGGCCACAGATCTATTACACCTGCTAGCTAGCATTATAATAACCAGAGGTCCATACCCTCAAGGTCTGGAAGGAATGTGCTTGATGAAGTTCAGAAGAGCCTATGAGGCTCCTGAACTGCACTAAAAGCAGCTGTGGCTTCCTCATGGCATGGTGCAGGGGGAGATTCAGCCTCTAGGCCTGGCTTCTCTCCTCTTGGCCTGAGTGCAGAACAAGAAGGTCAAAGGCCCCAGAGATGGCCTGTTGCCCTCCATGAATGGGAGAACTGAGATCAGTTGTTTCCAGAATCTACCTACTGTGAAAAGAATAGAAATAGTCTGTGCCCACATTGAGGATGGCACAAAATGTCTGAGGAAAAGGGAAGGAGGAAAGGACACCTCCTAGAAGCACAGTGGCAAGTACTGCCCTATATAGACAGCACTGGGGAAAGAAAAATCTGTGCTGTAGAATTCACTGTGTGGTATAATGATACTGCGTCCCATAAAGGTCCTTCAAAAGATCAAAACCATTTGTCTAAAATTACTCTGACCAATTTCAGATAATATCTAAATCGGACCATAAAGCAAATAACATACAGGTTAATACTGACAGCTTATTAATGGGTACTTTTTAGAAGCTATGAAATAATGTAGTCTCTGAATCAACATTACTATAAAAAGTTCCTTTCACCCACATTTAATATATGATCTCTATTAAAAGTTTGCATTGAACTTAGGCATTGAATAATGGATAATTCCATCTTAGATGCTATCATTTTTTTCTAGGAAATAAATCAACCAAATAAATTAAAAAAATAATGCAAACAAAACAAAACCAAGAACTCTATGTTTCATCTTTATCAGAAAAAAAATTATTCATAGAGCCTGAATTTTTATGTCAGTGGAGAAGAAATAGCTTTGCATGTCTCAGGCCTCTTGTCTCCTATTAACTCATTTTTGCCCTGCTTACATGGATCACTAACCACAAGAAAACACCAAGGACTGTTCTTTTTGAGGCACCAAGGAATTAGAGGAGCCAAGTGGTTTATGCTGTTCCAAAAAAAGAATAACCAGACTTGACGTTCAGACAAGCAAAAGCATGCATTTATGGTGGCTACTCTGTATCTTCTAAAATCTACAAAGATGCCTTCAAAGATAAACTACTACTACTGTAACTATGTAAAAAAAAATAATAATAATAATAAAAAAATAAAATAAAATAAAATAAAATAAAATAAACAGACAATGCAGTGGTTCTCATATATTTATATCAAATAGATCTAACTATTCACAAAGGTGTACTAGTCCTCTGGTAATAAACATTATATGAAAAAACAGTGTTGTGGTTTAACCCCACCAGGCAGCTAAGCATCACATAGCCACTTGCTCACCCTCTGTAAGTGAGATGGGGGGAGAGAACTAGAGATATGAATGTGTGAGAACACATGGCTTGAGATTAAGATAGTTTACTAGGTAAAACAAAAGCCACATGCACAAGCAAAGCAAACTAAGGAATTCATTCACTTCTTCCCATTGTTGGGCAGATGTTCAGTCACTCTCATGAAAACAGGACCCTCACAAGTAACAGGTTCCTGGGAAGACAAACTCTGTCTCTCCAAATGTCTCCTCTTCTTTTATAACACATCTTGTATTTCTGAGCATGATGCCACACGGTATGGGGCAGCCCTTTGGACAGTTTAGGTCACTTGTCCCCTCCCTCCCCGCCTCCCACCTTGTGCAACTCTAGGCTGACATGGCACAACAAAAAGCTGAAAAGGCCTAGAGTCATGATTCTTCTGGTATACTAGGAGTACAAGAAAGAAAAAAATATTAACCAGAGGCTCCTATGAGGACTTCAGATACCTCAATCACTATGTCTGTGGCAAAACTGGTTAGGTACCATTTATAGCTGTAGACATGAGCTTGACTCTTGGAATATTTATTCTATACACAAATCCACCATGAACAGCAAGCACCTGCTTCCTGATTGCAGTCAGAATCCTAGTTGTGTTACATTGGACAAGAATTCCAGTGTTCAAACTTGTAAATGTGGGCAAAGAAAACAGAGGGAATCAAGGTTACCCAGATGAAAGAATCTCATGGATAAGATGTCACAACACCTTTCTACACTGACAGTGTTATTATTTTATTTCTTGCTGTAGATTAATTCAAATGGATTCTGCCAGTACAAATGCACAGCTCATGCAAATATAAGATAAATTGTTTGGACATCTACAGAAGTCAAATGTACTTTACATAAATATTCACATCAACTACACGATTTTAACAATATCACCCTTCCAGTAAATGGTTGAAATAGGATCACAAAATCTGTAATTACAGTCAGGCAGTATTTTGAATTCTTCAACAGACAGCTAGAAATGTGTGAACTTTTTTCACATGAACAAAAAAGAAAACACTTAGCTGTATAAAACATTTCAAATTACTTGCTTTATTTTATAAACTTATATATATGAATGCTTTATATGTACTCAGATATACTTACAATTGCAGGAACTGATTTATTCCAGAAAGTAATGAAAATATAGAGTATATAGAAATAGTTCTGGTTTTCAAATGTTCTAATTATCATTTATAGACATTAATGATCACTTGATGACAATAATTCTTATGTCTTCACTTTATGTTTTGCTTTTCACCCTTTATCATAATCTGTAGATGAGTGAGGCTGTCATACTGCTATCTATGAAATGAAAGATTAATCTGGGAACTTTCATAATAACAATTATATTGCTACAACAGGCAGAATGCAGGATCCGGACACAAGTAGCCAGTTCATCCCATTATGCTGATAACACAGACTATGTATGAGAGTCAAGATCTTCATAACAGATTTTGGTTAAATACTTCGTCACTGCAAAGGCAAAATATTTATGTCACATAATTCTAAAGCATGGCTTTTGTCTCCTGTCATGATTACTGTGCACAGAAAGCTAACAATACTATCAAGTGAAAGTCTAACTGACAGTTTGAAGGTCCAGAAATGAAATGCAAGCTACTGCATTTGCTTACAGTTTTCATATGTACATATGCAAAACAACTTTGCACAGTAATGCTAATAATCTTACTGCCCGTGATGTAAAGTAAACAAACTGTGAAGGATACATACATCTACAGGTCAAAATTCTTCTATTATATACTCTTTTTTTAAAGTTTCTGTTGAGATAGTTAGACAGCTCAGATCAAGAATTCACATTAACTTCACCAACATCAGAAGGCTGATTCAATTTATTTATTTCTGTAATTAAATAAATATTATAAAAATACAAGCTTCTTGGTAAATATTGCCTTTTTGATTAAAAAAAAAAAAAATTGTTTCTGTAAGGCATCGCTAAAGAACTTTTTTAAAAAAAGCTTGGTTTCAACCATCCAGCATTAAAACAGCATAGAAGCACATATATATATGTACATTAAGGGGCACATGGATTTTCACAGAATAACAAGAACCAAATTTGAAGATAAATGCAGTGAAGCTGCCACAAAAGAGTTCAAAGAAGTAGTTTACATTCTTCTGATTCAACAGAAAAATTTTGCAAAGAAGAATAAAGATTAGCACAGTTTAGGTTTTGGAACAAAAATTAAAGGCAGACTTTCATGGAAGGCATAAATCACCAGAAATTCAGATATCCTTGTAAACAATTATTACAGATCATCTCTTCCTGCACTGCAGGTGTAATGGTGATTCCACTAAGTGCATCACAGAATAGCAGATCCTTGAGAATTGTAGGTCTGTGTCTTGTTTACTCATACCGTTAAATGCCAAATGCCACAAGGGGGCAAATTTAATCTCAGGTCTTCATGAGCACTTTCACAACCAGCAGTGCATGATCATGAATTTCAGTATAACCATACATGGGTTTTTAGGATAGACCCAACAAGTCTAAGTGTAAGGTTGTGCACCATGGTTGGGGTGCTCTTAGGCACAATACAGGCTGAGTGAAGAATGGATTGAGAGCAGACCTGCAGAGAAGGGGATCCTAGTGGATGGACAGCTTAACACAAGACAGTAGTGTGCACTCGCAGCCCAGAAGGTCAACAGCGTCCTAGGCTGCATCAACAGAGGAGTGGCCAGCAGGAAGAGGGAGGGGATTGTTCCTCTCTGCTCTGCCCTTGTGAGGCCTGGTATGGTGTACTGTGTACAGGCCCAGCACAAGAAGTAAAGATGTAGCAAAAGAGGGTCATGGAGATGATCAGAGGGCTGAAGCACCTCTCCTATGAAGACAAGTAAGGATAAATGGGCAGCAAAAGTCTTCTTCAACACCAGTCTCTACTGTGAAGTGGTAACATGGTTATTGTTATTTACTCATATTTCCAGCTATATGTCCACAAGCAAATTCCTGGGAAACTGGAAGATCAGTAAAGCACTTTGGTTTTCATGGTAAGAATGAATAAAACATCTGTGTCAAAATCTACTCTTCAACTTTTCACATATAACATTCCATCAGAAAGTAGAAGTCTGTATAGTGAGTTACCTAAATGTCATGTACAACTCATCTCTCAAAATCAGAGACATTCATCACCCATCTTTTATAAGATGCCATCTTATAAAATACTTGTATGTAGTTTAAATAGAATAGAGAACTTCTGTGTTACTTTGCTCTTTGAGCAGATCATCTTCTAATGGGATCCCCAGGCTTACAAGCAAACAAAGAAGAAAGGAGGGAAACTCTTAAATTCAAACTGTGCCCAGTAGGTCTATCATATCTTCCAATTCCATTCCACCAACTAGCACAATTTTTATCTTGTCAATATTTTGTTTTAATTATCTGGCGTCCATTCAACCCAAGCTAGGAGTCCCAGAAACTAGCAAATTGAACTGAACTATTCTAAGCTTTGAAAAAAGAAAAAGAAAGAAAAGGAAAAAGAAAAAGAAAGAGAAAAAGAAAAGAAAAAGAAAAAGAAAAAAAAAGAAAAAGAAAAAGAAAAAGAAAAAGAAAAAGAAAAAGAAAAAGAAAAAGAAAAAGAAAAAGAAAAAGAAAAAGAAAGAGAAAGAGAAAGAGAAAGAGAAAGAGAAAGAGAAAAAGAAAAGAAAAAGAAAAAAGAAAAAAGGAAAAGGAAAAGGAAAAGGAAAAGGAAAAGGAAAGCAAAAAGAAAAAGAAAAAGAAAAGGAAAAAGAAAAGAAATATCATCTTGAAAGTGTCACATTTTAAAACAACTTTTTTCTCCCTTTCTTCTGCGTATTTGTTGAGTAAACACATAATGCAACAGAGCCCTCTCACATGAGAGAATCCTTCAGGCAGATGGTCAGCTGTCTGTCACTGTTATCTTGTGATCTTTCATTTAAAAAATCCGGCAGCAGAAAAATAATTCCATCTACTTCAGTCAGGATCTGCAACCTTATTCTCAGTACTTTGCAGCAGAAAAGCCTATTGCATTGTCTTTATAATAGGCATTAATGTTCCAAAAGATATGCAAAGAATTAATCCCATGGCCACATCCATCCAGATGGACTCTTGCTCTTATATGTAGTAAATAGCAAAGACTCATGCTTAAAAGCATAATTGCCATGATTTTATGCACAGTTGCAGCAAATTAAGGGTGTCACCTGTCATAGCCATCTTTAACTAAAAATGGATAAATACATTCATAGGATTGTCTTAAAAATCCAGTTTGTGAATGTTTTTCCATTTCCCAAAGATCTTATCTGATACAAGAAACAGCTGGTAATATAAACTGTGCTCAACCTAGAATGTTATTTTTTCCAGTTTTAATGATATCAGCTCCACCCTGTTTAAAGTAGAGTGCATAACAAGATAAGACTGAGACTGATCCTCTCTGAAACCAAATATGGAATTTTCAGAGCAGTGGTGCAGCAGTAAGATAATTAAGTACACTCTCCTTTGGACTAAAAAAAAAAATTATTAGTAACTATAGAAAGGAAAAGGTGCTTAAAAAGAGCATCAGAAATTAGTTAACAGAGGTTGGACCTTCATGTTTCTTTTGTTTCAGCATTGAATAACCCTTTTTTTTTCCAGCATTAGGACGAAAACACATAAATTCCTCTCCCTCCCCCCACCTCCTCCATACACACACACTTTACAACCCCAGTCTCTGCATCAGAGACCAGTTTTGCTGTTTTGAGTCCCCTGCCACACAGGTAAACATAGTACTTTTTATTGGATATAAGTCATTAGAGTCAGTAAACAGCAAAAATGAATAAAACAGCAACTTACGTATTTTTAACACCTCTGAGTTAAAACCACTTTGCAATAGGGAAGAAGAACAGATGCTCATTTCTAAATGCTAAAGCCACCAACTGGGAATATGCCGGTTGTAACTGCTGCCATCTGTTTTCAACTGTTCTTTTTACCTAGCTCTCTGAGATTCATATCTGAATTCAGAGCCACACGTTTTCACTATAAGAGGGACAGTGGGAATAGTATAAGCAGGAATTTTCCCATGTGCTCTCACCTTTATTAAATAGGAACTTTCAGTAATTACTGGTCTGTAAGATCTCAGTGAAATAATAAGTCAGGGACAGTTTTTCCAAGATTATATGGTGACAGCAGTTGTTTAATAACCACTTTTCATTGCTGCTTTCTCACATTTCATTTATCCTGTTTACTTTCCCTCTGCTGTTGTTCATCTTCCTACCTTCTCTCTAGTCATGTGGAGGTTGGGTAAATAGCCCTAGGCTACTATCTTAGGGCTCCTATAGGGCTAACTCAGCTTCTCGTGGAAACAAAGCACCTTGAACATATGCCAGTATCTTCTGGTCAGGCTCACTGCAGTATTCAATTGCAGGATACAAGTAAGTACCTATTTTTCTGCAAATACATTCAGATCCATACGTCTATGAATTCATATTTCAGCACTGTCTGAGACAGAACATACCAGATAGCTGTGAAGTACTGACATAAGTACAACATGACATACATAATGTCAAACAATCCCTCATTCACACCTACAAAAGTCTTTTAAATGACCAAACCCACAGTAAGTTAGGATAGAGAAAACTCACAAATAAGCCTTCCACTGACCCCTATATCTACAGTATAAAGCAAGATAAATATTCTCCGTTCCCTCCACCCTCAACACCAGTGGTCATCAGATCATTGTCTGGAAGGTGGTCATTATCTGGACTGTCTATTGCTGCTCTAGGGTATACCACTACTAGTTATTTTATATATCAGCTTTTGCAATTATTCGACAAAATAACATGACTGCAAGAGCTCCAGAGAGGCTTTGTGCTTTTAATAGCAGCTACCTTTTCAGCCAGCACTTGCACTAAATCAGGATCCTCAACAGTTAAAAGCAGTATTGAGTATTTGAGATCAAAAAAAGTAGAACACAAAATCTATAGCTGGCCACCCGTCACTTTTTCTGAGGTGTTCCCAGGGATATTTTGGCCCAAGATGCTGGAAGCAACTTCACTTCTTAAAGTACTTAACTATTCTTTTTGGTCTATGATGAGGAGCTAGGGAGCTAGTAACCAGCAAAGAGTGCTGTTACTGGACTCACTGCCAATACCCAATTATCTTTTAAGGACGGTGTTCCAATTTTCCAAAGATGTGAGTAGGTTTTGGAACAGCTAGTGGCATTAGCAACACTGAACATTTAGTTATAAACCATAACTTATTATTATTCTCCCTTCTCAATCCATACCTTCAGTCTAATGCAGACTTAGTAGTGATTTTCTCTCTCTCACACACACGCACACACGCAGAAAAAAACAAAACAAAACAAAACAAACCAGCTAGAACAATGACAGTGTTCCATCTGGAGGCCTGCCATCCCATCTCTTTCCAGGAATAATGTGTTTAGAGATGGATAAAATGATCTAAGAAAAATGGATCAATGATACAGTAATCAAAACAATCTGTATATAAAGTATACTATCTAATTTCTGATTTACTTTCTCATTGCTAATTTTTTATCTGAATACTAAAGACACAAGTAACTCCTGATAAAAAATGTCTTTTGAACTGTAGTTCTACTTTCCAAAGTCAGGATTATCAGCTACTAATAAAAAAAATTTGATTAGAAAAAAAATATGTGTGTATAATGCTTTTTGCGGCACTGTGTTGCCTAATCAGTCAGTGTCACATATTTGTTCTGGTTCTTAAATTGGCAACAAAAGGGAAGACAACTCTTTGCTTTTGTTTTCCTGTTTTTAAAGTGCCACAGTAAGCAGCAAGAGAAGGGAAAGGTAAGAATCACTTTGAGGGAAGGGAAGGGAAGGGAAGGGAAGGGAAGGGAAGGGAAGGGAAGGGAAGGGAAGGGAAGGGAAGGGAAGGGAAGGGAAGGGAAGGGAAGGGAAGGGAAGGGAAGGGAAGGGAAGGGAAGGGAAGGGAAGGGAAGGGAAGGGAAGGGAAGGGAAGGGAAGGGAAGGGAAGGGAAGGGAAGGGAAGGGAAGGGAAGGGAAGGGAAGGGAAGGGAAGGGAAGGGAAGGGAAGGGAAGGGAAGGGAAGGGAAGGGAAGGGAAGGGAAGGGAAGGGAGGGGAAGGGAGGGGAAGGGAAGGGAAGGGAAGGGAAGGGAGGGGAAGGGAAGGGAAGGGAGGGGAAGGGAAGGGAGGGGAAGGGAAGGGAGGGGAGGGGAAGGGAAGGGAAGGGAAGGGAAGGGAAGGGAAGGGAAGGGAAGGGAAGGGAAGGGAAGGGAAGGGAAGGGAAGGGAAGGGAAGGGAAGGGAAGGGAAGGGAAGGGAAGGGAAGGGAAGGGAAGGGAAGGGAAGGGAAGGGAAGGGAAGGGAAGGGAAGGGAAGGGAAGGGAAGGGAAGGGAAGGGAAGGGAAGGGAAGGGAAGGGAAGGGAAGGGAAGGGAAGGGAAGGGAAGGGAAGGGAAGGGAAGGGAAGGGAAGGGAAGGGAAGGGAAGGGAAGGGAAGGGAAGGGAGACTATTTTAATAATCTTGATTAATAAATCAAGAGAGAGCTTAAATGTTGTTTTGTGTGGTTGCCTTAGGTGACTGCATTACTATTCTGAAAATTTATGTCATATTTAAGATTAAGCACCACAAATAAATTTGCCTCATGATGACAGAAGTGCCAGGGAAATGAATTAATTAAACAACATGTCTCTCTATAGCCAAAGCTCCACCCTGCACTTAAAACAAGATCTTACAGTCCTAAAATGTCACATTCTTTCCCTCCCATCTTTTTACATGTCTTGAAGAAATTGGAGCAGGACAAGTTTGAAAGGGGCAAAATGTATCACAAGAAAAACTAATTATAAGAAGAATAGTGTTATTATGATAGTATTAAGAATTGTTCTATTATGCAATAGTCCTTTTGAAAAGACGTCAGTGAATATCAAAAGCCAGATACCAAAGAGCATATTTACAAACTAAAAATAGTTAATGTGAGAAATATAAGTGCTTAATGTCAGTGACATTTTGTCCCTGCAGTATCATACTTAGAAACTGTAAAATTTGAAAACAGCACAAGAAAAAAGATAGGAAAGGAAAGAATTACAACCTTGAAAGGTCTTCAAGACATTTAAGACTTATGAAATAAGTTATGAATTCTCTCTGTGGAAAATAAGAAGACACTGGTTCACTAGAAAATAACAGTGTTTAAGAAGAAATAGATTTGACACTGTGACCAAATTGTGTTATGATTTCCCTGAAATATTTTAAAAGCTTGTTGTCATGTTTAAAGCAGAAATGTTTTTCTTTTTCAGTAGATGTGCGTAGGCTTAATGATTTCCTTTGGTTCTGCACGCTGACTCATGTGTTTGGATATAAACATATAATCTATGAGGGCTTCAGGACGCTGTTAATGTGAAAGGCTGAAAGATATAAATAATCTAAAAAATGAAGAAAGAAATAAAGAAAAAGATAAAATTTGGAAAATGAATCAACATTGAGTTATGTTTCTAATAGGATCCAGTTGAAGCCTGTGAACTCTTTCTCTCAGTGACGTGGTCCAATTTTGTAGGTTGTTGCAGAAACAAATAAGAGTTGTAGCCTGAGTATTATTTTTTGGAAAAAAAGAACATTCACAGATGGTCATTAGAAAGCCCTGGAGAAAAAGAAGCATTTTTTGCATACAGAGGTGGGCATGTATTACTGTCCAGAAAAGTAATACTAATAGATTCTGTTTTCTTTCAATTCATTTTGATTGTCAAGATAATTGTTAAAATGAACCTATTACTAATGCCTATGCTAGTGCTTTCTTTTCTCTGTTGGTCTTAACAAATTATTTCTAAAATGATACACTTTTAAAAATTCAATTTAAACTTTTCCACTAAAAAAAAAAAAAAAAAAGGCTGAAAATGCTGAAAATGCATTATGTTACTGTGCCATGAGAAAATAAACGCGGAGGAAATACTGCCTGGAAAATTTGTTTCTGAAACAGAACTTCTCTATAGTTAGTGCATGAAAAATTAATAATAATAAGTTGTTGAAAACACAAACTTGATCTGAATTAGGAAAGTAGGATCAGGGAAGAGTTGCAGGCTATAGTGAAGATGAAAAGTTAGTGAGACAATGGAGATACCAGCAGTGATTTAAAGGCAGGGCTTCCTAAACATGTCTTATTGGTATATTCATGAAATTACTTAAGAGGACTGGACAAAAAATGGAATGGGATGGGATGGGATGGGATGGGATGGAATGGAATGGAATGGAATGGAATGGAATGGAATGGAATGGAATGGAACACAACAGATCCTGCCAATTCCTCAGGCAAACGATAGGAGCTTTTCATGCCTCTTCCTCATAGAAGAAGTGGTAGGACAAGCAGGACATGCTTCCTGCAAGGCACAGCTGGCAGGTGGAGCAGCTGCGTGGCGATGGCAGTGCTGCTGACTATGGCACAGTACAACTTTCCTCTTATGGTAGCAGCACCTGAGCAAACTGACTTAAGGAGTGTGCTGAATGTTTCCTTTCATGTAGCTCTCAATGAGTTCTTCACAGCAGATTATTGCAGAGAAGGCAGCACTGCTGTGTCCTTTTTGGAAAACATTAAATATTATCGAATTTTAAAGACATCTTCCTGGCAAAAGCTGAAAAAAATGCTTTTTCCAATAACAACAACAACAACAATAATAATAATAATAATAATAAAAGTTCAGTAAGAAAAATACACTAGTTATGTTCCCCCTGATCTCAGCAAGTCAGAAGCTGGGCAGATACTGGAACACCAAACAGCACTGTAATTAAAATCAAGAATAAAACCCTAGAATTAAATAAATGGATCTATCAGCACAAACTGACAGCATTAAACCTGAATATAGGCCCTTGGGTTGTCTGAATTCACCTAGATTACAACTGCTAACTAAAGAACAATGTAAAATCCTTTCAGATGGAGCTTCTCTGTAGGTAGGACTGGCTTCCTCCTGAAAAGCAGTTATTCCAGCTTCTTTATCTGATTTTGGTTTAGAATTTCCTTTTTTTTTTTTTGTTTTTTTTTTGTTTTTTTTTTTTTGTTGTTCCTTGAAACCTCAGCACCTGCTTATTTATTACAAAAAACATAACACTTTCTGCCTCTGTCTTGTCTGAGTACATATACCTCACAAGCCAATATGCAGCTGCAGAAGAGAGAAAACCACTTCGATGTTAAAAAATTTGAAATGTTTCTCAAATAGTTTATGTGAGATTAAGGCACTATATATCTCCAGTCTTGCTACTACTGGAAATCTTCCCTTTCCAAAGAAATATTTTTATTATTGTTTTCTCAAGCACTTATTTGTCAAATGGCATCAAATCACCAGCCGGAAACTGTCCTAGAACTGCACCATGCCAGTGGTGCTTCAGACTTGTATTACAATTATAGAATACATGGCTGAGGCTCTCAAGAATTATTACGGAAATTTAGCCTCCACTATCCATGCTTCATTACTTTAATAAATGATTAATTCTCGATTACTCTTAACCAGACAGAATTTCTGCTTTAATCAAGACTCTAAGTGGTGAGCATTACAAAACATACTCTAATCATTAAAATAATTACAGTAATTTCAAATTCAACATGTTTCTTCTTTTCTCTTGCAAGAGGAAAATAAATCCTGATAAAACTGCCCTGAATTGCACCAGGACTCTTCTCCCTTTCTAATTCATGCTTATATGTTTCATGAACTATTTATTCGTATACAGTACAAATGCAAATTGTTCTTTCCTTAATTGCCAGTATGTCACTGTTAAGCATACATATGCAGCTGACAGCCTGGCCCACCATTTGCTACAAGGGGAGAGTGTTGAGAAAGCAGCTGTCACTGTGATATCAGTGCTCTGGTCAGGCGGAGCAAGCAGACCAGGCGTACACAAATTCCATTATGTTAGCCTTATCCTTAATCCTGCTGCCCTACAGAGAAGGGTTGTTACAGGCTCAGCTAGCAAAGGCCCCAGCTGCAGTCTCCTGTTAACTACCATCAGCTGCTGGTCATAGTAGCCTCTCTAGGGAACAGCTAGTCCACAGCTTTTATCTACAGATGTTAAATCAAATGTTTTTTCAGATCTTTGGCATGTATTCTGCAGGGACCCACCAAATTGGCTTTATCATGCTTTTAAATATTCCTTTTCAAGCCTAGTTGACAGCACTCCTTTTCTATACTAAGTTGAAATCCAAGCATGGAGGACCTATCTGGCCAAAACTGCTCATATTGGTGATGTTTGCTTTTCATGAGGAAGCCTAGCAGCTTGAGGGACAACAGGACTATTGCAACAGCTAGACCGAACTGCTCATCAGTTTATTAAAAATCCTTTTAGGCTCTAGGGCCAGTCTATCTAAAACACTATTCCTGAAGGATATTTACTAGCAATTATGGGTGAAGGAGCTGTACAGCCACATATTTCTCTTTACTTCTTTGGATGCCTGCATACGTTTGTCATCTTCATTATCTTAGGAGTTGTGATTAGATTTATCTTCCTGCATATTAAATTGGTGTCAGCTGTCATTCTTGGTGTGTTTGTTAAATTCAGCCTGGTTTACATGGGAATATGAGGCAGAGGCACTGTAAGTGTAGTAAGGCTATCACAGAAGAGTGAAGCACTTAAGATCTGGAATTACATATCTAGAAGATAAAGACAGCTAAGTTCATGTTCTCTCTGTACTTCTTCTCAAAGCTGATATAAATGATGTAAGCCTCTATAGCCTACCTCTCTGAACATTAGGAATACTAAGCCATATAGGACTTTCTCATGCTGAACTGATGTCTCTTTTTTTTCCCCCTGTAATATAATTTCAGTGAACTTGTGAGTAATGCTGTGTTAACATCTCTGGAAAAATAATGTTCTTTATCTACAAAATAGGCATAGCAAGGACAGATAGAGAAACTGCAGTATAAACGCTACCATTTAGACCATTCATTCCAAAGCAAAAGCTTCTGCCAAGAGGAGTTGTGGTTCATTCATTATTGGCTTTGCTGGCAGAGTGGGAAACCTAACAAAGGTTTCCACTCTGCTACTGAGCTCTTAAATAGATTTGTCTGTGAGGAAGTAACAAAGGATCACAGAATTTTAATTTTTTTTTATCAGTCTCTAATGACAATATATATATATATTTCAGATAATTATTGTGTTAGATAAAACACAGATACAAACTGATATTCTCTGATGCACAACCACCTCCCAGCACAGTTTTTTGTCCTTGTCTGCCTTTGTACTGATCTTTCCTCCTCATTCCACACCTCTTGCTAAGTACTTACCTAGGTTGCTCTGAAAGTAATGCTTTGTATTTATTTCCATTGAAACTACAACAGCTACAGAGTGTACAATAACTCTATTCGATTGAGAAAATTCTCAGCTACAGAATATTATTTTTCAACTTAGTCATCACCATTAGCTCTGCACTTTTACCAGTCATGAATAAGATCCTGCATGCTGTGCTCTTAATCTGCACTGGAAGAAGTGACAGTATACTGTCACTGTTGCCACTGCCAAAACACACCACCCAACCCCTCACTATGCTCACAACCACTGGTTTGTCTCCATAAATGTTCAGCAATCATCAATGAATGTCAGTTGGTGCCATTTTTTTCTGAGTGGAGGAATTCAGTTCCACACCTTTGCATCACCAACATTTCCATGTCAGACGCCATTCTGTCAGACTGCCCTTCTGCTGCCATCTGTTGCACAGCAATAAGATGTAAAGGACATGAGTTGGAAGGTACACCTTTACAGCCATACCATCAACCCCCATCTCTAACATCATGGGCCAATGTCATAAAATAGGAGGCAATACTTTCAGAGCAACCCTTGTACAAAGATGTGGCCCTTTATGGGAGATAGGTATTATGCAGCATCTTGCACAAAGAGACATGAAACATCTTCTATGATAAGCTCAGAGAAATGTGTTTTTATCCAACTCTATGTATGACTGCTATTTTAACGCATTGATTCTACAGTAAAAAAAATATACTTTTTGGATTTTGGAAACCATCCTAAGAATGCAGCAATCTATGTTGGTATTTTCACAGGCAATATTTTTAACTTAATGCTTGTAATTCAATATTAACTGCAAAACTGACATCAGTTATCTGAATGCTCCACAAAAACATATTTGTTTTGATTTTAAAACACAGATTTTTACAGAATGTGTTGAAGATGTCTGAGACAAAACTTGCAGATGATTTACAATTATTTAGGTCAGAAAATCTCCACATGGCATTGCAAAGCCCAGCCACAATCTAGGGCAATGGCACATGAAGCACAACAGTGACAAGTAGAGGATTGTACAAAGTGGCAGGAGTAATTTTACCTACACACACTGCAAAACATGAAATGAGATTCTGCTACTCAGGAGGATGTATTGGGTGAAAGTGTGTATGATATGGCAAGTATATTGTTGAACTATTTAAATTGTTATCAATTACTGCACTTCAGTATCTGTTCTTAGTAAAAAGCAGTAAAGAAATATCTTAATATTTGGTCACTTATGAGTGAATTCACAAAGAAAAAAACCTTCAACTTACTTTCCTGGAACAGCTTGTCTCTCCTTTCTCCCACTTGGCTGTGCTAGCTTGCCTATTGACAGCTGACAGCACAAGAAGCAGTGGTATCTCCTCTGACAGCAGGTCTATGACAGCAGGTCCACAGACACTGTAATGGAATCTGCTACCCATGCAGTTCTCAAGCTAATCCCTGCTTCAGAGTGTGAGTGGTGTGCACTTCGAGTTTTCTAGCACAGCTCTTCCTAGTCATGGAAACCTGGAATATTTCTTTTAGTATGTTTCAGGCTCAGAACATGGACAACACCATTTATCTTAACTTTACTCTTGCCAAAGTCTCCATACATTGATATATAACACGTTTAGATTACATTTCCATTCCGTTTTACATAATAATGTGATAAAATATTCTGTTTCTGCTGTACAATGTAAGCATTTATAATGACATCTTTGTGTTCTACATAAAGGAATACATCTTGCATATCAGCAGCCATGCTTCATATTTGCAGCTGTGAGCTAAACTGAAAAGGGATGTTGCATGCTCCTCTTCTTTACTAAAAAGTATTTTGGAAAATTTGTTTTTGGGCTGTCATATACAATGGTAGGAGTGGTGACATTCTCATTCAAAACTGAATGTACATGCTGAAGTGTATCTGAAATATGCCATTTGTGATACCTCTAAACATCAGGGCCCTGGTTGAGTGATGCATTTCCTCTCTATCTTGATCAAATGTCCAACAGTACAGGCACAGCAAAATGGAAATTCTTCTTTTTAATTCAGGGTGGAAAACAACAGATTTCTTGTTAGCTCTGTAACAGTCACCATATTGATAAATAGGTTAGGGCTACTGATCTGATAAAAGGACCCAGTACTGGGTCAGTGATGAGATCCAAGGGGAATTGTATGCCAGGACAGCTCATTATTCCTTGGCCTCGTTAAGAAGACTGAGTGAAGATGAGAAGGAAAAAACCTATTGACCTGGAAATCTGTACAAAAGCCACTGTTTTACTAATACTGCTGGTTACACTTGTTGCTGTTGCCAATTCCCAGATGTGGAAGGCAACCTTTGACAGAAGCATCAAGAAGAGAAATACACAAAAAATACCAGACCAAAAACAGAGGCAAGAGATAGAGAGGTTGATAGGTCCAGTGGAGATAATTCCATCTCCAGCTCGCATGCCCTGATTCATCCTTTCTTGTTGCTGAGATTACTACCTGTGAACACTTAGCTTAATCTTCCACTTCCCTCATCTTTACCTCTCTGGCACACGTAATTGGTGTGCTGGCAGGATAAAACCACTCTGCAGTAAAACTTGACATGTTCCCAGCTTAGTGCAAACGAAAAGGTGAACAAAAAGCATTTCTGAGCAACCTTGGCTTGTTACTCACAGAAGAGCATCCACAAAGGTCACTGCTTAGTTCTTCACTTTTCAGGATTTCTTGAACACCTGCACCCACACTGCAGAGCAGATGTGCTCTGTTTGATATCTTCCCATTGCAGATTCTCTACAGAATCACAGAATCACAGAAACACCAAGGTTGGAAAAGAACTGTAAGATCATCCAGTCCAACCATCCACCTATAACCAATAGTTCTCACTAAACCATATTCTTCAACACAAAATCCAGACATTCCTTGAACACCTCGAGGGTTGATGACTCCACCACCTCCCTGGGCAGCCCATTCCAGTGCCTGACCACTCTTTCAGAAAAGCAGTATTTCCTAATATCCAGCCTAAATCTCCCCTGGCGCAGCTTGAAGCCATTCCCTCTAGTTCTATCACCAGTTACATGAGAGAAGAGGCCGACCCCCAGCTCACTACAACCTCCCTTCAGGTAGTTATGGAGAGCAACAAGGTCTCCCTTGAGCCTCCTCTTCTCCAGATTGAACAATCCCAGCTCCTTCAGCCACTCTGCATAAGGCCTGTGCTCCTGACCCCTGACCAGCTTTGTCACCCTTCTTTGAACCTGCTCCAGGGCCTCAGTGTCCTTCTTGCAGTGAGGGGCCCAAAATGGACACAGTACTCGAGGTGCAGCCTCACCAGAGCTGAGCTGTTGGCAACACCACTTCTGATGCAAGCCAAGATGCCATTGGCCTTCTTGGCCACCCAGGCACATTGCTGTCTTGTGTTCAGCCCAGCATCAATCAATATACCCCCAGGTCCATTTCCTCTACACAGTCTTCCAGCCGCTCTGCCCCAGGCCTGTAGTGTTGCCTGGGGTTGTTGCGGCCAAAGAGCAGGACCTGACATTTGGTCTTGTTGAACCTCATCCCATTGGCTTCAGCCCAGCTATCCAGCCTGTCCAGATCCCTCTGTAGGGCCTCGCTACCCCCAGGCAGATCAACACTTCCAGCCAACTTGATATCATCCACAAACTTACTGAGGGTGCACTCAATGCCCTCATCCACGTCATCAGTAAAGATATTGAAGAGGACAGGCCCCAGCACTGACCCCTGGGGAACAGGGATTGAGCTGTATCTCAAATCTCATCTGGAGAGCAGACCTGAGTATGCAGCTGAAGTTCCTTAGTCCTAAGATCTGGGCATGAAACTGTAAGTGATGTCTCACAGCATATCCCTCCTGACAGCAGCAATTTTTATCAGAATTGAACTGGAGGGAGGAAAGTGTGAGAACCTATGTGTGATGTAGGGTGTTTGAATTTAAGTTTTAGCGCTTCTGGGTTTGCCTCCAAAGTAACAATAAATTTTAAGACTCTAGAGCATGCCTCCGCACAAATATATATATAGATGTGTGTATATATATGTATGTATGTATGTATGAAATAAAAGCACCTTCATTCTTGAAAAAGAAAAAAAGAGAGGAAAAAAAAAAGAAGGTTCAGTTTCTGGGATTATGGGAACATTAATGGCTCCATGAGGTATTTGTCGTCTTCTCCATGAAGTTACCGACGGTCCAGCACCAAGAATCCCTTACTCCCATATTTCTTGTTGGTGCAAAGAGATGTATTTTATTGTTTAGTCTTAACGGTCCTATACTTATAGGCAACAGTGCCAAAAATCTGGTTTGGGGAAGCTTTTAGCAGTTATAGCAGTTTAAAATTTGAAGACAAAGATTTTGTGATTAAGAGAATAGCACTGTCTTCTCGAAAAGGATTGGAAGCTTCTTCTCTCTAACATGCATCATGAGCCACTTCAAACTGGTCTGTGGGCTTAAATAAATAGTTCTATTGATCCACCTCCTTTCAGAACAAGCTGCATTGTTTCACAAGGAGGCATGCTTGACTTTTGTTCTCTTATCTCCCTCAGAGCTTACATCTACACTACTGATAAAAAGAATGCTCAAAATACCATGGAGCAAAAAAATTGGTTACTGATGGTATCTTGTGTTCGTTTTGTGGTACCAACTTGGAAAGGGCCATACTTGAAATTACGTTTTTGCAACTTTAGTTTGCAGCAATGAAGTCCGTGCTCCAGATACTTCAGGATTCAGCAATAACCTTTGCACAGACAGACAAGGTCAAACCAATTTAGAAGAAATAGCTAACAATAATAAGAAATATGTAAAGGTCAGCTACCTAACCTTTATATTATCGGCTAAGGTGCTAATGACAGTAGCAGTTCAGATGTGCTATTGAAAATGTTTTATCTATAGCATATTAAAGGAGATTTCTGCTGTCTTGGCTCACAACTGCCCAGGATGTGCAAGACAAAAAATGCCACACAGATGAGATAGACTACATTAGGCTACATTAGACTGTGACTATGAAAGCATTTAACTGTGTATTGTATATCCAAAGCATTCTAAAGAAAGAAATAAAGTCACAAAATACTATTCAACTTTATGGGTCATGCTATTCTAGGGGAAAAAAAAGCAACTACAACAAATAACTAACTTTAAGTTCCTCACAATCTTTAAGCAGGGCTCCTAATGTTTTTATCATATTTACATTTTCAACACTGTCAGAATTTAAAAAAAAATGACACTATTCTTCAATGTTGCAATCTCTAAATGGAAATTGCAATTTTCACACTTTCTGAATATTAGGAAATATGGAAAATTTGCAATATTGAATCTCATTACTCAAGCAATTTATGATCAGCTGACAGTGTGGTCCAGCTGCAGTTATTAAATGTAAGATTATCTTTGTTACTAAGAATTTAGACTACTGTGACTTTGTCATTTTTATTATTAAATCAATTCCAAGATATTCAGATCAATATTAAAAAAATTCTGTGTGGAAAAGTTTGGGGGAAAAATGATACCCATACACCTGCAGTCTGAGCACATTTTTATGTTTTTAATACGTTGTTTTCTATTTAATTTCTATTAATCTGAAGAATTTTTTCATAGCAGAGGTGAGATACTATGTTGAAGGTTATAGATTCAATATGGAATGGTGCTAGAAGCCATAGTAATATGTCACTAGCTGGACTGCTGTGCTTTGACCTTTATTGTGGAACTTATATGTTGTCAACCTGCTTTTTGGATCACTCAGAAATCCTAAAATGTATGATAGTGATTTCAAAATTTTGCTTAGCTAGCAATATTCTCCTTTCTGCAGTTCAAACCACATGCACATAGGCACTAATATTGAATCTCTCCATCTGCTAGTCCTAGCACACCCTTGCCACAATGAAACAACTTCCACATTCAAATCGTTTTCCGAGTTTTGGAGGTAATAAAACTAAAAGAAGCCCTCATGCTCAGTGCAATCCCATCATCTTTCAGGAGTACAGTATATCCTGCACAAGGTGATGGCGTGAGTCAGCATATGATTGTCTCCAGAGCCCAACAAAAGCAGCCCTGTAAGGATTCGATATTGATTTGAACAAAAGCAGGACCAGGTCTATAGAAAATGTTGAAAAACACTTCATGTCTTCCTGGGATAAAAAAAAAAAAAAAAAAAAAAAAAAAAAAGCTTAAATTTGATATTTCAAGAAGATAATGGCAAATCAGTGTTTTCATTTGACTGTAGGAGAATGACATATTACGAATTCAATTAAAATCATACATGCTCTTTCCATTGGCTAAAATAAGAGGCCATTGGGCTGGTAAGATATTTATGCCATGTTTTTTGCACTCCTTTGAACTACCAATGGACAATTTAAAGACTTCAGCTAATCTCACAAGATACCACAGTATGAAAGAAAATTCTGCTATGCTCTAGCAGAGAAAAAGAAGTGATATTTCAAAGTGTCAAATAGGAGATGTAAAATGACTCAATGAAAAAGGATGACTTATACACAGAGACTGCCAGTTTGATGGGTTGGTGGCTGTACTGTGTTTTTTCAGATGGAAAAACCTTCCTTGTCTAAACCAGCAGAGGATGCCAGCTCTTTGCAATCAGTGTGTCCGAGCTGCAAATGAAATAGGAAGTTTTGAAATAGCAGTACCACTGATTGTCATAGAATGAAAGATTATAGAATAATCAGACAGATTAATTTGCATAGTATTTTCTCTGTGCATGCAATGAAAGCCATGTGTTTTTATTCTGTTCCATTATCAGGGAAACTGAGGCATAAAGAAATCAGGAGACTTACTCAGGTAAATATTATTCCAAAAGACTGTAAATTAAATTTTCTTCAGAAGGGATATTTCTGAGAATGGAAGAACAATATGTGAAGGGAAAAAATGAAATTATATTAAAAATAACTGAAAAATTAAAGGTACAGGTACTTTGTTCAGATCATATATATGTGGTTGTTAGTTGGACAGACTAAAGGAAACTCAACAACTTCTTCACTTCTGTCTTCACAGGCAGTCAGGCTTTCTCCATCTCTCACATCCCTGAACATCTAGGCAGGGGTTGGTGCAGCAAAATCCCTCCCACTGTAACAGAAGAACAAGTTTGAGACCACTTAATAAGACTGAACACATACAAGCCAAGAGGACCAGACAACATACGTCCCAGGGTCCTGAAGGAGCTGGCTAATACAGTTGCCATGCTACTCTCCATCATATTTGAAAAGTCATGGCTAAAGCATGAAGCCCCTAGTGAATGCAAAAAAGGAAACTTCACTCCCATTTTAAGAAAGATAGAAAGGATGACCTAGAGAACTACAGGCCAGTGAGCCTCATGTCTGTGCCTGGGAAAATCAGGGAATGGATATTCCTGGAATCTGAGTTAAAACACATGTGGAATGAGCAGGTGATCTGAGGAAATCACTGTGGTTTCACTGAGGGCGGATCATGCCTGACCAGTCTGATGGCACTCTATGATGGCATCGGCAAAGGAAAAGCAACTGATGTCATTTACCTGGAACTGTGCAAGGCTTTTGATAGAGTCCAACATTCTTATCTCTAAATTAGAGATATATTAATTCGAGGAGTTGATTATTTGGTGGACAAAAAAATTGGCTGGAGGGATGCAACTAGACAGCTGTGATCAAAGAATCTATGTCCAGGTGGAGGTCCATGTTGACTGATGTCCCCAGGATTCATCTTTAATATCTTTATCAATGACGTAGATAATGGGATCGAGTGCACTCTCGGCAAGTTGGTGGACATCACAAAGCTGAGTGATGCAGTTGATACAACAGAATGAAGGGATGCAATCCAAAAGGACCTGGAGAATGTTGAAAAGTGGGGTCATGTAAACCTAATGTGGTTCAACAAAGCCAAATGTAGGCTGTTGCACTTGTGTTTGGGAAATCCCATATCTATATACACAGTGGGAGATCATCTCATTGAGAACAGCCCTTCAGAGAAACAGTTGTTGGTCTTGATGGATGAAAAGTTGTACATGAGCCAGCAGTGTGCTCTTAGAGCCCAGAAGTTACAATAGAGCTAAGCATAAGCATGCCAAGTTGTGATGTACTTCCTATGAATACTGATATTGCAGCCTGGAGGGCCAGCAGTATCCTGGGCTGCATCAAAAGATGGGTGGTGAAGAGGCAGAAAAAGGGGATTGTCCCCCTCTAATCTACCTTTATGAGGCCCCATCTGGAGTACCGTGTACAGGTCTGGGGTCCATAGTACAGGAAAAATATGGAACTGTTGGAGTGGGATCAGAGCAGGCGATGAAGATGAGCGCAAGGCTGGAACACCTATTTCACAGAGTGAGGCAGCTGGGTTTGTTCAGCCTGGAGAAAAGAACTAAGCAAGGAGACCTCAGTATCACCTTCCAGTACTTGTAGGGAGCTTATAAATAGGAAGGTGTGTGGTCTGATAGTGATAGAATAAGGAGGAATGGTTTGTAACTAAAAAAAGAGATTAGATTAAATGTTAGGAAAAAATTCTTTACTAAGAGAGTGGTGAAACACTGGCATAGACTACTCAGAAAAACTGTGGATGCCCCATCCATGGAGGTACTCAAGGCCAGGTTGGATGGGGACCTGGGCAGCCTGATCTAGTGTCTAGTAATCTTGTCCACTTAGGGGACTTGGAACAGGATGTGGTCCCTTTGAGGTCCCTTCCAACCTAAATCATTTTATGATTCCATGAAACTACAAAGTAGTGGACAGTGTAGAGTATTTATACATCCAGTTCTTTTGGTTTGTTGTTATTGTTGTTGTTGTTTTCTTCTATAATTGTGCTCAGCTGTGGATATAGTAGTGAAGGTCATTGCTGATTCTTTTGGAAGAGAAAAAGTGGCTGAAGCTTTGCCAGGGAGTCCTTCCTTTGTTACATCAGCCATGTCTGTAAAATGATCTTTGTACATCACAGGAGAGGCCTGCAGATAAATAGTCCAAAAGCAGTCTTTCTATGTGTGTATCATGGTAACACTGACCAGGTGTCATTTGTTCTCAAAGTTTGCTGCTCCTCGTTAAAAGGGCAAGAAAAAGGGAATGTTGTTTTTCAGTACTATCATAGTGACCATCATCTTTTGTACATGTTTTCACATAATTACAATAATTTTCAAACATGTTTCTGTGCCTGTTTTCTGGCTTCAGCCAAACAGTTATATTTCTGGTTGAGTATACACATGAAAGCCTTGAGTTCTGTGTCTTTTTTTTGCTACCTTGAAGCCTCACTCATCTGTTAGTGCTCAATTACATACATTATAGGCAGACCTGTCTTAGAACAGCAGATTCACAGTTCTCACTTTAAAAAATTGTAAATGACTATAAATGGTAATCTAGTGGTGTCCAAAAATCTGAGTAATTATTCAGAAGCTGATGGCATCATTATTTCAACCTCCTGACTGTAAAATCCTAACTCTCAAGAGAATAAAGAGTCAAATCTCATTGACTTCCAGAAAATGCTATGTAAGAGCATCAGCCTGAAGTTACTGTTGGCAGAGAAACGCCTGCAGGTGCCTTCTGTGGCCCTGTAATGGGTCCAAATGGAGTCTTAGAACTTGCACAATTTTCTGATTGCATTCATTTGATTGGATTTCTGGGGAAGTTAGGGAAAAAAATAAGGGAAAAGAAAAAGGATTTCTGCAGTAAAGATTCCAGTGATTTTATTAACAGTGGAGTCTTTACTACAGTGAAAAATGGTGAGAGTACCCTGAATCACTGCTCTCACCAGCTGGAGCCTAAATACCAGCAACTCAGTGGGGGAATTTCTCTGGTCTTCCCTTATGCATGGAGTTTCTCTTTGAACAGTCTACCAGCCTTTTCCACACTTTAATCATTTTCACAACATTCATACTATCTTATCATCAGAATATTCATCTTTAGTTTGCATGGTTCTAGCCACATGCCAGTTCATGTCTGGAGCAGTTAGTAAAGTGGCTCAGCATGCAGCAGGATGCAGAGCAGAAAAATAGAGAGCAGCAGATAATGGTGAGCCAAATGACAGAACAGCCTCTGCAATCTGCAAGATGTCTCATCACTGCAAACACAGTCAGCCCACTCTTTGGCTTAGAAGTCCATGCCTAATGGTCAACTAAATTGCTTCTTCTTGTTAAGCTTTGGCCAGCAGCCTGCGCATTGTTTAGAAGGAAAAAAAATACATCTTATTTTAGTAATCTAATGGAAAATCAAATCAGCTTCCAGAGTACAGTCTGTCCTAACTTAATCTGCATGTAACAACTATCTACAAGACTGTGTTAATCATTTAGATTATAGGATTATAAGCAAAGGCTATAATTTCATTGAACATATTTAGTCATTAAGTCTGAAGGAAGGCAGTAAGATAGTGAAAATAATGGAGGCATAAAGAACAGTACTGAAGCCATACAGTTATCAAAGAACTTCTAAAATGTGAAAAGCAGATTCAACAAGCACTAAAGGATCAGGGTAAATCCTGACCTTTACTTTTTGTTATTTATTAGATAAGGATTTACTATCCACTATAAAAATAACACAGTGGTTTTCTATCCCCTTTTGGTAAAGTCTGGTCTCTTCTGATGTTGCTTTAGCTGTCAATTCCAGAAGTAGAAATAGAAAAACAAGAGATATTTTGACATTTAAATGATATTGTACTTATTCTGAAATGACAGCATGGACAAATAAACATTTAATCTACATATTGAAATTATTACAAATCCTTAAAGGAAGTCCTTTGTAGTAAATGAACATCATCCATTCCTCCATATTGTTGTTTTCTTCTGTCCTTTTTGTTTGTTTCTTTTTGTGCATGTTTGTTGTTCTTCCCCCCCTTCCTCCCCCCCCTTTTTTTTCTTTTTTTTTTCTTTTCTTTTTTTTGGTCTGTTTTTGTTCACTTGTTTGGTTTCGGAGGTGTTGTTTTCTAATGGTGGCTTATTTTTTCTCGGAGAGAAAGCCATTATCACTACTAACTTTCATGGAATGATCCCCACTTCTGATGCACCTTCTTGTTCCCTTTGATAATGTAAGGTATCAAGTTTATATGTTTTATTTCAGTTGTGACTTCAGCAGATGGTTGAGACTAGTTCCTCCCTCATTCTTTTGTCTTGGACAAAAATTAATATTTTTAATGCTGCTGGAAGCCTCAGCATTGAAACTCAGCATCTATACTGCTTGATTTTTGAAGAGAGGGAACCTCAACAGAAAGCTACCAAAGAACACTCTACTATGTCCCCAGTAGATTGTTCTCATAATAAGTTGAGCTTACTGGCTATCCACCCGAAGGATGGCTCCATGTTGCAGTGGGATGATGCCTGGTCACATTGGCTGCTTCTTTCCAAGTGCAGAGCAGACCTGCTGGTAATGTTGGCTTCCTGGGCAAGGGGAAGAGCTTCACCCTTGCTCTGGGATTTCCATCTGGTTTTGTTAAGTCATTGAATCATAGAATGATAGCATTATTTGGACTGGAAGAGACCTGAAAGATCTAGATCATCTAGTGGCAACTTCTGGAGCAGACGGGACATTTGGCTACTAGAGGGAGTTCCTCTCACCTCTTCTCTTGGTTAAACGCTGTCCGTGCACTATTGATTTTCACTAAAACAAGCAATTCTAACATTTACATGCTTTGTGAGCATTCTTGGCTTACAGTGAGAAATTACACATTAGGACACTCAGGATCTTGCTGCCTACGTTACTCTTGAAATTTCATTTATGCTTTAAGCTACTCTTGCAATTTTACCCTGATCTTGTTATTTCCTGCTGTGGTAAAAAAAAAAAAAAAAAAAAAAAAAAAAAAAAAAAAAAAAAAGAAAGAAAAAGAAAAAGAAAAAGAAAAAGAAAAAGAAAAAGAAAAAGAAAAAGAAAAAGAAAAAGAAAAAGAAAAAGAAAAAAAAGGGCTGCTAAATCTGAATTCATCATTGTTTCTCATTGATAAATCTGTACTGAATTCCAACTGCTTCCTGTAACTGGACAGCCTCCACCATGTCTTTCCCCTTTGGAGGTTACAAATCCCTTCAGCTTCAGTGAACACCAGAATTAGTTGACATGGACTCCTGCCTCCATGGGAGAATGAGCAGCCCAGAATTTCAGACTCATAGCCCAAAAGCTCCCTTGAAAATAAGACCTACATATATTTCCAGAAAGCAATGTAGAAGGACTAGCAAACATTGTATCATGGTAGCTGGAGCTGCAGAAGAAGATAATCAACTTCCATTAGCACACATAAGTACTGTGCAGGTTCCTACTGAATTCAGTGAAATAACATGTGCAAAAAACTATTTTATCTTAAGTTATAATTCTATATTATGATTAAAATGTTGTATTTCTGACAAGTAGTGAAAAAAAATAGTATAAGTGTATTCCATTTAGATTTTATAACTGTTACTAGAATTACGTTATGGCATAACTCATCTGTTATTTATATACCTCTCATTGGATTGTTACTATGATCAGCACTGCATTAGAATCCCTGGTCAGAAACCTTCCCTTGTAAACCTTTACAATGAAACTGAAACCCCTATAGAAATTAGCCATTTTAGTCATTGGCCTAGTTGCATTTGTGCCCAATTAATTGCACAAAAAAATGTATAACTATGTACATACGTCTGTGCATATAATATATATCTTCTAGTGTATATATATTATTATATTTTTGTTTATTAATTAAACATCAAATAACTATTAGCACTACTGAGTATTAAGATTTATTGAAAATACTGCATTTCAGCAGATTTTAAAGATTGTTTCTATAGATTAACATTATGATTATATTTATATGTGTTAAAATTACACAGACAATTCAGTGTGTTCTCTATAAGCATTGCTTCTCCCACCTCTTGCAGCACTGTGGCTCAGGCTCAGCAACTGGAGATGCTCCATTGGATATCATTCCCAGCTCCTCCTGTAAGTGTACTTTTCCATAACTGCAAGTCTTGAGTTAGGATAGCAGCCTTTCTCGTGCTGTAGAAAGTCAACAGCTTTCAGCCTTTACTGTGGCTGGAGTTTCCACTCTCCTACTTCTCAGCTAGAGACTATAACACCTCCGCAGCTGCCATTGGGTATTTGGGCTCTTGAAGCTGCAAGGGATTGTAGAAGACACAGTCAACCCCTTTCTCATCCATTCTGATGTTGTGCAGTCTGCTGACCTCATCATTAATGGAAATCCAGTTCCAATACACAAAAGCTAAATCTCCCACTGTGTACTAGTACAAGCCTTGCTATTCTACTTCTTCAGCATAAAGCTTGGTCCTGTGTAACACATATCAAAAGGCACTGCCTTCCCCAGACAGTCAAGTCAAATCAGTGGGTAATTCATGATAGTAAACTGCAACACAATTCAAACATGTTTGCTTACATAGATCCATTTCCAAGAACTAACACTAATTATTTGCATGGCCAGGATTATATTCTTTGTTTTCACTCACATGCGGTGTTTGCCCCACACAAATAAAGAAAAAAGGCCTATGCTGAGGCTATGACACTGTCTGTAAGTTGCTGACTGCCAAAGATTTTGTGTACTGTACCTCCAATGGTTGAGCAGTACAGTGGTTTAAAACATGTGAAAAAGTTAAGGAAAAGAAAAGCATAAAGATCCCTTGTGAAAAAATGGAATTCCTTTGGGAGTGCAAATTTGTACCTACTGTTTTAATTCCTAATGGGAGATTGGAGGTAATACACTGGAGAACAGCTCACCCAGCTTGCAGAACTTGGAATTATGTCTCATTGGATTTAGACTTCATATAAATCCTGCCAGAATGCTCTGAAATTCTGAGTTTATACAATTGATGGCAATTGATTTTCCACTCTTTCTGCCAACATTTGGTTATTTGCCTAATCACCTGGCCTTATTGTTAGAGACAAATTCAATAAAGTATTCATTAGAATTTGTGGAGCTAGAATGTTATATTGAAAAATTACACTTACACTGAATAATAGCAGCATCTTTGGCAATAAGTGTTATGTACCTACTGTGATTTTAGTATGTGTTACAAAAGCAAAAATTTAAACCTATTAGTTAAAACATAACAATGAGTTTGGATAAAGTGTATTGTTTTCTTTCTTGAGATCTTGGTTATATTCGACCAGTGAGAAAGAGTTTTTCTGCTGTTGAAAAGGTCTAGTGTTGTAAGGTGACCAACCACAACACTTGAAAATCTTAATTAAGTCATGTGCATAAACAATACACATGCACAATTATATTACGAGCAAAAGCAATGAAGCAGACAAGTGTTATGACACTAAATATGGAATTAAGTCCATTAAATTTCAAGTTTAATGGACTTATCCAAGAACTTATTCCTCTAGGAGACAAGAATAAACTAAAGCAGATTTAGCATTTGGTTTATTTTGATGCTAATGTAGTATTTATGCAAGTATTTGTACCTACCAATAGTTATTTACCCGTATATCTAAATTGAAAACAACCACCACTATTTGTTTCCTTGGTCACCTTCCCTCAGTTCCTCTGAGAGGTATCCAGAATGGGTTTGTAGGTTTGGAATTAATACATAGTATTGATTATAATTTTGTCTGTGGGAGAAGTTAGCTTATGGCAGGAGTTTCCTTTCTTCAATTCAAAGATGTTGTGATCTTCTCCATGTTCATGGTGACATGTGCGGGGACACGAGCAAGCACTGGCTTCAATCTTTGATTTGCTGCCATTATGCAGCATGACCTCAGGCAAACCACTGCCTTCTGCCTCAGCTTTCCTCCAAAATCTGGAAACAATAATAATTAGTTCTATAATGCATATCACTATAGCAAGGAAAATTTTACTACTTTGTAATGCCACTTACAAAATAAGCAGTGGCAAGAAAATATACTCCCATGTCTTTCTTGATTTATCTCTCAGACAGCATTGGGAAAACAAACACAAAGTTTCAGACTCCACATATTGAAAACAGCACAGCCTGCCTTTCACAATCTATATTTTTCTCATTTCGTTAGCCTTTTTTATTAATAAGAAATTCACTTCTATATTATGATTGGCATTTTGAATCAGAAGATTATAAGATTTTTACTGTATGGGAAAAATTAAATGATTGACTATCTCAACATTTTCATTTTACAAATACAAAATGCAGATTTTACTGATAAAGCACTAAAAGCACTGTTGAATTTAAATAGTATTTTCTTTCCACTTTTTCAAAATAGGCAGGAAAATTAAGTGCAGGTTTGTGTGGCATACAAGCGAGCACAATTAGGGAATCTTGTATTGTTGTCTCCTGAATAGACTTGTCACATTACTATTCACAGCTTTGTCTAGTGACAGTGAAATATCAAAAAGATACTGCATAATATAGCAAAAATCCATTGTGCCATGAGATCTAATCTTTGTCTGCATGTAATTGCCTTATTAAAAGATTTGCAAGCTTACTCTTCCTCTGATTCAGAAGGAAGCCAAGAAAAAAACGTGTTATTTAAAAAAAACAGTCAAAGCTTCCGAAACTCTGCTCCCTGTGATATGACAATACTGTGTAACTCAAACTGGGAATTAAAATTACAGCCCTCCAGTACCGTAACAATGGTACAGATGCTGCCAGCTCTCTTGGTGCTCTTCTGTGAGCCTGGAAGGCAGTGCTGGAGAAGTTGCTTGACAATCCTGTTTGTGCTGTATGTCTGTGGTGTGGCCCCTCATTTTCTGCCACATCATCAGACCTATGGGCAGCATCCAGAGGAGAACTGTAGAATCACAGAATCATTAAGGTTGGAAAAGATCTTCTAGATCATCCATTCCACCAATGGAATAGCACCAATATAACTCCGCTAAACCGTGTCCCTTAGTACCAGATCTAAATGTGAAAGCATAGGAGCCCAGGTGGGGCAGGACCACCAGCTACCCACCTTCCTGCAGACAGAGCAGCACTGCAGCCCAGTGTCACCTTTCTGCTCCAATACAAATTGATGGTTTTTATAAATAGCGTGAGTGGGTGAAATCTTTCTTTCACCCCTTCAGGTCATTTTCCTTTATTTTTTGCGACAGTTTACTTTTTGATGGTATGGAAGCCATGATATCGCTGCCCTTAGCAACCAAACTGATTGCTTTTTTGTCTGCAGATAAGGCAGTGAGGCATAATGCAGGCATCCCCACTCAGGGCTGTTAATTCACCTCCTGCTTTGCCTCGGCACACCTTTATCTTAGGATGACAAAGTAAACCCATTCTTGTTCTGCCCTGGGTGTCATTTCAGAAAATAAAGAGAAAAATAACAGAAGGTTAACTTAAGCTTTTGGCTCCTGTACTTACTGTCACCTTTTGAATTTGAAGATGTTGTGTTTGCAGTGCACATACATAAATAAATGAATAAAGAAATAAATAAATTTTTAGAAGTGGGAGTATTATAGAATCTAGCCTGAGGGTACTTTAGTCCTTGGTAATTATATTCTTTCTTAAAGGTAAATTAGATAAAGATTTTCTGATACTGCATTTCATGCTTTAATTGTTCAGTGCATATCTATCCCAGAATCACAGATGTGTTCTCATAATTCAAAGTGAATACTGAAAGTGAAACATAAATGCTTATAAGTTATTCATTTAAATGTCTTGGCATCCCATACAAATTATAATTATCCAGGTACTTTTTTTTTTTTTTGTCTAAGTCATTCTTAAAATTCCCATTTTTTTCCCTGCTTTTGTAGTAGAACCAAAAGCAAACTGATCCTAACATCAGCTTCACAGAAGAATGAAGTAAACATAAGAGATTAAATGTGGAATCAATGAGATATCTTACTGTATACAGGTGTCAGGTGAAACATAAAGCACAGTATCTTAATAAATAACTGATAATTTTACTTTAAAATGGCTACCCATAATCTATTCTTAATTACCATCATTAAAAATAATCTGAATAAAATGTAATTAGAGATGCTATTCCTAACTTGTATTACCTACACTTGAAAGGATGCCATTTTATGTCAAGAAACTGAATAAATTGTAATTCAAAAGCCCTAGTTATGTTTTTCTTAATTTTGTGTGACTATATCACTTGTAGACTACTGTTGTATGTGGGAACCTGTAAACATCAGCAAAGAGCAAACAAGGTATACAGAGTAGTAATGGTACTCTAAACCATGTTTTTCATGTACAGTGCAGTTCTCCTAAGTCAAGATATTAGCAGATGAGGAGAAATATGCCCCAGGAAAACAGTTTCAATCCTTACACTCTAGAAATGTCGGGAGGTGATTTTTGCACCTTCTTCTAAAATACTCGATACTGACTGCTGTGAGGAAACTGTGATTGCTGTATTTCTTATCTGGGGTCTCTGATAGATGATTACAAGAATGTTCTTCATCAGGGTTCATTTGCTGTGTAAAAGTGGTAAGAAGTTCATAGACTCATAGAATGGCTTAGATTGGAAGGGACCTTAAAGCCCATCCAGTTTCAAACTCCTGACATGGGCTGGTTGCCACCCACTAGATCAGGTTGCCCAGGGTCCCATCCAAGCTGGCCTTGTACACCTCCAGGGATGGGGCATACACAGCTTCTCTGGGGACTGCTTCATCACCCTCTGATTATTTTACTGTACAAAAAGTTGATCACTCTCCTATTTGTGAGCTCCCTTCAATTACTGGAAGGCAGCTATAATGTCCCTCCATTGTCCTCTCTTCTCCAGTGTGAAGACTCCTAATTCTCTTGGCCAGCTCCTGTAGCTGCTCCAGCCCTCTGATCATCTTTGTTGTAATTCTGTAGACTATCACCAACTGCTGCATGCCCTTCTTGTTCTGGGGGCCCCAGAATTGTATGCAGTTCTCCACATGGGGTCGCACTTAGAGCAGAGTAGAGCGGCAGAATCACTTTCTTCTTCTACCTGCTGGCCACGCTTCTCTTGATGCAACCCAGGATCCAGTTGGCCCTCTGGGGTGCAAGCACACACTGCCAGCTCATGTGTGTCTTTCATCAGCCCACACTCCCAAATCCTTCTCCTCAGGGCTGCTCTCAATCCATTCTCCACCCACCCTGTATTTATGATTGGGATTGCCCATTTCAGCTGCAGGACATGGCGCTTGGCCTAGCTGAACTTCATGAGGTTGGCATGGGCCCACCCCTCAAGCCTGTTTAGGTCCATCTGGATAGCACCCCTTACTCCTAGTGTGTGTTTCTTCGCAAATTCATCTGCCAGTTTCCTCAGAATCCATGGATAGATCTCATCAGATCCCATGGACTTGTGCACCTTCAGGTTCTTTAGATGGTTTTGAACCTGATCTTCACTTGCAGCAGGCAGTCTGCATCACAAAAATTGGTAGGTACACATTACCTGTTGTTTGTGCCTTTGTAACTTCCATTGTACCATTAAAATACTGAACATATTCAGAAACTTTTTTTCTTTTTTTAAGTGTTTAACTACAGATTGATTCCAAACTTCTTCCCTATCTGATTTTCCTCTGTGATAGACAGCTTGACAGTTTTGCACACAGAATCTACCAGATCCCATGCTGAGGGTCTTAACTCCCCAAAGAGGAACACTTAAAACCAGGACAGCAGATTGAATGAAAGGTACCATTTATTTCCTTATCTGAGTAATTCAACAGACATCTCCCCAATCCAATTGCAGTTATCACACAGACAGATGTGAAATGTTTGAGGGCAAACAGATGACATTTAAATATTCTATCCTCTCATCAGAAACTCTTGCTGACTTTGATTATCATCAAAAATAGTCAAAATGAAGTGGCAGCTTTTAACTCCCACTTACCACATTAGAGACTATGTTTCTTTAAAAAAAAAAACAACAAACAAAAAAAACAACAACAACAAAACGTGGTTAAATATTCATTCTTTATGGGAAGATCACTGTATTTTTCTTATAGTGAGAGTTTTCACAGGTATTTCAATTCTAACAGTGTGAGACAGTAAACCCTTCAGCCTCACCCTATGAGCATGGGCAGGCAGGTGTTTGTGTGAAAGACAAGATACTTGACTTGACTTTAAAAGGACTGAAATGTTTTCCTCTCTGTGTCACATCCAGTTGACCAGTGTTCCAGCTTCAAATATGAGTTTATAGGAATACAAAATACATAGCAAAGCACATTGTAATATTATAGAATCACAGAATGGGTTGGATTGGAAGGGACCTCAAAGATTATCCACTTCCAACTGCTGTGGACAGGGCTGCCAGACAGTGGATCACTTCCAGGTGTGGGTCATCCACAGCTTTTCTGGACAGCGTAACAGAATCGTGCCTCTCTTTACCACACCACAATGCAACTTCAGCAGTTTTCAGGTGAGTTTATTTCAAGTTTGCTTGAGCCAGGATTCAAAGAGATAAAGTTACTATGTCTCTCAGGTGCACTGCAGCACTTATTCTGTAAGTGCATCATTGTGACCCATTGAGAAATTCATGGACTTCTATGTTGGAGAGATTTCCAAGCAATTATGTGACAGCCATCAATAATACAGTGTTAAATAAAAGGTATTTCCTCTAGTCAGCAAAAGAATTTTGCATCTTTTTAGTTGTAGTCACCAATCAGCACTGAGCAAGATTGTGGGTGTGTTTTATTATACACACTTATCTTGCCTTGTTCTTTTTCTACGATGAATTGCCTGTTTGTTTTTTTTTTAACATGGATTTTTAATCAGGATATATTACCAGAAGTATTTTGCTAGTATTATATGTTGTAGAGATACGGTTTTAATTTCAATCTTGATTTCTTTTCACTAGGTTAATGAGTATATTCAATATAGGTCTTACTGGTACTCCTAAGAGCATACAAATTAACGAGGTTATAACTATGTGTCAGCGGTTTACGGGCTGGTTCGGCCCGGTTCCGTGACTAGCAGGGCGGAGGGATCCGCAGATCCGCACCTCCGGAAAAGGAAACAGGGGACCCAAAATAATTGAAAACAGCGGCAACGATCTGAGGGGAAACAAACTAATTTACTAAATATAGTAACAACAAAATATAATGAGAGAGAGAGAGAGAGAGTGTGCGTGAAAGGTGGAAAGGTCTCACCACAACGCTGAGGTGAGAAGTGCAGTCCAGTTGAGCAGATGAAGAAAAGCAAACGGAGACGAGCAGACGGCGAAGCGCAGGCGAAGAGGAGCAGGCGAAGAAGAAGGATCAAGTGACCTTGTTGGGAGTTACATCTCCTTGCTGACCGCAAAGGCCCCTGGGGAATGTAGTTGTTCTTCTCCTCCAGACAGGCACCCGGAACTTGAGCATCCACAGTCGAACATTACATGATGTTATGATGTGGAATACAGATAACCAAAAATCATAAAACTATGACATTCCACCCCTTATTCCATATCACTACATCATGCTTAATATATATATATATACACACAAAATATAAACACATGCACATACAAATCTATGTATAAACACATGGACTTACTGACTGCATTCCCCCAACATCAAATTCCCTTATGGTATGCATTGAACATCCCCATTTTTCTGCATCACCCACCAAGTGGACCCAGGTCCCTGGGCAAAAAACAGTTCCGCAAAGAGGTTTGCCCTTCCCAGAAGCTGGAAGAACCCAAACTGCCTTTCCCAACATGTTCTTTACATGTACTACAGGGACCTTATCTCCCTCGACAGTATGTAGGGAGCTAGCAGGACCATCATGATTGATCGATGCTCTGGTATTGACTAAGCAGGTGGCTTCTGCCAAATGCTTCTCCCAGTGCTTAAATGTTCCGCCACCCATTGCTTTCAACATGGTTTTTAACAACCCATTGTAGCGTTCAATTTTACCAGAGGCTGGTGCATGATAGGGGATGTGATAAATCCACTCAATGCCATGATCTTTGGCCCAAGTATTTACAAGAGAATTTCTGAAATGAGTCCCGTTATCTGACTCAATTCTTTCTGGGGTGCCATGTTGCCACAGGACTTGTTTCTCAAGACCTAAGATGGTGTTTCGGGCGGTAGCATGGGGTACTGCATATGTTTCAAGCCATCCCGTGGTTGCCTCTACCATAGTAAGCACGTAACGCTTACCACTGCGGGATTGTGGCAAGGTGATATAATCAACCTGCATGCTTCCCCATATTTATACTTTTGCCATCGCCCTTCTCCCCAGAGAGGTTTCATCTTCTTGGCTTGTTTAATTGTGGCGCATGTGTCACAGTCATGGATAACCTGTGAAATAGCATCCATGGTTAAGTCCACCCCTCGGTCTCGAGCCCATTTGTATGTAGCATCTCTTCCTTGGTGGCCCGAGGTCTCATGGGCCCACCGAGCTAGAAATAATTCACCCTTATTTTGCCAATCCAGGTCTATTTGAGCCACCTCAAATCTGCCTGAGCCGCAACATTCCTGTCTCAAATATCTGTTTAAGCTCTCAGGGTCTTTCAGGTGTTCAGGAGTAAAGTTCCATGACACCGAAGATTTCCATCTGTCTAAAGTCTCTCCCAGGCCTCTCCACACTCCCTGCCACTCAGTGTCCTCTGGTTTTGGGGAGGGCTTCCTCAAAATATAATAAATACTAATACTGAGTGAAATGATGAGCACTACATTCAGGGAGATTAATAACGCGATCAGGTGAACATTCAAAAACTGCATAATGGATTCAAAGGAGAGACTGGAAACCTGCTTAAAAATCCCAAGTATTGTAATATTAGCAGCTCCCTCTGGAGTTGTATGCCACATTGTATGCAGATACCAGATAAATATTTCCATCAGTGTTTTCAATCGATTGTATATACCTATAGCTCCATAGAGCAAAGTGGCAAACTTGATTAAGGCCCAGTATGTTTTGAGCATTAAAAAAGAAGAAACGGTGGCATGCAGTCCCTTGAAAGGCAGTTTTAGAAGAGAAAACATTTTTTTTTTTTTTTTTCTTTTTCTTTACAGAAGCAAGATAGCAAAGCTCAAAGTTTACAAATATCCTAGAATATTGGCAGTCCGCCTGGACTTTTCAAGGTCAAGTTTTCAGAGAACACCGGTGAAAAAGATAAACTTTCCCAACGAAGCTCTCCAAGAGCAGAGAGAGATTAGTTCTAAGAAACTAAATAGCAGCTCGTTGCCCGCATTCTCCACCAAGAATGTCAACGGTTTACGGGCTGGTTCAGCCTGGTTCCGTGACTAGCAGGGCGGAGGGATCCGCAGATCCGCACCTCCGGAAAAGGAAACAGGGGACCCAAAATAATTGAAAATAGCGGCAACGATCTGAGGGGAAACAAATTAATTTACTAAATATAGTAACAGCAAAATATAATGAGAGAGAGAGAGAGAGAGTGTGTGTGAAAGGTGGAAAGGTCTCACCACAACGCTGAGGTGAGAAGTGGAGTCCAGTTGAGCCGATGAAGAAAAGCAGACGGAGACGAGCAGACGGCGAAGCGCAGGCGAAGAGGAGCAGGCGAAGAAGAAGGATCAAGTGACCTTGTTGGGAGTTACATCTCCTTGCTGACCGCAAAGGCCCCTGGGGAATGTAGTTGTTCTTCTCCTCCAGACAGGCACCCAGAACTTGAGCATCCACAGTCGAACATTACATGATGTTATGATGTGGAATACAGATAACCAAAAATCATAAAACTATGACACTAAGATGGACACAACACCAAATCTTACATAGAAAGTGGCAAAAAAAGATCTTCTGTCACTAATTGGGGTGTTGCTATAATGATTTTAAATAAGCATGGAGTTTTGAATTGACAGAGAGGTTGCTAGCCAGCACTAACTGTGGCACAGTATAAATGCAGACACTGTTAAATAAATATGGTTTTTTAGTAGCTGTTTTGAATTACCACACCAGTTTGGATGGCAGCTACAATGTATGAGCCAAAATAAAAACAGTGGATAGAACAAAAGTAGTGCTAACAGGTTAGCATCTGCCAACTTGCAGATGCTGCCATTTGCTAACTATCTGACTATTTTGGTTGAGCATGGCATGCACCCAAGGTAAACTTTAAAAAACAAAAAACAAAAAACAGAATGCAGAGCATAATAGAAGACTAAGAAACATAGAGTTCATCCCTCTACCACTGCTTAGAGGTCACTTTCTTCTAGAGGGAAATAAAGACCTTTAGCTCTTAGAGGTAGACTTCATTTATCACATCCACCTCAGGGTGTTCCTCAGTAGCCCAGAACCTTTCAAAGATACTGTTGTGTTTGCCATTATGGTTAACAGTAACATAAGAGTGGAGAATCAGGAATTTTGAAAAACATGACTTTTCTCAGTTAATCTGTTTGCAAATACGAATGTATGCCTTAATTAAGCCATCATGAGCTGTTCAGATCTGAGGAGGAGCTCTGAATGCCTTTAGTAGATTAAGCCATTCCATTTAAATTGAGAACCATCATAAACCCATCTAAGTTTGCAACCAGGGCAGATAAACACAAAGGTAAAACCAGTCTGCTCTAATCTTTTGTGCTCTTGACCACCCAGACTTAGGCAGATTACAACCAAAACCTTGCTGAAGAATTTTCCAGGAATTCTCAATCAAGTCAGCAAGAGCTGCAGCTGATTCTCCCCTCATGTTGTGTGCACTCCTGTGCTGCAGCGTTGAATGGCTGAAGATAAAGTGAACCACTGAGCTGTAATCACATCTCTGCTCTAGCAGCTTTTATGCAGCCACGGGGATAAAATGCAAGTTTACATTGGATCCTTTGTGTAAGGCTGAGTTAAGCTTCGCTGCCCCAGGGAAATAAATATCACTATAGAAATCAAATAACAACAGTTGTCCACAGTGTACTTCCTCAAATCTGAAGAAGGAAAGCATGATTTTGTAAACTGAATAGGAATATTACTTCTTCAGAATGCATTTCTGGCAGCATAGGAAGATCTGAAAAGGCCCAATTCATGCATTCTGTAAAGCAGTATAACTTTATTGAAGAGTAAATAGAGTAGACCATTGTATTGCTTCAACCTCTGTTCCATTGCAGGATAAAGTGTGAAAGCAATCAGATAATGAGACAAAGTGCTAAAGAAAACAGAAAAGAAATAAAACTTTGTTGAGAGATTTCATGCTGTATCACAGAAATAAAAGAAGCAAGAAGAGAAAGACTTACTTTTCTCCTGATCAGGATGCTCTGACATTAATTCATTTGACTATCATTCATACAATGTATGTGCATTCCAAGAGAAGTATGAGAATGTAGGATGCCAGAAACAGTGTTAAGTACAATAATCAAGAAGCCCTTTGCAGAAAAGGAAGATAAATCTTGGGCAGCACACTCCACCCTGCTTCTGTGTCTCTGCAGGACTCTTTAGGTGCACAAGATATTGGTCCTTTACCCAAGTTAACCAACACAAAGGAAAAAAATCTGAAGTGACCCACTGAACAAATTGCCCTATGCCTGAGTATTCTACATGGAAAGTCAAATGCAGTTTTGCAGTACGCTACATAACAAGAAACCATGCATTTGGTCTAGTTCTCTTTCATTCTAAGTCTTCATTGCAGAAAGGGAGAATTTGTGTGTTATGAGAATGCAGCATTTCTACATTTAAAGCTGCATTTTCCTGGGGTTTTTTATCTTAAATTTTGGAAGTTTTTTTTTTTTTTAATTATTATTATTTCATTAGTTACTGTTTAATTTAAAATTGTAAAAAAAACATGATTTTTTTTTTTTTTGTAATTGCCAACATTCAAAAAATGTAGCAAAAGAATATAGTAAATTCCAGTTTGTCAGTTTGATGTGATTTCAACACATACACAGCCAGCGATATGAACTGATCTAGGAGAACAGAGCACACCTTCAGGTGAAGCAGTGGATCACAAAAGCCTCCATTTGTATTACCCTGATCCTTAGCATATATTAAAGCTGTTAGTTCTGCTACTAGGGGCTGGCATTTAGGCTGTTCTCTTCTGATAACATTATGACTTTTCTGTTTTCATATTTCTTGTTTAGCTATCTGGGATGGTGTTTCCAAATCATGTTCTCAGATTTCCTACCACAATGCACTTTTATAATCCTTTATATTCTAGCTGAATTGGCCTGAGGAAATATTCACAGACCCCCCAAAACTGAATTCCATTTAGACTAAATTTCTGCAGTAACAGGCCCAAACCACAAATGGCATCACTAGCTAAATCCTAAAGGTGGGATACTTCAAATTACTTCTTGGCAAAGCAGTGAAGCGTCCTGGTTTCAGCACACAGATGTTGGGGTTGTTGCTGGGAGCATGCCCATGGCCAGACTGTGACTTGGCCATGATGGAACCTCAACCCACTTGGGGGGTAATAAGTGCATGGCTGTGTGTTGTTAGCTGTCTGATAAGTTCTGTCACAACATGGAGAAGGAACAATTCACAGTACTTAGCAGAAATCTAAGTGACTCTTATGTAAATGCTTACTCTTACGTAAAACAGAATGAAATGGTTTCACAGGTGGCAGCAGAATCAGTCAGTGAAATAATAAGATTATTTCACGATCACTTGAGTATCATTTATGTCAAAACCAAATTCAAATCTTATTTCTAGTAGTGATGGTAGCAAACCTGTTCGAAACTTTAAAGTGATGTGGGAAGTAAAGTGTAAAACAAAACAAAACAATTATAATTAAAAAAAAACCAAACACATCCTAGTTGTGGGGAAAAAAAAAAAAAAAAAAAAAAAAAAGCCTTTACTGTGTTTTTAGTTCACTCTTCTAACAATTTTTAAACAATCTTCCTTAAATTCTTGTAATAACATTCTATGTCTGTCCAGCTCTTGCAAAATGCTTGCTTAGGGCATGTCCTTAAGGAAACAAAGTTCTCACACTGTTTTTGGTACCTTTACACCTTGACAATCCTCACACACAGAGGCTCACAGCACCACAGCTGGGATCTCAAACCCTCCTGCAACAGCTTCCTTCAATTCTCTCAATTAAAAAGTGGGACTTCTTATCTTTTTTTTCAAACAGTTGGGAGAAGCAGCAGTAAATTACACAGCAGTCTTTACCCATCACAGAGAACAGACACAACATCTGTGGTTGTCTTTTAGTTTGCTTTTACTAAGTGTATACTGAGCTTATCAGTCTCAGTTTAGGAATATTAGAGCACATAATTGTTTCACGCATCTCAAAAAATGTGCACAGAGATATTCTCCATGTTAAAGGTTTTTGCATATCTTTCTCACAAGCTCTTGCAGAATAATGCTCAGGGTAGTTCATTTCTGCATTTTGTGCACCTCATCTGTGGAGATAATGAGGGAGTCTTTGTCTAATATGTGTATGCAAGGGGAGAAATTTGCAGGATGGTAGTGATCCCATGCAATTACCCATCCATGATAGTTCATGTTGAGTTTGATTTCTGCATTCTTGTGTTTACTGGGACATCTGACACACAGATATGTCATGCAAATCTCAGAACACGCTGATTTCAGTCAGACAGCTCCGGTCCTTACAAGGACTGGGCTAGCTGGGAGAAAGGGATTGCAAAAAAGCAGTAATGCCTGAAAATAAATAGAATAAAATGAAGTAAATCCAAGGACAACTTTAGAGCTTAGTGCCTGTTACAAAGCTGAGTGCTCAAATTAAAGTCCCACAAAAGGTCTGAAGATGATTGAAACACATGGAAATTTATATGTATTTTGAATTTACCAATGCCCTTACATATCCCCAACCTTCCTGTATCAGAATAGCCATTAATGATCAAGAAGCTCCATTTGTTAAAAGCATCAAAACAATAACAAGAAGAAATAATTGTTCTAGGATTTTCAAACTTAATTCAGTCAGAGTGGGGAAGTGTCATCAGGCCATGGATCTGAGCTGGGAAAGGAAAATTTGATCAAGAGGGAACAGTACAGCATTTATTTTTTATAATTGCAAAACTGTGAGTTAGTGAATGGGGCCTCCTGTGTATGCATGGCAAACTCATTGTCTTCCAAATTAAGCTACTTTCCCAACCTGCTGTGAAAAGTGCTTTCTGAGCCAATTATTTGTTAAGCAGTTGTCCTTATGAAGAGATTCTTTTAGTCTATAGAGAAATAATTGGCTTTCTCTCCTTTCTGTTTTACCTGTGAATATGATTTTTGAATTAAATATAATCACAGATGTGGAGGCTGAAGTGAGAGTGGAAATTAATGGCTCTTACTATTGATCCTTCACACTTTGCAGCCACTCAACAGATGATTCGCGCATTATTGTCCCTTAGATAAAACCCAGCACCTGCCCAGCACCTTAACCCCTCTGTACTCCCACAAAACCTCTTCATGCTCTTCCTAGTTTACTCCACCTCAATAACCTAGTCAGCCAGTGCAAAGTATTCTCAAAAACCTGGCTTAGCAAAATGCCCTTGGTCAGATCAAGCCACTGAACTAAACTGAATCACTAATAAATCACAGAATTGTTAGTACATCTGGTTGCAAATCAGCACTGTCTGCAGAATGTGATCAGCCTTAAACTCTGGTGGCAATCCCTTACAACTCTATATCACAGCCTTCCACATAGTAATGAAAGACACCTCACACAGAAATGTTTTGCACGGGCATAACCGCACAGAGAGCCTGAGGACTGCCCTCAGCTGGTAGTTCTTGTGCAGTTGACTAGCCATGTTAACAACTGTACCAATGTGATGGACCACAAGTTTCTACATACACAGTAAGATTTCCAAAAACTCTTTCCTATTTTCAGGCTTCATTATTGGAATTTCTCTGATGATGGAGATAGAATTTCTCATTGTAGCTTTGCATGCTTACACCCTTATGCCACAAGGCCAAGCAGATAGTAAATTAAATTCATCCTAAGATGTGTGAGTGATAAGCATTTTGACAGTAAAAAAATTGTTTTATGATAAAAACAAATTACTTAAGTGTCAAAACAAACAAAACAAAAATTCCAATTTACTTATGTCTTTAAACAGCATTACCAGTCATCATCCTATCTTTCTTCACCTAAATGCAAAGACTTGTCTTCCAAAAGTCTACGTTCCATCCAAATGTTTGTAAGTTTATTTTAAAAGAATGGAAGAAACGTGCTCCCTCCAAACTGACATCAAGAGAGTGTGGGGAACAGGGTAACTTTCTTCCAGCAGCCACAGAGTCTTTTGGTGGCCACTATGCATGCTTTAATGCACAAATTTGTGGTTCTCATAATAAGGCCACTTCCACATCTGTGCAGTGACCAGCCCCAGAAATGCTAAAGCAATTCCTGAAGAAAAGACAATGCCATTTGTCAAGCAGCTAGATAAAGAAGAGTAAACCACATCTTTCTTATTAGCACAAATCTTTCTTATTAAGCTGAGAATCATTCCCATAAGAAATTTTCTTCTAACTGGGGTGTGGAAGGACAAAGAAACAAAGGCAAAGTTTCTTCTCATGTTTAGTAGTGTAGATCAAATGCTTCATGCTCATTACTTAACATTACTCATAATTGCAAAAAAATGTATTCCTTCAGCTTGTACCCAACTTGGGTATTTAGACATTTTCTCAGCCTCCCACAACTCTCAGGTCCATCTATTCACTTTCTGTGTGAAACATCTTTTGAGTTCTTACTCCTTTGATTGTTAAGCTACATTCCTATGTTTTTTCCTGTATTTTTGCATCTAATTGTGTCTGTCCTTCTTCTTTCTTTATTGAAAGCACAGCCTGCAAGGAGGACTGATATGGAGCAGCAACTGGAAGGAACAAACTGGAAATTAACACACTTCTTCCCATTGACGTGTTTCCCACATGAAAATATGAACAACTTTCTCTAAGAGTCACTGTAATACTTATCCCCTACATTTCCTGGAATAACTAACTCTTGAAGGAGTGGGAGCTCATGACAGTGACAGTCATAACACTGTCCTAGGAGGACAGATGAGAAAGCTGGCATTCCTCTAATCAGCATGAGGACATGAAGTGGGGTGAGTCATTTACTTTTGCAAGTGGGCTTAAAGTGAAAGGAGTGGAAAGTAAATGATGTTGCCTCTATATCATTAAACACGAAAGTGCATCGTGACAATGTCGGATAACACTGATGCATCATTAGATATTGACACAAAAAATGTCACAAAGTAGTGGCATGACAAGATGCATCTCCTACTGCTAAAGACTGGGTACTTCTGTGTTCATAATAAGACAGTACTCTATTAATAGACAACATTTTTCATACTTTATTCTGAATCTACTTTCCAGATGGTACCTAAATATCTCCAGGCCCCAGGGCAGAAGAGAAAATTGGAAACTGCTTATGCAGAATCTCAAAACGAAAAGCAGAAAGAAACAGACCAGTTCCTGTTTTCTTCAGTTAGGATATTCCCATCATTTTTTAGCAGCAGATGTGGCTACCACGTAGGGGCACAGTTCAGCTACAAGGGGGATGATAGACCAGTCACCTTAGGTACCAGGAGAAGTGTGGAGTCAAAATCTGAGGCCATCTCAACCTGACAAAAAGCCAACCCCAAGCATTTTTATTTTATTAATATTTCACTTTCCAGAATCCAAAATGAAAACCAAATGTTTTGATCCAAATCCACAGTAGACAATGAAGCCCATATTCACTTCATTTTGATAATGATATTAATGGAATTATATTCTGGAGTATTTATTTGCAGAACTAATAGATACTCAGAAATAAGCATACACATATGAATTAAAAAGAAAAATATTGGCCATCATCCTGGAAGACATAATGAGAAAAACTTAGCAAACATATTACATTCTGATGATATCTGCGTTGGCTGATTAAAATTTGGGGGCATGACATTTGCCTAGCAGCTAATGAGAATCTAATTGTTCTCTGTTTGTCATGTTACATAAATAACGTCAACCTAAAAACACAGATTGTAAGAGCATAAAATACTCTGAAGTATAGTGAAGATAGATATCCCTATAAGAGATGTAATTGTATTAAGAAAAATGCAGATTTATTAGAAGAATTTTGACTTCAAAATATCTCATTATCAGGCTCTGTGATGACCCAAGAGCTAAAACCTTGCATCTGTACCTCACTTGAGCTCATCTACGTACAGTCTGGTATAAAATCCACCAGAACAGCAGGTAAGAAAGAACAGCTTCCACTAAGAAGAATAAAAAAAACCCTCAGTCATAAAGTTTAATCATCCTTGATTAGGACTACGGTGGTATATTTTCTAATCAACTGTTATTCTCAAGCACATATCTCAATACATCGGTTGTCTAAGCAAAGGGAAATCTTTATTATTCAGTCAGTCTTTTTTTGTTCATTGCATTTTTTTTTCCTCATTTCAGAGGGACACAAAACTCAGTTTAACAGACTCTTTTTTCAAAGATGTGATCATCTAAATCACCAGGAATTCCAGGTAACACTGAGTAACTTCACTTACTTTCCAAATATTTCCAGTAACTTAAAAGTGAATTAACACAGCAATAGGATAGAAATACACTGAAGAATCCAAAAGCAAGCTAAAGATAAAAAGTGATATGCAGTCCAATGCCCACTGTATAGTATGGACATGATTCCTTTGACTTTTAGCAAGATGTACCATCAAAGAAAGAAAGTGCTTGTAAAAGATGGGGAGAAATTAGAGACATTAGGAAATAAGCAGAAAATGGTGTGGCTTCCAAGAATCATTTGTCTTTGCACATACTAAGAGACTCTTGCTAAGCAGCATTTTGGAAAAAACATAAGGTGAATATACTTTCTAAGTTAGATCCAACTTCCATCTCTGTCTCTCCCTTCATCCATCCTACATGCACAAAGACTGAACACCAAGGACTTTATAACTGCCAAATAATGCCTAATGGCTGTACTAAGGGATTTGTCCTAACATTTCATAACACACTATCACCTCTCGTTATTGTGCAGTAGGTCTCAAAAGAAGCCATGATGGAGGAGCAGAGCAACATTTCCGTATCAGTTAGACATGGAAAAAGCCTAATTCACACAAATCTCTCTTTTCGCTGATACTTCTTTTTCTGTAGAAGCCAACATACTGATTTATGGGCAGAACCTTAAGCCCTGGCACAACCAGGGTCCCAAACTCAGTTTCTCAGATACGACTGCCACATTCGTATGTATTTTTATGCATCTGCTATTTTTTAAGCAAACATTTTGTTTATATAATTTCAGGAAAGAAAACATCTCAGAAATTTTTGTGTATTCTGCTCTTCCTCTGAGGCACAGAGGAATACAGTTAATGTATTGCAGCCTGTCCTTCAATACTCATCAGTAGATACAAGCATCTCAGCAATATTAATAGCGGTATATTAGTGGCACTCACCATAGGTGGGGAAATGATAGAGAGAAGATGAATTAAGATGAATAAAGCTCCCTTGAGAAATTTAAAGATGTGAAGAACTGTATACAACAGCATATGCCTTTTCAGCAATGCAGTAATACGCCTTCAGAACATAAACCACAGGTTGTACTGGGTCCCTAAACACACACACCACACACACGCACACAAAAAGATTTAGGAAAGTGATTTACATATATTCCCAGAATAATCCTGAAGTTAGCGACCAGAGGTACCTTTGTCTTATGTGTACTAACATGGGTATAGTTATGCTTTCCCTTCTTTCTCTTCCTCTTATCTCCACAATCTTTAAGTTCTTACAACACACTGTCACGAAGAGATAGGCAGTTTCTACACTCAGAAAAATTTCTAGCTCCCATGGGAATTGGCAGACCTGCCCTTGAGCATCCCAAGTCTAAAAATGAATTCCCTAAGTCTTTCCATTTTCTGCTCAGTCTCTCCAACTGGTAAAGTATCATGTACAAGGCGGGCAGCATCAGCAGCACCAATGCCAGCCCTGCTGCTGCCTGTTGTGAAGGACTGGGTCAAGAAGAGGCTAGATAAGTAATGAGCATGGTTACAGGGCTGTCTGTCCTCTGCAAAGGGCTGATCAGAATGAGCCTCCAGAGTGCCCAAGGCACCTCTCTGCTGAGTAGCATTAGCCTGAAGGTTTTGGCAGTATTTAGTTACCTGGAAAAATGAATCTATCACCTAGGAATCCTTCATTTCAGACAACAAAGTGAAGCTAAGCTCCCCCAGGCCACCTCAGAGTAAAACAGGTTTTAGATGTCCACAGTTTAGAAATTTGCAAACACTGTCTCTGGCATGCCCAGCTCCTTTCAATTTGACTCATCCTATGCAGCTTACAGTGAATTCCTGTTAAAAAACTGCTCTGATTGAGTCATTAAAACAGATGATCTAATTGTTGACCCACCAACAAGGCCATTCCTGAGATTGTGAAGTCTTGTTGGGAAGAACATTGTGCTGGCTGTTATGAGGTCAGTCTCACAGGCTCTGAAGAAACTGAGATGTTGCTAAAATTGAAAAAGAAAAGCAAGAAAATTGAAAGAAAAATCGTTCAGAATTTAACATCATGAATTAAACTCAACAGCTTAGGTTTTTGTTGTTGTTGTTTTTATTGTATTTTAATAATCCAAGCAATAGGTTATTTTGCAAAGGCGATATTGGCAATATTCAGGCATTCTATTTACTCATACTCTGCCCCCCTTGAGAACTACAATAAACCTACTGCGTTGCTTTAAGCTCTTGTTAAGGAGGGGGAGAGAGGCAGAAGAGAGTGAGTGAAAGACAGAGAAGGCACTAGATCTTTTCTCCCTGGAAGACAAGGCTTAGGGAGGACCTCATCACAGCATTCCAGTCTTTAAAGAGCAGTTACAAACGGGGTAAAGGCTCTCTCTTCACCAGGAGTCAGGTGGAGAAGACAAGAGCAATGGGTATTATGTTGCTCAGGGGATGGTTTCCTCTTAATACGTTGAGGTGAAGGTGTTGACAATTGTCCTGTTTTTTCCATCACCAGAACAGCCTCCACAGGGACATGGTCAAGTCCCCATCACTGAGGGCTTTCAAGATGCAACTGGACAGCATGCTAGAAAATGTCATCAGGTCCTACTTTTCCCACGATGGATTGGATCTGATGATCTTCTGGTTTCCCTTCCTGCCCGGGCTCCTCTGTGGTTCTGTGATTCTTTGTCTCTCTCCAAACTGGTATCATGACCCAAAGGAACAGAGGGCCAGGACAGGGCTTAACCATGGGAAAGGAACTCAGAAGGAAACAGGAGGGGGGGAAGGAAGGCTGCAAGAAGGGCAGATGCCAGCTTCTGGGAAGGAAAGGAGCTGCAGCTCGGGTAAGGGATGCTAGCACAGGGCGTTCTGCAAACATGAGCCTTCTTCGTGGATGTTCGTGCTGACCACCAACGCTCCACAGTACACTTGTCAATCTCCCCTCCATGCTTTCCTGCCAGCTCCGGGGGCGGGCGGAGTGCCGCCCTGTCGGTGCGGGATGCTGTGCGGCGCGGTGGTTTCGCGATGCGCAGCGCCGGTATTGCCTCCTCACCGCGGTCCCTCCAAGCCCCCAGCGCAGCGGTTCTGAAAACGCGCAGACACGTGCATGCGTGCCTGTTTTTCCCTAAGCCCGTGACAAAGCGCTGGGAGGGCAAAATGGTGATTTAAAAACAAAAAACAAACAAAAAACAAACAAAAAAAAACCCAAAAAAACAAACAAAAAAACAGTAATAGATTGTAATTTTTTCTGGAATCAAAAGGAGAACTGTCGGTGGGGGAGAGCAGAGGAGCGATCCGCGCTCACAGACCTCGCGGCCAACCGCGGTTCGAAACGGGGCGGCTCCGCCGCGGGGGAGGCGGCGGTGCGGAGCGGCAGGGCGGGGGTCTGAGGACCGTATCTGCGCCGTGCCCGAGCTCTTGTACGGTGGGGGACTTCGTCTCCTGATGGAGAGTAGCGCTGGTTCACAAAACCAGCCAGACAGTGCATCCGTCGTTTTATTTTATCATTTCATTTCATTTATTTCATTTTATTTCGTTTCACTACTTTTTGTTTTAAATCTCATTTTATTTTACTACGTCTTATTTTACTGCATTTAACTTTATGATAATATTTTTGCGATATTGCTTTATTATTTTACTTTATTTTTTGCTTTATTTTAACATGCATGTTTTGTTTATTTTTTAATTTTAATTTTAATTAATTTATTTGCTTGTTTATTTATTTTAGTAGTTGTACATTTATATCTGCTTAATCCAAGCAAAGGAATAGTACGTTTCTTGCCTTCGTGGTAACGCAGGGCAACTTTCTGAGTCCTAGCAACAGGTCTGGTTTTATTTCATGTGACAGAATGCAATAATTAACCAACACTCTATTTTCTGTGGATATCAGAATCCTTTCTGTAGAAAATACTGTAAGTCGGTATTGTTTAACTTCACCATTACAGAAGGCTGTGCAGGTAAGTGTGCCTTATCACTGTCCTGACAACTTTTCTGGGCTATTGGCTATCATTGAAATCGATCAGAATTCACATCTGGTCTACACTATATAAGCAGAAAACATCAAGAACCAAAGTCTGTGTGGGTAAGAAGGATGTGTAAACTTCTGGTAGCTAGTGACATATATATGTTTCCCACAAAATCATTTCACCTTTTATAAAAAAGATTTTGTTGGTTTCCTTTTTTTTTTTTTTTTTTTTTCTGTCTGTCCAAAGGCAGTAACATTCAGGTTAACACTTCCCAGAAGCACAGCTGGATGGGCACGTTGATGCTCTGCCTTAACTTGCCTCAAACCAGACTGTTTACTTTTCGAAAAAAGTAATCCTTTGACAAAGACCTGCAAAATGCAAGCACGTGAGTGCTTTAATATTCGTTAAGGACCTCAGCACTTTAGAACTGTGCAGGCTGAAGTCAGCAGAACCCCTTTGATGGACCGCAGGTGGTAAACTGCACACATATTGCTGCAGCCAGATTTTTTGCTGCTTCTCCAGGGAAACTGGATGCCCCTCACACCTTTATATATAAGTGTCTTTATATAGTTACATATATATATATATATATATATTTTGTTGTTGTTGTTACAGCAACTGCTTAAGTGTAGTTCTGTAGGCTCTCTCACTTATGGCTCACTTACCCTTTATTTCCATTATTTTTTAAGCAGTACACAGAAGAAAACCAGAGAGACCAAAAGGTGTTGAATTTATTGGGAAACTTGCCTAGTTAGAAGAAAGGTAAACTTCCTGATCTTGCAGCAGTTCTCCAGAAACAGCAACTTCATGGGTGGGCAGGAGACTGATCTCTGCCATCATGCAGCCCTTTGTCCTCCCATCCAGAGCTGCTTGCTGCAGTGCAATGCTGAAGCTGCTCCACGTCCAGCAGACGAGATCCCATGGATTGCACATCACTGCACACCAAGCAGGGGCAGCGATCCGGGCCCCAGGGTCACCAGTGCTGGGTGTAGTGCCCTCTGTCAGAAGGATGAGACAGAGCACTGTCAGCATGAGTGTTAGAAGGGTGGGAGTGAGGAGGGTTAGGCACTGGGTTTAGGGACAGATCTGAAAAAGTGATTTTCTGCAGCCCCAAATAATAGTTTTTTGCTGTTAATGGAGTAGAAATAGGAAGAAAAGGAATTATACATGTGTGTACATGTGTTTATGTATGTATATAAGTATGCAATAGATGAAACTTAACCCAAAATGCTGATAGAAGATTTTGGCTAACAAGAAAATTGGAAGATTTTTTGGTGCAAGATTTGGTGGCATTCTCTTGCGTGGCAGTGGCTGCAGATGCAGTACTCTGGGTAGTTGGTAGCAGAGGGAAGGCCTTGTACTCCCTGACTGGAGGAACATGGGCAGAAGTTGTGTGCCCTCACCCAAACATGTTCTGTGCATTACCTTCCCAGAGAGCATATGGCTGGGTGTTCTCATGGCAGTGTTACTGCAAACTGAAGCAGAAAACTGTGAGCAGAATGTACACAGATACTGCTGTGTGACATCTCAAGAGGTGAGGTGGGAAGCCCACATACCAACCTTGCAGCAGGCTGGCAGGAAGTGAGTTGAAATTCTTCTGATCTGTGCATATAACAAATTTTCCTGTCTCAAAACCAAGACTTAATGTGCAAAGCAGAGCATCTCCCATATGAGGAAAGGGTGAGAGACCTGGGTCTGATCAGCCTGAGGAAGAGAAGACTGAGGGGGGAGTTGATAAATATTTATGAATATCTAAAGGGAAGTGGGAAGCAAATGGGGGAGGCCAGGCTTCTTCTTCTCTGTGCTGTCTATCAGTAAGACAAGGAGTAATGGCCTAAAACTTGTACATAGGAAGTTTCATACAAACCTGTGGAAGATCTCCTATATGGTGTGGGTACAGAATACTGGGATAGGTTGCCCAGAGGGGTTGTAGAGTCTCCTTCTATGGAGATATTCAAGACCGGCTGCATTCCTGCCTGTGCAACCTATTGTAGCAGGGGTGTTGGACTCAATGATCTCTTGAGATCCCTTCCAACCCTTGTGACTCTGTGATTCTGTGAAGTGAGAATCCAAATTAGAGAGCAATGCCAAAAGCATCAGAACGGCATGAAATAGTGAAGACTTTCTTGAAAATTTAAAGTAAGGGAAACGTGATTGTCTACTGCATTCCGTGGGCTGAATTTTTAAATGATGCTTTGGAACGATTTCTTTACAAAGGTGTGTAAGTCCATGCTAGGTTGCTAGGTATAAAGTACCAAACATGCACAGGGCATGGGATATTTAGTCTGTTAAAAGGAGAAGTCTCATAAAATAAATTGTTTCACACTTAAGAGACTCAGGAAACATACCCACAGGTACCTCTCGTTGGAGCACCTTAACACAGTTGTAGTGTTAAAGTGAATATCTCTCAAACAGAGAGATATTCAAATCAAATAAGCACAGTCCAAATGCTCCCCTCTCTGCCAGAATATCTGTATGACTCTCCTGGTGTTGATTTGTGATCTTTTTCAAGTTTATGTTTTCCAGAACAATAATCAAACCATGATTTCAAACTGTTCACTAGTTCAACTGATACCTTTCATTAGTAAGTGAACTTAGCTAATAAGTTTCTCCTAACTCGGAAAAGTGTTTAAAATTTTGTGAATCAAGGCTCTAAAAGAGACTCCTTTGCCTGCCTCTGCAGATCCATGGAAAAATAAGATCACAGCTGTTGCAGGTTTCCATGTTTAAATAATGCAGATCTCTATTAATCGGAAGTGTGAGAAACGTTTAAAAATGTATCTTAGCCCAATTCAGGAAATCATTGCAACATCTGACAAATTTTAAGCTTAGCTAATTGCATGCTGAAGGCTTTTGATTTCTAAGGTTATATATGTGGAGAAATTAAAACTAAAATAGTCATACTTAGAAACCACCTGTGCCTTTTTGGGTAATTTTAAGCCCAGTTAACATTCCTAAAATGAACACTGACTAATTGACTAATTCTTGAATGGAAAACTCTTGCCCAAAATATTGCACAGTCATGTATTCCTGTAGAGTTAATAAAGCTTTAGGAAAGTTGTTAGGGAAGCGCAAATGCATTTGTTGCTCCCATCAACAGTGTTGGTGCCCCTGAGTCTGAATCAGTTCCATATTGATAGCAGAGCATTGGCAGGTATTCCTGCACAGTTAAAGTACCCTGTAAACATTACAGAGATCTGAACATTTGTGATTTTGCCTTTAAGGATCATAGAAATGCATTATGTGTCAAAATGCATGAATGTAGAACTGCCCCTTAAATTACTAAGAGGTCTTTAAAAACCTGAATGCTTGAAACAAACATTCACTTTTATATATAAGTCTGTGGTACTAAGGTCAGTAGTTCAGATTTCACACACTCAGAGACCTCTGCCCCTTGAAAAAATGTAGCTGTGAAGAAGAGCTTGTACTGAAATCAAATCACTTGGAGTGCAGAGTGCCATTTGTCAGAGCTGTGTTTTTCTTGAAAGTTGGCTTCACAAGTTGTCCACTTGTCCTGCATGTTTGTCTGGTAACTCGGTCATAAAAATGTCAGACCAGTCTACCATGGCAAAAATAGAGCTTCATTTGTTGGAAATTACAGGTAAAACTGAGGGTTAACATGACCGGGGTGTTACTCTATTTAGCAGTCAGTAATCAGGGTTTACGTCTAGACAAGGTGTTGCTATGCAGTGCACAAAGCCTTGCTCGGTTTGTTTTTACTGTGCTGGTCCTTGGCTTCTCTCAAGGTTACAAGAAGATCCTCATCTCCTCTACAACTGTTGCTTATGTTCAGCCTGTGAGTTAACATTCATTTCTCAAAATGAAATTTACAGCAGCCTTCTTTGGCCACAGAAGCATAAAATTTGGTCATTTTTTAAATATAGAGAGAGAGTAGAAAATCTAAATAGTGTCATTAACAATGTCAAAATGTATGGCCACTTTCTGCCTCAGTTCAGGGACTAATTTACAAATATTTAATCATTAAGTGCTTTCACCCCTCTAACAGCACAATCTAATGTGAAAAAAAGTGTTTCTACCCTCGTCAAGTTCTTTTTCTACTTTGCTTCTGAGTGCTGGAGTCAGCACAGTCTGGCCATTCCCTCTGGACATGGTTCCACACTTTCTTTTTCCTGTAGCCCTGCTGACCTGTCAGATAATCTGCAGAAATGATAATTTATAAGCACAGTGGAAGGAGTGGGGCACTGAGGTTCACCTAGCACAGGATGCTGAGTTTTAGCAGTTTATCAGTAAGTCAAGGTTTTGACTCCTTTAGGTTATACGATCCCATTGCCTGTTGAGCACATTTTGTCTCTCTAATTACAACACATTCATAAAAGCAGGCTGGGGTACTAAATACAGATGTTGTAAAGGTTTTGAGCATATATATTGAAATATGTTTAAAACTATAAAAACTAAAAGCAAGGGGAAATAAATAAAAAATATCACCCTCCTCCTCTCCGCCCCCCCCCCCCCCCCCCAAAAAAAAAAACCCCACACACAACAACAACAAAAACAAAAGTGGAACAGTTATCAGGGGAAATAAGAATTGAGCAAAACTGATTCTCCAAGTAATGTCACAGTTTCTGTTATGATTTGTTTAAAAATGAGTGTCTATTTGAGTCCACATTAAACTTAATGTGCTCTAGTTGGGTTTTACATCCCATGGTGTGCTGTGTTGTTCAGAGCATGCAGAATATGGAACAGATGGCTTGGGAAGGCTGTCAAAAAGACCTGCTGGGCCTTTTCTGGTGTTACTTTCAAGCAAGAGAAGGGATGAGTAAATGTGCTGTACTTTTTGGCCTTAGCACAGCATTCAGTAAGCTGAGTCTTCTGAAGGGATGCTTACTCAATCACAGTAGCAGATATCAAAACAAATATCTACTTGGGAGCAATGAAACAATAAAAATTATTTTAAATTGAGATGCGTAATGGAAGTAGAAAAAGGAAAATTGCAGCGGAGGAGTAGGAAAGCACAGACGTTTGCTTGAAGGGGCTCATCACAGGGCTGAATAATGCAGAAAAATAAATCTATTTAGGAGGCTCACCGGCCGTCTCTAGATATTTTAAACACAGTGTAACAGAAGCTAAATCTTGCGGTCTTTGATTTTGATATATTTTTAAAAAACTATGATTTCAGAGGTTTCCCTATAGATATAGCAGCTGCACCCTCAAGAACTGCTTTGTTTTGGCATCAAACACCCAGAGCACATCACAGAATCACATAGGATCTTCTAGCTAAAATCAAACTATGCATCTTGCAGAGGGAATCTTAGGCATGAAAATCAGACCCCAGTGTATAAACCAGAGTTTACAAAATGCTGTGTATTTTTAGGAGATATTTGATAAACTGAGAATATATGCATGCACGTTTTTGGTGTTAAAAATAGTATGCAGTACAAACTCCTCCTGTGTTTGTCCACCGAGATTTGTTTTTTGGAATCTCATTCCCACAGCTGCATACTGTCTTTCTGAACTTTAATGGAGCTAAGTGTTGTATTTCAAAACAAATCGACTAAAAATTCTACGTAGTCAGTTGTATTAAAAAATGCATTCCGCTTACAGAAATGATTTCTTTTCAGAACCTCAAACTCGTAAATAGCAGTTAGAAATGTGAATGTTACAGAGCAAAGAAAACAGTTTCCTTTGCTGGTTGCTGAATTTCTCTTAGCTATAAGAATGGTCACTGAGAGCTGCATTTCTTGTCTTACATAGTGGGAGTGTCACGGTTTACAACTTATCTGCTCTTGCTGGATTCCTTTACATATTATCATTGTTCAGCCATCTGAAGTCATTGTTCAGTCAGCTAAAGCTGAAATGTGCGGCAGTTTTTTATTTTCCATGGTTTTGCAATGCATTTATCTCAGAGCTCTGGGACATTAATACCTGTTGAAGATTGTTCTAAATTTGTCTGTTATTTTGAAAATACACCTTTGTCCTATTTCCCCCGAGTCTCTGTCTTGGTGCTGGTTTTTCATTTTCACGTTTTAGGAAAATCCTATCAATGTTTTTATGTTACCACTTTGAAAAGGACAGAAAAGGGGGGAAGAAACATGTAAATACTGTTGAACTCATTTTGCTTGTGGTTTTGAATAGCTTTCAAATTAGAATGATTTTCCCAGATTTTTATAGGCTTGCCCAATCCAGCTGTATATTTTATATGCTAATCTGAGTTCTATTTTTGTTCCCCTTGGGATTTAAAGTGATTATAATTGTTGCTCTTCAAAAGCCAAACAGATGATGATTGCTGCTTCAGGAATATACGGAAAGAAACTGGCTTTCATTAAACCTGCTCATCCACTTCATAATTATCTCCATTTGATCTCACTAAGAAGCAGGAAAATGGCAACTACAGTTCATTGAAGCCAGCTCGGTTATTTAAACATCACTTTACTGAGATAACAGGCGGTGTTAAAGCAGGGGGCCTTTTTCCTTTCAGGCACTAAGACATAGCCAGCACTATAATAGCGTTGCCAACTGGGAGGCCAGACCCCTCGTGTCAGCTTGAAATGCGGTACCACAGACCAGAGATGGCAGGAGATGCCATCTCCAGAGGGTGGCTGGGGCACTTCTGGAGGACGCACATAAAGTAGGCTGACAACAGTGTTGCAGGGCGTCTGTTTGTCTGACCCCTCTGCAAGAAATGAGAAATCAGAGTGAGCGCAGGCATGTGAGCCGAGCAAAGGAGGTCAGGCATGCACGTGGGCAGAGGCTGAAGGCAATAAATAGGCAAATGATAGATATTTTCATCAAGGATTCACGCCTAGATCTGTTGTTCACTTCAGACCTGGTGTTGTTTGGAGTGGGCTGGGGTGAATCAGAAGGTTTCTCCAGAATTTCAGCAGTAAGATTCAGGCTAATTTCGTTATAAGAGCAGCACTGGAGAAATTTTGCAGCAAATATATAGGTCAGAGAGGAGCAGGTCCCTGTGATTTGCACCAAGATGCTGGCAGTCCATGAGCACTAGTAGCAGAGTACAGAGATTTCCCAACACCTGCAAACCTGTTCCCTACTCCACGTAGTTAAAAAAAAAAACTCACATATTCAATTTCTTGTGCATCTCCTTGTCTTTTCTTTATCTTACAAATAAAAAATAGTTTTGTTTCTACCTGTTCCCTGAAGTGAGGCTTTTGCAGTTTGCTGGAAGAAGTCTGACCATATGCATTGCCATTTGTCCTCTGTTGCTTGTTTTATGCTGGCAATCAACACAGTGCTTTTGCATAAATCACAGCTTACCACTCAAGGGGACCTGTAAAAAACTGGTACCATCAACAGTTTCTTCAAAGACAGACTGCAGCAGCTGTCTGAAAAGCTGATTCTTTCGTCAGAGAGAGCAAGAGCCTTTCACAGCTTCAGCCTCCTGCACAATATGTTTATGTCAAGCAGATGACCAGGAAGAAAAAGGAAAAGGCAGGCATTTGCAGTGAGGTTGATATGGATTTTCATTTCTTAAATTTAATTGCCTGTATGAGAGCAGAGGACAAACTTTGCTAGCCATCAGAAGCCCTTCTCCATCAATCACAGAAGCAAGGCTTCTGTCAGCTGGCATCTTTCTAGCTGGAGCATCACCAAATTTTGGCCATAGAGCCGTAAACAAAGGAAAAAAACTGCAAGGTCTGTAGATTGAAGGAAGAAAAACAGCTGCTCCCGATAGAGAGGATGGTACAGAAACATTCACCAACTGCAGCGCTGTGGGCACAACCTGCCGGATGAGGTACTCTCCTGCAGACAGACCACTGAGGCTCAGCAGAGAGAGAGACCAAGAGACAAATACAAGAATGATGGCAGCACACTGCCAGGAACACCTCTTGCGCAGTTCCAAGGAACAGTTCCTACTCAGTTTTGGCTGCAGCACCCTCCTGGCTCTGCATGCTGAATGCAGAATGGCAGCACTGAGGTCAGTCCAGTCTGTAGAGCAAGCAAAGGATAGGTGGCAGATGATAAGAGCAGCCAAAGCACTAGTTTGTCAGAGCTATCACCTCCTTCTCATTCATTACCAAGGAAAGATTGGTCATGTATCTTCAGCTGGAAAAATCAGAGCTCTACCTGGAGTTAACAGGGGTCAGGATCTCCTAAGATGCAAATCCTGTCTCAAAGTCTTACTTATTTGCTTTCTATCATCCCTCACATGATATGAAACTGTACTAAATTATCTTCCAAGTGTATTTAAGATTCATTTTTTCTACTTCTGGGAATGCAAATTTGTATCTGGAAAATGTCATGCACTTAATAAGGAAGGGAACAGGAGGTGGCTTTGGGAAACCAGGCGGCACAAAGAGAATTTTTTATTAATTCTTTTTTTTTTTTTTCCTTTTTTTTTTTAATGTATAAATGGTTTATCAAACAAAATGCTATATTTGGTCCTGAGCTTATTATCTTACTAAGGTAACTTAATTGCATATCTGCTTCCTATTCATGCTGTGTTTCTGCGCTGGTGGGTTTGTGACATAATGATGTGCATTCTGTCATACCATTCCCAAACCAAAGACTTTGCAGACCCTGCATTTCCTCACTGGCAAATGGTGCTTTGTAGCCCTCAGTGCGAACTAGCTGCAAACTACCTGTGCTGTGTAAACTACCTTTACTCACAAAATGTTCTTGTATTCTGCAGCTGGAGAATTATTTATGCAGTTTCTCTAATCACTTGCTTACATTTACTTCTTCATACATTGTCATTCAGAGTAAGTATTTTGAAGGAAATAACCATGGAAGGCATTGAAAACATATGCAGAATTAGTATTAAAAGAAAGCTGTGCAAAAGTAAAATGTTTAGTAATGAATTGCAAAATATAATTTGCTGTATTAGCAGTGCTCCGCTAAGATGGAAAACAACAGTGGTTTTTGCTTCCTTTTTATTAGTTTGCAGGTTTTGCTTATTTATCTTAGATACCTGACCTTAATTTTATATTTTCTGCTTCTTGTGTAATTATTTTGTTCAGTTCAGAGCTTAAATTTGCAGGGTTAGAAAATATTCTTACAGAATCTGTAAACTGTAGTAAATTAGCTGAGGTATTACAGAGAAACTGATGAAAATGATGCCCCAGTACTTTGAATTATACACGTAAGCAGATTTGATATATTGAGGAGAGATGCTTTTAAAAGCATGGCATCTCCATTCTCAAATATATGTCCCACAGTTCTACAAGTTGTCAAAAAGAAAGAAAGAAAGAAAAGAAAGAAAGAAAAGAAAGAAAAGAAAGAAAGAAAGAAAGGAAGAAAGGAAGAAAGGAAGAAAGGAAGAAAGGAAAGGAAGAAAGGAAAGGAAGAAAGGAAAGGAAGAAAGGAAAGGAAGAAGGAAAGGAAGAAAGAAAGGGAAGGGAAAGGGAAAGGGAAAGGGAAAGGGAAAGGGAAAGGGAAAGGGAAAGGGAAAGGGAAAGGGAAAGGGAAAGGGAAAGGGAAAGGGAAAGGGAAAGGGAAAGGGAAAGGGAAAGGGAAAGGGAAAGGGAAAGGGAAAGGGAAAGGGAAAGGG